>NW_020664530.1:14436027-14685979 GCF_002925995.2 Terrapene triunguis
TGTGTGTGTGTGTGTGTGTGTGTGTGTGTGTGTGTAGATGTGTGTCATGGACAATTGCTCCTAACACAGAACAATCTATGCAAGAATAAGCTCAGCAATTGAGTGGAAAATAGGTCTCATCCTGGCAGCTAAAGATAGCAGCATGCACAAGACAGCAGAAGGCCTCATGCAACACCACAGTAGTGAATGTGCTTTTAGTGTTGCCACTTTCTCTGAATAATGAAAGCTCCTCATCGGTGTCTTTTGGTAGACTATTCAGTATTTATACAGTGGGCCTGTCCGTTTCTGGAATCCCACAAAGCACTTCAGTATATAACCTCTACTAAGATAAACATAGTCAGACTCTACCAGCAGCCCATTATACTATCTTTGTCTTGACACTTTACTATTTTTAGGGCATACCTGTACACTAGTAAATTGGGGGCACATTGATGTCACACTCTTCTTTCCAACTTTCTTGCAGTAATTTAATTCTCACAGTTCCATGCCTAAAGCTTCTATTCAGTTGAGAAAGCATAACAGACTAGACCCTTATGTGGTGTAAATCAGAGTAGCATCATTGAATTCAAGGCTACGCCGGTTTACACCAGAAAAGGATCTGGCCCTGTGTTTTTAAATTATGGAGGACAAAAAAGGAAACTAACAGGTAGTCTAGTTTGTCACAGTCCTCTCTTCCTCCATACTATCCAGCAGCAACTTTGAAAATTAGCTTTATGGCTCCACTTACCAGAAAACAGGAGGCAAATCTGTCAATCAGTTGTGTACATAAAGACCCAGTCCAGCCCCTTTTGCCCAATTAAAAAGATTTCCAAAGCAGGAATATGGATAGGAAACTGACAGCCAGAAGAAAACATCAAATTTCCAAATACCCGTGGTAAATACCAACACTGAATGCAAAATACCGGTATTTGCAAAGAGATAATTGATGGTTTTGCACAGCTCTACCTGAAACAAATAAATGAATTTGTATTCTGTGTACACTACAGCAAGTAACATCATTTATGAACAGGTCTAATAAGGGAACACTGCCATTAACAAGTCTGAGCATATCCTAATGAGCCTTGGAATGGAATAGAATAGAATATGTGAGTTAAAACAAAAACTTTTGTGTACTTACAATGATTCTGGCCTTTTGACTTTTGCCTTGCTTCTTTTAATCAAGTGGCTCAGCCCTAAGGCTTAAATGGATGTCCATAGCCAATAAATATTGATTACTTTCAATGGCTGGTTAATGATGGTTAGAGCTGCTAATCAAAATTTTAGAGAGAAATGGTTTCAGTGTACAGATTTGATTAAATTTAACCCATGCCTTTTAAGTTGGAAAAAGGTTTTCTTTTATCTTATTTTAAACATGTGGACATTCTAAAATTTTAAGATAATCTTTAAAATGGTCATTGGTAGTGATTTCAAAGTAAGTTAGAAAAAAGCTACTCCTGTGGATCTAGTATCACTGCAATATGTCCAAACTATATGATTTTTTTTTCTGTACAGCACATGAAACGAAGGAGAAAGTCATTAATTAACATAACAATTTTTATCATTCCCCATCAACTTAACAGTTAATTGGAGAAGATCCTGACACCACTGGTGTTACCCAAGAACCTTCAGAAAGAGAGTGAGTGAAGAGAGAAGCCAAAGAGGAGAGAAGGAAGCCGCTTATCTATGTCAGAAGAAGAAGGGAATGTAATGGCTAACAACATAAAATCCTTTCTAGAAGGCTCCTGCTATGTTGACTATTGATGAGTGAGAAGGTGAGAGAGGTGATATCTTTTACTGGACAAACTTCTGTTGGTGAGAGAGACAAGCGTTTGAGATACACAGAGCTCTTCTTCAGGTCTGGAAAAGGTACTGGTAGTATCACAACTAAATACAAAGTGGAACAGCTTGTTTAGGCTGAGTAGTTGACACATATTGTAAGAGACCATTCAACCTGCAGTGGCCTGTTAACACTTCGGCAGTCACAGGACAAAAAAGAGTGGTTAGTGGTTTACAGATTGTTGTAATAAGCCATAAATGCAATGTATTTATTAAGATCATGAAAGTCAGTGTCTGGCAAAGTTTTGAATGTAAGGTCCCAGGCTAATCTTCTGAAGCTCTTGGGCAGGTTTCCTTTGAGGATGAGGACTGAGAGGTCAAATATGGAGTGATCTTTTTGTGAAAAATGTTCATGCATGAGTGATAAGGTGTTTTTGTCCTTTTTCATTTTTATTTGTGCGTTTGAGACCACAGTGATTATCTGGTTTCACCCACATAGTTATTATTGGAGCATTTTTGCACTAGATGAGGTAGCACACTGTGATAGGCATCTGTAGCACCCATGGATCATGAAAGGTGTGTTGTGGGGGATAGTGACCATCGTAATATTGCAAACAACAATGAAAGATATTGCAGTTTGACAATTTATGACAGTTTGAAATTTGGGCAGGTTAAATCTACTTCTTTAATATATTAATTATGCAAATTAAGGATATCAACTAATTGGTTTCTGAGGTAAGAAACTTGTCTCAGATGCCATCACCAAGGCATAAATCAACTTAATCAGACTTGAAGAAAGAAAATCAAGAATCTGGAAAACCATGGTGAAAGAAATTACATCAGGACTATTGTCATGTACGTAATATGGCAACTTTGGAACAGCCCAACTCCACTATTGCAGGGAATGTTCTAGACATGAATGGGCAGAACCCTATTGATTTTGGGGGGGGGGGAAAGAGAACCAGATGGGAAAATGGGAAAATAGCTGTCGACTGATCAAAGAACTGGTTGATGGCAGACCTGCTAGCATGGACACATACACACACACACACACACCCTCTCAGCTCTGCCCATGTCCCAATGGTGTTTAAAATGATGACATCCTGAATGACATCTCCAAGACAGAAAGGAAAGAAATAATAGGGGGAGCTATAGAGGAGAGGAGAGTGAAGGAGGTTTCATTTTTTCCTTCCTGGTTGTGTGGTGCCTCCCCAAGGCTGCTCCATGTTGGAGGAAGGAGAGAGACAAACAACACAAAAACGTTTGCACACCACATCCAACCAATTGTAATATTTCGGGGAATGTTCTAGGCATCAATGGGCAGAACCCTGTCAATTTTGGTGAAAACTGGAAAAGCCTGAGTTAGCGTCTCTGGTGATCCATGCTGCTGCCTATGCATATCAGAAGCATCAGCTTAACTTTCTGTGTGGGGAGACTGCAAAGCCAAGAGTCTAACAGACATAAGGAGGGTTGTTATGGGGAGGGGGAATGGAGTTAGTGGGAGAAAATGGGGACCCAGAGGCAGAGGAAGGAAGAGTTGGGAGGGGAAGCAGCAGGGGCTAGAGCAGTAGGGCAATGGTGATGGGTGAAGCAGGGACCCACAGGGGAAGGGAAGTGGTGGTGGTGGGAGGAAAAGGAAGCAGGGCCCGGAAGGGAATGGGTGAAGCAACAGGGACACCGAGGGGAGTGGAGGGGATGGCAAGTGGTGGGGAGGGGAGGGAAGGGGATGACAAGTGGTGGGGACAAGGGACGCAGGGTGCATGGTGAGGAGGAAGTGGAAGATGGGAAGGGGAAAGCAGGGACCTTGCTGGGGGGGGAGGGTGGAAAGCAGGGACTGTTTATAATGAACCCTGTGTTTAATAGCTCAACCTCTGCAAATATTGGCTCTTAAAGGGGAATCTGGTGACTGGGAGGAGAAAGCGAGTGATTACAGCAGGTTAACAAATAACTGGAGGGTAAATGACAAAGCAGCTCTGAGTGCAGGAGTTGGAGGGGTGTCTTTAACTCCCCATGATCCCCACCTCTGCTCCCCTCTCCATTACCCCTGCTCCACTTCCTGCACATTCCCTCCTTGCCCACTGGCAAAGGAATCTCTCTGTTGCCTCCTGCTGCTGCCTACATACATTACAGGCAGCAGCTCTAATATGCAGCTCTCTGTCATTGGGTTTACAACTTGGCCTAGAGAGGCACAAAGTATGCAACCCTCTAGTCATCATCAGTAGGCAAGCACAAATGAGATGCCTGAAGGATGCACACCTGACAACTCCTGTAGTCTCTGTGAGTCCATGTCTGTAGCCTCCGGAGTTCTTGAAAACATTCCTGAGTTGATGCAAATATAAACAATATATATATGCTAGCCCAAAGTTTAGCAAACTTGTATCCTTCATTTTCAAAACTCTTTAAGACCTAGAAAATACAATGTTTTGCTCTAGGTGCTATGGCTATCATGATCAAACAGGCCAAACTGTAGCTTGCTTTGAAGGTATTTGTTATTTTCTTTCTCTTTACAGTAATTGGATGCAAATTGAGGTTTTGATTATATGTATCATTTTAAGAGCACTGTAAGTATGCAAAGAATGCTCCCTTTTTATTATGTATTTCTTTCTTAATTAAGGAGAGGGTGGGTTGAAATTCAGTGACTGAAAATGATTACCACAGGCAAAAGGTGGGTGGTTAACTGATGCCAATGTTTGCTGGAGCACTTCGTTTATTGCGTTGGGGTTTGAATTTGATTGTTTCCTTTATGTCAGGGTTAGGTATGTTAATGTAACCTGCTGTGATGTTAAAAAGGCCTAAAGTGGTAGAGCTGTCAAACTAGCTGTGTCACCACATCCAAAGCTTTAAAGTGCAGATTTGGCCTGAAAAGCGATTATGAGTAATACCACATTCTTACCCAACTGATCTGCTTTACCTGTGCACTTGATGTATATCTGCTTACTTTAATGACTAAAACAAATGTTTAGTACTGTCAGCATTGCAAAACCAAGACAGCTCTACAAGATTGAGCTGGATATTATTCTATCTCATGCATCAGTAGCAAACTTAAATTCCAACTTCAGATGGATGATGATGTAAAAGACAGAGTTAACCCAGCTTGAGTTTGCACGTTTGGCCATTAGAACAAGCATCTTTTGACTCATCAACTGAATAAATGTAATTGGGGAGCCACTGTGACACAACAATATGTTAAACAATGTCATTTTTACAGTAACTTTTCTGATTGTAACCACACCTAAATACATTTATGTGTGTGAAACTTTTTGTGCATCTTTCCTTTGTCAAGAGTTCTCAAATGTACCTTAGTTCCCACAACTATGTTTATGTAGTATGCTGTGTGTGTGTGTACACACACACCATCTATCTCCTGTTGTTTATTCTGAATATGTTTTGATCAGGTGAAGAGAAAGTTCTATTTTATGAATACTTCTATTGACTGAGAGAATGCAAGGTGGACCTGATTCTCATTTGCAATAAGACCAACTTTACACCATCCTGACAGATACTGAGTTACACCCATGTTAAGGCCCCTTTACACTTCCTGAACAGGGTAAAGTGACCTTGCAGCAAATGAGAATCAGGCCTGTTATCTGAAGGAGGTTGCTTCCATCATCTCAACATACTAGATGATATTTCTCTTAACTTTGTCACAAACAGTATATGCTATTGAATCCTTATTGTTGAAGGGTTCAGTCACCCATTAAAATAATTCCTATTTCAGCTACCAACCACAAATTTGATATAGTCTTTATGGAGAAGACCCATCTGGGTGATTCAGAGCATGGCAAGTTCAGGAAGGTGGAAGAAAGCCATCTTTATAAAGCATAGAGTCATAGAGTTTAAGGCCAGAAAAGACCATCAAATCATCTAGTCTGACCTCCTCACATTACCCAGTCACCCCTACACCAAGCCAACAACCAGAATTAGGCCCAAGTATCACCCCCTGAGGAGATTAAACTATTGTGTACCACAGACAGAGAATAGAATGCTCTTGAGCATAAGCTCTATGGTGCCTTCAAATTAGCTTCTAAGCAGGACCTAATGGGAGGGTTCCTGCATTCTTCTGCTATAGAGTGGACTCAGCGGTACTCATTAAAAATGAGTAAGAGGGATGAGTGAGCTAGCCAAAAATATGTAAACTCCCTCAATCACCTCATTATGTTGAGCCATATCTTCTTCCATAATCACCTTCCCAAAATATACAGGAGCAAGGACTTCCTATAAGGCTTTGTTGTTTATGCATGAATTCACAGAGCCAGAAGAATGGTGACAGACCATTAGTTGATCACATTACAAAACTCAGGGGTGCCTGTACAAAGCAGATTTTAAAATGCTTATAACTGACAAATCACAACCAGTTTTCACCAGGCCACTGAAAGACACCTCTGAAACTGATGAACTTTGTTCTCATTTTTAAATTTTTAACAGCTACCTCTAAAGCTGTGGCAAAAGGAGGTTACAAAATTACAAGAGGACAGTGTATTTTTTCCACTGGGTTTGTCTCTGAAAGTGGATGAATATTTTTAGCTCAGACTTTCCGGAAAGATGTGCTCTTGGCCTAAGAACAAACATGCCAAATTTCAACCCCAAAGGTAAAACACTGAGAAAGTTATAAACACCTGAAAATGACACTTTAGAAAGAAGTACATGTGCAGCCTTAACTAGGCAGCAGCCCATCTGCTTAGCAACACAGGTTGCCATGAACATATCATTCCAGTGTTCTTCCGTCTGCACAGGCATCCAGCTGAAAATCTGTATGCTGATATTTAAATCCATCCATTGGATGGGGCCCAGCTGCCTGAGAGATTGACTCTCCCTATGTGGCCTTGAACAATAAAACTGCCCACCACTACGAGATGGCTGAGGAGTGTGAGAGACTGATACACTTTCGGCTTTCCAACCCCACAAATAAGGGTGAGCAGAAAGATATGGTGGCTAATCTTATAGGTATAAGAAACTGAGACTGACAGAGCTTCCTGAAACTGTACTCTTCTCTGAAAGGGCAAGTGTGAAGTAACTAATATGTATAGCTTTGTATCATTTTTACATTGATAGCTTAAATTCCAACAGAACATCATAGGTTGTGCAGTGCTGTGTACTGCAGAAAACTTTATCTACTTGTCTTTCTCTGTATTGTTGTCCCACTCACTTTCCTTTGGAATGCTGCTGCAAAGATCATATTCCGAGCCTGTTGCTTTGACCATTCCATCCCTCCACTTGCTGGCCCTTTTTTATTGCATAAAAACTAAGCAATTTGTCTTCACTTTCAAGGCCCTTCATAGCCTATCCCCAGCCTACATATCATCTCTCATTCACTATCAACTATCAGTTTCTACCTCTGCCCATAATGCCAGCCTCCATCACTCATTTGTTAAATTTTCAAGCAAGCACTTTCGTGCTTTCTCCAATGCTGCCCCTCATGCTTGGGAGGCACTTCTTGTAAACATAGGCAAAGATACCACATTATTCTCTTTTAAAACTTTTCTCTGCCACGATGCTTACCAAGAACTTGACATCAGTTACGTTGCTGATGTGCTGAAACCACAACCTATCAATCTGACCAGTACTGTCTGGTTGTTTCCTTGTATCCTCCTGTCTGTCTGTAGCCATATATTGTCTCTTATCTTATATTGCAAATTCTTTGGGCCTGGGACCATCTTTTTGTCCTATGTTTGTACAGCACCTAGCACAAATGGGTCATGGTCCATGACTGGAGCTCCTAGGCACTATTAGATAAATTGTGGTGTCCTCCAGGGGTCTGTACTAGGACCAGTACTATTCAACATATTTATAAGTGATCTGAAAAAAGGGGTAAACAGTGAGGCGGAAAATTTGCAGATGATACAAAACTACTCAAGATAGTTAATTGCAAAGCAGACTGCGTAGTGTTACAAAGGGTGACTGGGCAACAAAATGGCAGATGAAATTCAATGTTGATAAATGCAAAATAATGCACATTGGAAAACATAAAAGAACTGGATACGTTCACGGAGGATCGGTCCATCAATGGCTATTAGCCAGGATGGGCAGGGATGGAAAACCATGCTCTGAAGTGTCCGTAGCCTCTGATTGCCAGAAGCTGGGAATGAGTAACAGGGAATGGATCACTTGGTTATTATCTGTTCTGTTCAGTTCCTCTGGGGCACCTGGCATTGGCCACTGTCAGAAGACAGGATACTGGGATAGATGGACCATTGGTCCGACCCAGGATGGCCGTTCTTATTATAATAAAAATAGTAAATCATAATAATAACTTTCACAGGAGCTCAGGTGAGAAATGACCCCGGAACTCACCACTTTCAGAACTAAATATGAAACTCATTTCTTCCACCTAGTTGTCCTTCAATAGTTCTTCATAGGTTCTTCATACACACAACACATTCACTTACACATATTTCTCCTAAGGCAGGAAAGAAAGATATATTTAATTTCTTTTTAAAATACTTGGGAGGTGCTCAGAAACTACAGCGATCAGAGCTATAATAGTACAAAGATAAGAAAAAAATGCTATAGGCTAGAGCTGAAAAATAGATAAACAATTTTTCAGTGAAAAATAGGAAAAATATGTTGATGAAATTTTTCATTAACGCTTTTCTTTTGTTTCCAACCAACTTTATTGTATATACCTAATATATATAGTACTGTATAATACAGAGGAGAAGTGGAGAATATGGGTTGGGAGAGAGTTTGATTGGTATCACAAAGCATAGAGCTTTAACTGTGAAGTTAAACTCGTACCCAAATTTCAAAAGTAGGTACTCAAAGTTAAGTGCCTATTGGATTTAGGCATGCAAAATTGCTCCCAATTGGCCACATGATTGTACTATTATCTAATCTGCATACACATATCTTGTACGTGTGTATACAAGTAAGATGCACACAAATATATGTGTACATTTTGCATGCCTAACTTTGAAAACCTAGCCAGTCCAATAAGATGAACTTGGCCCTTAAATATCTCGAAATCTTGCAGTTCTGAACGTTGTACCCTAATTTAATTTCACTTTGTTTCGTGAGTCAACCCTTTGTATTTTTCTGGTTCACATATTGTGTTCACTATGTCTTCTACTTTTATATGATTCAATACTATTTTTTAGATGTGAATGCATAATTGCTTAATTGGCCTTGGATTATATTGTATTCTAAAATGTCTCTTCAGAAATACCTTCTACTGTTATAGAAATGTGTATCAGAAAACATCAGGCAACCTATAGAAAATGCCAGGAGAACAATTTCCCAAACTATAAAGGTGGCACTCACACTAATGTAACGTTCCCCTCAAAAGTGCAGGACAGATGGCTGATAATACTCAGTGACTCCAGTGTTCTACAGCCTCAGGCAACCACGGTATCATGTGTTGTTCTTAAAACCACTGGTTAGCAGCTTGGGCCTCAAAATACAAATTACCTTGTCTTTGGACAAAAATCAATAAGGCAAGAAAAAAGGTCACCGATTGCTTATTAAATAATTGCTTGTTTTTCAAATATGGTTTACCTAATTGCCATATTTTACATACATTAATATTGCACACACAAAAAGACGTTAAAAGAAAGTTATTAAAATTGCAAAGTCAAGCACTCAAAAATTAGGGAATCCAGAATGAAGATTGCCTCCATTCAGCCCCCTTTTGTGTAAGCATTATGATGCAGTCTTTAATTACTTGATCACATACTCAAAGGTGAAAATAAGCCGGTACAGTACGGTACGGCGTACTGGCAAGAGCCGATACACAGCCGACCGTACGGACAGGGGGCAGCTTCCCCAGGCCAGCAATTTAAAAGGGCCCGGGGCTCCCAGCCACCGCTACCACAGCCGGAGCCCCTGGCCCTTTAAATTGCCACCAGAGCCCCGGAGCCCCCGGCCACCGCCACAGCTACCACTACTATGGGGCTCTGGCGGCGATTTAAAGGGCCCGGGACTCCCTGCTGCCACTACTGCAGCCAGAGCCCCGGTCCCTTCAAATCCCTGCTTGAGCCCTGGGGTAGTGGCAGCAATTTAAAGGGCCCGGGGCTTTAAAGGCCCTGCCCCTTCCACCTGAGGAACCACCCCTCCCGGTTGAGACCCACCCCCTCCCCCCCACTTGCTCAGGACCCTGGCCCTGCAAGCCAATAAGTCCCTTAAGTTACTTTCACCCCTGCACATACCAGTCCCAATTTCCACATCATCAGCTCCCAGTCACAGTTTCTCCCCCTCTTAAGTCCCAGTCTCACCAGAATCCTTGTCCCAATCTTTTTTCCTTCCTTCCTAGTCTGGATTTTTCCCCTCCCCCGCATTCAAACCAAACGTCTTCCTTCTCATGCTGCTTGCTCAGTCACTCTGTGGTGATGGTATGTGTGCAGTCTGGTCATATATAAGAGCTGTGAAGTGATGTAATGTGCTCAGTTGCTCACTGGCAATTGTGCATGCACAGTCTGGTCAGCACTGGGAGCTGTCAGAGGCTTGAGCATACTCAGTGAGGGTGGAATCTTCTGAGGTTTTAGCTGCTAAACTCTAAAAAGTCTCTGCTTAGCATGTGCAAATGGAGATATTTCCGAGGCTAATAACTTGGCAAAAATTTGAGTTGATGAGAGCCAGGGACCTCTTGGTGTGAATTGGAAGAGTGCACAGTGCTGCAAAGACTTGTAAGATCCCCTGGATCTGGTTTCTATATAAAAGTTCAAAGGTTTTCATGTCAGGTCTCTACTGAAAACCTGTGTCACACTGATCATCATAACCATTGTGAAATGTGTGTACAGAGAGTTATGTATATATACACCCTGAGAATTATGTTTGTAAGGTCTGTGAGTTGGGGCTAGTTGCCAGAAGATGATAAACAAGTTTCTTTCAGGTTGGAGATGCTTATCTACCTCTCCAGATTTATATAAATTGAGTATTGTATACTTCACAATGAATGACTATTTGCAATCTGGGAAAAATGCTAATCAAGAGGTTGCAAAGTCTCCAAGGAAAAAGTTCTACAGGAAAATAAAAACCAAGAAGCAGGGGTTACCCTGCTCACAAGTGAAGATAATGGCTTGTTAGAACTATATCTGGGGATGCAGAGCCACACCCAGATATCCTTCCCCTGGAGGACAAGCTGCCAGCTGGATTATTTTATAAATGGAGGATGAAAGCTGGTTTGGCTATTTAACACTAGGAGAGAAACTTTGGGTGAACTATCTTTATGGGACAGGAGAATGTCTTGTTAGTTATGTTTAGGCTCTAGAAAATGTGTTATGATGTTATTTTATGTGTAACTATTTGTTTCCATTAATTCTACTTGCTTTTTCTTGCATTTCTGTTCTTTGTTAAATAAATGTTTACTTGTTTTCCTTTTTAAAAAAATCTAAGTGCTTATTGAGTTGAGTAGAGTGGTGAAACTGTTAAGATGGTGTGTCCTATTCCTTTGGCAATAGTGGATGCTCAGAAGGGGGATGCTCAGAAGGCTCGGGGGTCGGAGTGTACCTACTGATTACCTGCAGTGGGACAGAAAGCCAGTGTAGGCTAAGTGCTTGTGTTACCCATGGCCAGTGGAGTCAGGAATCTGACCTTTGGCAGACAAAGACAAGACTTCCTCATGCTAAGGGCAGGTGATAGCAAGGTGCCTCACAACCCTGGGTATCATCAGGAAGTGTCAGAGTGGATTTTCACAGAAGCAGCAAAAAGCACATCCCTGCCACAAAAGTCACCCTGCACCTTGCCAAAATTGAAATCCCTGCTCCAAAACATGGGATGATAGAGATTTTCCAAGAAAAGGTCACCAGCTTTTTTTTATCGTTCCAAAACAGCATCCTTTTCCTTAAACTGGTACTCAGAAATGCCTGAAACTATTCAGCCTCAGGCAGCCACCCAGCATGAAAAATTTCAGCCCAAACAATTAAAGTTTGGCAGAGTTATAAGCAACTGAAAACATGGTCTTCTAATGGGAAGTGTCAGAAAATCTTAATAATAGCCCGTGATACCAGCCCAGCTTGTCCTGAACCCTCATTTGCTTTATATTAGTTTTGCAACAACAAAATTATTGATATTGTTAATTCTTCCTCATGCCAAAATTTTGTTAGAAAGAAATGACAACAAATTTATGACTCAATCCTTCAAAGGGTTCCTCATGGGCAGATCCTCATGCCCATACAAGTCACATTGATTTTTCAGGATCTGGATCTTAAATGCTATAAGGACATAGCAGGTGGCACTTTCTCTCAGTCTTGAAAGTGCTCTTCTTAAATCAATTGTGGAAAGAAAGAAAGAAAGAAAGAAAGAAAGAAAGAAAGCATTTTTTCGATCACAGTGGAGCCGAAATTGAAATTTAGGCATCTGAATCTGGTGTTTATTGGGCACCTTAGTACCTTTGTGGATTTGAGCCTCTGTTTTGACAATGCTAACCTGAGATTAGTCCTGCACATAGTGGGGTGATCACAATGGACAGGACTCTGCTAATTTTGGAGGCAAGAAGTCACTTCACAGACTCAGCCCAGACAGCTAATGCCAACTCAAATTATTAAAACAACTCCTAATTAAAACAATGATGAGTTTTCTCCCCACTCTTAGTTTCTATGTTCCCCAAATTCCAGCACTCTTCTTGAGATCACCACAAACATAATGAAACACTGTCTACAGAGTTGGAAAATGGACTGAAAATCCTCACAGCAACCACAACTGTTATTAAATAACACCAATAACACTACTACTAATCATTCTGGAAAATAAAAGTAATTGAGTTTACTGCTTGTTTTTAATCAAGTAAAACTATGAACAACTGAGAAAAATCTGTCTGAGTTAATGTCTCCTGGGCTGGTTTAATTAAAGTAATTGGAATAACTGAACACACAAGAAAAAATCAAGGTTGAAATTGTGTGTGTGTGTCACTACAGAGCACTAGAGGGAGCTGTAGTTTTTGAGCTAGAAGCCCAAGTAGGAACTGGTGCTCCCCACCCTTGCTTGTGAAAGGGGCAGTAGGCACTCTCACCAGTGCCTGCTTCCAGATGCTGGTATAGTGAACTGTGGCCACATAAACTTGCAAGGACCAGAGTTGTAAGAGGGTCTCAAACCCAGGACTGAGTGCACCAAAAGGACAGCAAGGTTCCCTTTGCCACATGAACTAAAAAAAGTAGCTCTTGTCAATGAGCCAGTGGTAGCCTGCATAATTACAGGAACACTCATGATTGTACACACTAGGCCAATGTATTATATACTGTACTCCTCATGTTAGACAAGCTCAGTCTCAGGTCCACAAGTCCCATTTCATAATGAACCAAGGCTGCATACATACATAGACCTCAAGGTCATCAGTGGGGATCAAATCCTAGAACTCAAGTAATGGAAGCTTATGCGTTTGGTGATGAATATCCTGGGTCTAATTACTGACGATGATGATGACAACTGTGGTGTCTGTGTCCATATTGCAGCTGTGAAGTACTACAGTTGGAGATAGTAGGGAGAAATCTCTGTTGATGTTACTTAACAGATCTGGATGCTGTGGAGAAAAAGCCCTCCACCATCTTTTCAGGATGAGATGGAATTTAGCTCTGAATGTAATTTTGAAAAAATTCTAAATAATGTGGAGGGATGACCAACATTACATCCTAAATGGCCAGTGAAGTGAATGGGAGTTTTGGGTGCTCAAGGAATGCAATATCAAAACATAAAGAGTTTAGGAGAGCAATGAGCTATTATTCAGCTTGCAAAGTTAAAGAGATTCTCATGTATACACTTAGAGCAATTAAGTCTTATAGCTTGAATAGTCTAGCAGTAGTACTTCAAAAACATCCAGGCAGATATCATTCAAGTTAACCTAATACAGAAAAATGAGTTCAGAGGAAGCTGTGCATAAATGACCTTTACTAGAGAGTCATAAAAAGGAATAACTATACATAATACCCAAAAGCATTCTTTTACAATTTCAGCCAGTGTTACCGTCTGTCATAATCAATAGAATGTTTAGTGGTGCAACTTAGGGAATGTATTAAAGAAATTACGCAGCTAATGGGGAGTTACACAAGTTGTAATTTACTAAATATTGTTGCATATTCTTTGTGTTGGATTGCAATAAAGACAAGAGCCTTGTAAATTAATGTATAGTAGTTAATTAACTGACAGATAATAACTAATTGTATTTTTTATGCAACATGATCCCAACTGTGTCTAATGTTAGGCACCTAAATACACATTTTAGACACTTCTGTGCTGATTTTTTTATCTTAAATATGGATTTAGATAACTAAATGTAGGCACCCAACTTTTCAGATTGGGCTGTAGAAATGTTACACGTGCTCAATTACTCAAGTCCATTATGACCTCATCCTGAACTGCTCTCCAATCTCTTTCTAAGATCTTGTGTTTCTTTTAAAAACCTTCTTGAAAAAATTATTGTTCCATTGGGCTTCATGTAGATTGTTGTAAATATTACCCTGGAGTAGAGTGGTTATTTATTTGAATGACACATATTTACTTGACAGCATTTTTCAATAATTATTTTCAATAATTCAAATCCCTTCAAGCTAGGGAAGTGTGACTGAAGGCAGGACTGTAAATGTTCCATTTTAAAGCATGTCTTTCTGTTTTCCCTTTTAGTTCCATGGGGGGAAGGCTGTGAAAGAATAGGTTTGGTGTGTTGTATTTGCTTCAAGAGCTTGTTCTCATTATTCTCCCTTAAAGAAATGCCAAGTGTTTTGTCGCTATAATTAATAATAAATAAAACCAAGTACAAGATGGCTGAATTTTCTTTGCAAAACTTTTTCTTTGCAAAACTTCACAGCTTAGTAGAACTAAGTAAGGGAGAGCTGCTTGAGGGAAAAGAGGTCACCTGAACTTTAACCCTAAAATCAAGCAGAATCCAAATGGAGCCATTTTTAATGGTTAATATGTTTGTTTAATTTTTTAAAAATCCATTTTTGTGCATCTGCCCTTTCGGGTAGAAAGGAAAAACAGGCCAGTCAGAAGGACAATCAGTAAAAACAATGAGAACCCAATGACATAGGGAAGGGTAAGAGAGAGGTCCTGGAAGCCAAAGTTAGGCTGCTAGGTAAGAGATTAAATCCAGGGCGTCCATGATAGCATTCTCTGTAATACTTCCAATTGCATGCCCAGGATTAGAAAGACAGCCAGAACTGCAGGATCTCAATGTGTGGATGATATGATGGTATAGGGAAGAGGGTTTTAGGTTTATTAGGAACTGGGGAAAGGAGGAGCTTATACAGGACGGAAACCAAACAGAACTAGACTGCTGGCATGTAAAATGAAAAAGGCTGTAGAGGATGTTTTAAACTAAGAGCTGGGGAAAGCTGACAGTTGGTAAAGAGAATAGGAGGGAAATTGGTAAAGCACTGGTAGGAGCTACTGAGGAACAGTCAAACCTAAAAGAGTCCCATTTAAATATAATACACAAGTGCTTATATACAAGAGCTAGAAGTCTAAATACTAAGATGGATGATCCAGAGTGCCTGGTATTAAATTAGAATAT
The DNA here is from genome assembly GCF_002925995.2 of Terrapene triunguis. Lineage (NCBI taxonomy): Eukaryota > Metazoa > Chordata > Testudines > Emydidae > Terrapene > Terrapene triunguis. Next base: position 14,451,218 of record NW_020664530.1, read on the forward strand.
TGATATGTAACCCTTCTGCCAGGTAGATTCAGCAGTGACAAGGGCCAGGTTCAATATCTAGGAGTTTCTTTTCAACAATACAACACAGAACCGGCTTGAGCCGCCACCCAATAATCTGTGAAAATTACACATCACCCTCTGGGTGCTTCTGGGAGGCTTCTGAGTGTAGAAAAGAAACTTTTGATAAAAGGGGGAAAGTAACTCGGCATTAACTTGGGAAAATGCCACAACCAGGATTCATAAGCATAAAACCATGTGTAAAAACACCCACCTCAGAGTAAGCTGGGCAGTGTCCATTAATCAAATGTTCCTGTAAAATGCCCCTCCCTTCTCCCCCCACACCCCACTTACAGTCCTTGGTCAGTAAAGACCCAGAGTTCAGAGGTGCATTTCCATGAGTTCACTTCCCACCCAGGGGGAGAAGGCAACTTGCTCACTACGCCGACCGGCTCAGCCAGCTGCTCCGCTCACTCCACTAGCTGCCCTGCTCACTCTGCCAGCAGTCCCGACGCTCACTCCACTGGCCGCTCTACCAGCTGCCCCACTGCTTGCTCCGCCAGCCATTCCGCTCACTCTGTGGGCCACTTCGCTGGTCATTCACTAATCTGCCAGCTGCTTGCTGCTCTGCCGCATCTCTGGGATGTCTTGATGTCCCACCTCTTAGCACAGCTCTCAGTGATTTTAGCTCTCAGTGATTTCAACTGTTAGGAGGGAAGCCTCACTGCTAGTGCAGGCTGGGCAGTCTCTTTCACTATTGAGTGTTCATCAGCTCTGTCATTACACAGCGAAGGGAGGAGGGTCAAATGATGTCTCGGAGGCAGAAACCACAACACCAGGTACAAACATCTGTCTACAACCTCTCTCAACTCTATTGGGCTTTGGCCTCCTTGTCCCCTGCCTAGCGAGTGCAGTTAAGTTGAGGGTGAGTCCCACAATCAGGGCTGCCATGCACAACTCTGCTGCTCTTGATTCACACGACAAGGATAGCAACAGTTAAATTACCCCTGCACTCAATAACAAAATGACTTGTGAGCCAACACCAGCCAAAAGTGATCATTTGGTCAAAGCAGCTCTGCCATGCTGTGCACATAGGGCATGTCTATGTAAAGAAGGTTGATTCCTAAAGTCTTCTTCCCTAACTCATCACTGGATGTCAGGGGAGAGCTCATGCAGACCTGACTTACAGATGTAAGAGGCATTGTGGAAATTTGATGGAATGAGGATAAGCAATGGGACATGATAATACCATAGAAGAAAATATATAGGAATGACAGAGTTGGTTGTTCTAGGGGGTAGTGGCACTATAGGTGAAAGAAAGCATAGAGTAAAATAAAGCAAAAATCTTAAATGAATAAAACTGTACCATAGAATCTCTTTGGACAGAAATTTGATGCTTGAACAATAAGAGTATAGCAGTAGAAATATACTACTAACCACCTGACCAGGATGGTGATGATGATTGTGAAATGCTCACAGAGATTAAAGAGGCTACAAAGGCAGAAAATGGAATAATAATGGGGGATTTCAACTATCCTCATACTTACTGTGTATATGTCACCTCAGGAAGGGATGCCGAGATAAAATTTCTAAACGCCATAAATGACTGCTTCTTGGAGCAGCTAGTCCTGGAACCCACAAGGGGAGAGGCAATTCTTGATTTAGGCATAAGTGGAACACAGGATCTGGACCAAGAGGTGAATATAACTGAGCTTCTTAGTAATAGCAACAATAATGTATTTAAATGCCAAAGAAACTCACCACCATAAAATTTAACTTCAAAAAAAGGAAACTACACAAAAATGAGGAAGCTAGTTAAACAGAAATTAAAAGGAATAGTCACAAAAGAAAAATCCTTTGAAACTGCATTGAGACTATTTAAAAACACCATAATAGAGGCACAAACTGAATGTGTACCACAAATAAATAAAATAATAAACAACAATAACAACAGTAAGATGACAAAAAAAAGCCACCATGGGTAAACAGCAGAGTAAAAAAGATAGTTAGTGGCAAAATGGCATCCTTTAGAAATTGGAAGTCAAATCCTACTGAGTAAAAGTGTAAAACATAGGCCAAGAAAAAATTAGAAAGCAACTTAGCCAAAGACACAAAAACAAACAGCATTTTTTTTAAAGTACTTCAGAAGTAGGAAGCCTGCCAACCAGTCAGTGGGGCTGCTGGATGATTGAGGTGCCAAGAGAGCACTCAAGGAAGACAAGGCCATTATGGAGAAGCTAAAAGAATTCTTTGCATTGGTCTTCACTGCAGAGGATGTGTGGGAGATCCCACTCACCCGAGCCATTCGCTGTAGGTGATAAAAACCTGAGAAACTGTCCCAGACTGAGGTGTCAATAGAGAAAGTTTTGGGACAAATTGATAAATTAAATAGTAATATGTCTCAAGGACCAAACGGTATTTACCCAAGAGTTCTGATGGAACTCAAATATGAAATTGCAGAACTACTAACTGTGGTATGAAACCAATCATTTAAATCAGCCTCTGTACCAGATGACTGAAGGATAGCTAATGCAATACTGATTTATTTATTTTTTAAATGCTCCAGAGGTGATCCTGGCAATTACAGCCCAGTAAGCCTAACTTCAGTACCAGGCAAATTATCAAAGACATAGATAAACACAACATGTTAGGGAAGAGTCAACATGGCTTGATTCACCAATCTATTAGAATTCTTTGAGTGTATTAGCAATCATATGGACAAAGGTGATCCAGTGGAGATAGTGTATTTGGACTTTCAGAAAGCCTTTGACAAGGTCCCTCACCAAAGGCTTTTAAGTAAAATAAGCTGTCATGAGATAAGAGGGAAGATCATCTTTTGGATCAGTAACTGGCTAAAGATAGAAAACAAAGGGTAGGAATAAATTATCACAATGGAGAGAGGTAAATAGCCCAAAGATCTGTACTGGGACCTGTGCTGTTGAACATAGTCATAAGTGATCTCGAAAAGGGGATGGACAGTGAGATGGCAAAATTTGCAGACAATTCAAATTACTCAAGATAGTCCAAAGCGGACTGTGAAGAGTTACAAAGAGATCTCACAGAACTGGGTAACTGGGCAACAAAATGGCAGAATAAATTCAGTGTTGATAAGTGCAAAGTAATGCACATTAGAAAACATAATCTGAATTATACATACAAAATGATGGGGTCTAAATTAGCTGTTCCAATTCAGGAAAGAGATCTTGGTGTTATCATGGACAAACCTCTGAAACCATCTGCTCAATATGCAGCAGCAGTCACAAGCGGAAACAGAACATTAGAATCATTAGGAAAGGGATAGAAAATAAGACAAAATATCATAATGCCACTATCTAAATCAAGTGTACAACCATACCTTGAATACTGTGTGCAGTTCTGATCGACCCATCCCACAAAAGATATTAGAATTGAGAAAAGTACAAAGGGCAACAAAAATAATTACAGGCATGGAACTGCTTCCATAAGAGGACAGATTAAAAAGACTGGGACTGTTCAGCTTGGAAAATAGATGACTAAGGGGGGGATATGATAGAGATCTATAAAATCATCAATGGTGTAGAGAAAGTGACCAAGGAAGTGTTATTTACCCCTTCATATAACACAAGAACTAGGGGGTCACCTGATGAAATTAATAGGCAGCAGGGTTAAAACAAACAAAAGGAAGCACAGTAGAACCTCAGAGTTATGAACACCAAACTTATGAACTGACTACTCAACCACACACCTCATTTCAAATGGAAGTATTCAATCAGCCAGCAGCAGAGACAAATAAATAAATAAATAAAATTTAAAAAAAGCAAATACTGTACAGTACTTTCTTAAATGTAAACTACTAAAAATTAAAGGGAAAGTTTTTTAAAAAAGTTTTGACAAGGTCAGGAAACTGTTTCTGTGCTTGTTTCATTTAAATTAAGATGTTTAAAATCAGCATTTTTCTTTGGCATAGTAAAGTTTAAAAGCTGTTTTAAGTCAATGTTCAGTTGCAAACTTTTGAAAGAACAACCATAACGTTTCGTTCAGAGTTATAAATATTTCAGAGTTACAAACAACCTGCATTCCCAAGGCGTTCGTAACTCTGAGGTTCTACTGTACTTCACACAATACACACTCAATCTGTGGAATTCATTACCAGGAGATGTAGTAAAGGTCAAAAGTATAACTGGGTTCAAAAAGAACTAGATAAGTTCATGGAGGAAAGGTCCATCAATGGCTATTAGCCAAGATGGTCAAGGCGCAACCCCATGCTCTGGTTGTCCATAGCCTCTGACTGCCAGAGCTGGAGGAGGACGGGATGAATCACTCAATGATTGCCTATTCTGTTAATCCCTCTTCCGCAACTGGCATTGGTCACTGTCATAAGACAGGATACTGGGCTAGATGGACCATTGGTCTGACTCAGTCTGGCCATTCTTATGTTCTAACATAACGCTGCTAATAACTTACATTTTTCTACAATTATAATACTAGATCTCCACTACATCTGTTATAAATTGGTGTAGTTCTATTGGAATTAATGGAACTGAGGGTTCTGATCCATAATCTTTTGGCTTTCTTCCAGGAATGGCATTGAGGCCGTAGAAGTGCTCAATTATTTATTGGCATTATAACATCATTCTCAGAATTACCAACCATCAGAGAGAATGACACTACCCTGCTGTAAGCCAGCAGCTACAGTAAGTGGTAATTAGGAAAGTACATATAACAATAGAATTTAGCACTTATGTAGCAACTTTCATCTATGTAGTATAAAGTTCTTTACAAGAGGTATGTACGTTTTGTTATCCTTATTTTAATCATGGGTAAGCAGCCCCCCAAAAGTTATGTGGCTTTTCCAAGGTAACACAGAAAGGCAGTGGCAGAGCTCGAAACAGAACCAAGTTCTTCTGAAGGTCAGTCTTGTGCTCTAACCACTACGCTAGCTTTCTTGGGCAAAGGTACCAAACTGAGCAAAGGTACCAAATCATGCTAGTTTTTAGCTTCTAAAACAGGGATTGGCAACCTTTGGCATGCGGCCCATCAGGGAAATCCGGTGGCGGGCCGGGACAGTTTGTTTAGCTGCAGCGTCCGCAGGTTCGGCCGATCGCAGCTCCCACTGTCCTGGTCTGCCAACGGATTTCCCTGACAAGCTGCGTGCCAAAAGTTGCCTATTCCTGTTCTAAAACATAGTAGATTCTTTATATTTTATATAATGACATTGTGATATCTCGGTTTTTTTATTGGCTATGAGAATTTCATGTTTCAAACTAACACATGGAAATGGCAGACCAACACATGAAAGTATCATATACAGGTGGGAATGGCCCTTCACCATCACCCAGTCCTGACCAATTTGCAGATCCAATTGTGAGATTGTCATTCTCCCTCATTAGAGCCAAATTGTGCCATTGAGGTATTGGCTGACCTTGGGGACAGTACAGGGCTCTACTACCTCAGAAATGCTCTAGGAGTGATCCCTAGCCTATGTGGGGGACATGCATCCTGTATGGTAGGTACTGTGATGTTGAACTCCATATGTTTTATGAAAATATGCTAATAAATGTGAATATAACGTAACTCGAATATGCTTTATGTAAAAGGTCTCTTGTAAGGTATCATTACAAAGTTTATAATCTACTGAGTGTGTTCATTCTATTTGTATGAATGTATCATTCTTGTATCTAAAACTAGAAATATGAAGTATTACTCCAAGGTCCTATTGTAATTATGCAAAATGTGAGTCATTAATGGTGGCTTAGGATCTTGATGGCTCCCATTAAGTGGAATAATTGGTTGTAAATGGCTCTGTTTACTTGTAAGCCTTCCTGTGTTCCTGTGAGTCAGGCCAGGAAGAATGAAGGCTTGGGGTCTCACAGGACATATGACCATGTCACCTGGTACTGGAATCCATCTTAAACCTTAGAAGGAGGGGTGGAGACCCAGAGAGACAAAAGATTCCCACCTTGTGCCAAACCTGTGAAAGAAGCTTATTGGAACATTTCTGAGTGTGAGATTTACCTGTATTCAGTTTTTTAAATGTATTAGGCTTAGACTTGCGTGTTTTATTTTATTTTGCTTGGCAACTTACTTTGTTCTGTCTGTTATTACTTGAAACCACTTGAATCCTACTTTTTATACTTAATAAAATCACTTTTGTTTATTAGTAAATCCAGAGTAAGTGATTAATACCTGGGGGAGCACACAGCTGTGCATATCTCTCTATCAGTGTTATAGAGGGTGGACAATTTATGAGTTTACCCTGTAAACTTTATACAGAGTAAAATGGATTTATTTAAGTTTACCCTGTAAACTTTATACAGAGTAAAATGGATTTATTTGGGGTTTGGATCCCATTGGGAGCTGGGTGTGTGGGTGCTGGAGATAGATGACTTGCTGAGCAGTTTTTGGTTAAAGTCTGCAGCTTTGGGGGCATGGGCCAGACCTGGGTCTATGTTGCAGCAGACTAGCATGTCTGGCTCAACAAGGCAGGGTTCTGGAAGTCCCAAGCTGGCAGTGGAAAACGGGCTCAGAGGTAATTCCAGCAAATCAGGTGACAGTCCCAAGGGGGTCTCCGTGACCGAACCCGTCACAGGTACCATCCCCTTTGTAGAGGGCATGAACCTACTCCCCTGTTCCATGACCAGCCAGCTCTGTGGCTAGTGTGGAGTAGAAGGGCCTGGCCCATCCTGGCTCCCTTTGGGTTGTGTGTGTCTCTCAGGGCCTCTCTATGTTCTCCCAACTGCAGGGACTGCCATTGTGTCTGTTTCTTGGCAGGGTATGCAGGGGTAGGAGGAGAGGTTTCTTCCTCATCCTTCCCCCAATATAACTATGCCAGAACCATAAATAAGCTGGCCCTACATTTTATTTGAGAAAATCTCCCCTGAATAGATTTTCCTGGACACTGTAGAGTGTACTGCTTATTACCTGCAAACATGACCATCTACCACACTGCTAATTTAAGGAAGGGTAGACTTCTCCTTTCCTCGAACAACTGGTTTCAGTTCAATCACCTTCTTTCGTAGTTGTAAAGGTATTGCAAACGGCATGAACTGAGCATTTTTGGCAGGTGCCTTTCATCCTAATATTCACAGGTCAGACTGTTAAACATGAACATTGAGTAGGGGGTCAGCCAACTTCTTTTTTATACAATGATAGCTATATGCATTTTACTTAATAAGATTTTGAAAGTTTTTGTTTTGGAGCCACTTTATTGCCGTCTTCCCCCCGCAACCAAGATATTGAATGATCATTCATTAAAACGGGATGTGCTATTGTATTTATATTTAATATTTTGTTATACTAATATTTTAATAGCTTTTTATTGCTTTATTGTGCCCAAAGCAGGCTCCTTCAGCCAGATCCTTAGCTGGTGTGAATCACTGGAGGTCTATTTTCACCAGTTCAGGATATGGGCCAAACAAAAATATAGTTCTACATAGCAAGGGAAACATAAAGGCTGATATTCAGAGGAGCTGAGCACTCAATATTCCAGTCAAAGTTAATATGAGCTGCAACTGGTCTGCACTTCTACAAAGCAGAGGTGAAACCGTAGCCCCATTGAAATCAAGGGCAAAACTCTCATAGGCTTCAGTAAGGCCAGAATTTTACCCCAAGCTCTTTATTTTTAATTAGATGATTTTAGTCAGAAGTATAACACACATTTCATGATGTAGATTTTGCTAGCAAATCTGTATTCATGCAAATAGTGGTTTGACCTTCTTGATGCCCAAAGTCCTCCACTCAGCCACTCTTCCCTTTTTCCTCTGAAACACTGTGTAAGAAGGACCAAGCTGCAAACACACTGACACATCTAATGGAAATAATGGCAATAATGAAACACAAAATCTTAAGTGTTGGCATGCTTCAGGAAATGGAAACCCAAAAATTCAGAAGGAGCCTACAAGCTTCATACCAGGAAAATATTCCTTACCATAGGTCTGAGTTTGTAGATAAATTTAAAGAATCAAACCTGGTATGAAATTCTGGCTCCAGTGAAGTCAACAGGAGAGCTGGTTGGGAAATGGGATTTCTGTCTTCCAGCAATTTGAGGGTTGTTGTTGTTTTTTTGGGGTGGGTGGTGGGGAGGGGCATGACAAGTGAAAACCTCAACATTTTTTCACAGGACAGAAATTCTGGAGAAAAAAAATTGGAAGTACTGAAATGGAAATTTTCAGCTTGCTGTGAAGTCAGAAAGTGAAAATGGTAAGTGCCTTCCAGGCAGGCTACCAGAGGCTGAGTGACCTGGAGAAGAAGCCAGACTGTCCGGAGGAGAAGTGCTGAGATCCTCCATCTCCCTTCCTCCTTCACACCCTCACTGCCTTGCTGCAGGAGAGCCAGGGAAGCACTCAGCTTCCCCCCAGCTGAGAAGTTCTCATTTCAATTTTCCCAATGGAAACTCTGAACATTTTCAGGAAATTTTCTTGTGGAAAGTTTAAATTTTGCAAAAAAGGCATTTTCCATCTGAAAATCATATTGACAAAAATTTCCTGACCATCTCTGCTCAATAGGAACTGTCAAATGGAGACAGGAATTCACATTCACAACTTGGTTTCTGATAGCTTTGAGAGATGAAACTTGTATCTTCAGAGTGCTTACAGACAAAGCCTGATCAAAAGCTTCTAGCAGAAAATCAATGGTTTTACATACAAGACAGACAGCAGATACGATCCCCTGGTCTCAAAACCAAAGGAAACATTTCTACAAGCTTTAATAAGTAGTAAGTACCAGATATCCTGGAATTAAGGAAACAGCAATAAACTTTTCAAAATCCTTTTCCCCTCAGGGTCATTTTGACTTTTCACAGATTTCCATATAGGTAAAGCAAGAAGGGCTCTGTTCAAATAGCTAGGGGTCCCTCTTACATCTAACATACACCATTGGCTCGAACCCCCACTCAGAATTTCTGGGATCACTGAATACCTTCACAAGAACTAAGTCAATGTTTAAAACAGGGAGACTTTTATTAGGGGGAAAGGGAACACACAGAGCCGGCACTTCCACTAGGCAACCCTAGGCAGTCGCCTAGGGCGGCAGGATGTAGGGGGTGGCTTTTTGCCGCCCTCTGCGGAATTTCGGCAGCGAGGGGCTTCTTCCTCTCCGGGTCTTCGGCGGAAATTTGGCAGCGGGTCCTTCACTCTCTCTGGGACCCGCCGCCGAAGTGCCCTAAAGACCCGGAGCGGAAGGACCCCCGCCGCCGAGAACGCAGCTTCAGAGGAGGAGCTGCCGCCGATTACTGTGGAGGAGCGCTGCCGCCTAGGGCGGCAAAAACCCTGGCGCCACTCCTGGGAACACAGCATCAACTTGGGAAAATATAGCAACAATATATCTATATGAACGATAAATAAGATACTTCTCCATGATAATTTTGGCAATAGTCCATTAACTTTGCTCCCCACCCACTGGTATGAACATCCAGCAGGAAAATGTCTCTTTACCACATCACTTCCCCTTTCCCCATCCCTAACCCCACTTACAGTTTGATGTCAGAAGGGTTTGTAGTCCAAGAGCCCTGAAGTTCATTTTGGCAGGCCTTTCCCCTGGTTCCTTGGGAAATTCTGCTTCATCCTGTTGTGAGGCTCCACCACCTAACACAACCACAGAAACTTCAACTTTGTTTAGTTGGTAGTGGGTAGGAGGGTCCTCACAAGAATTCACTCAGCTCTGCTGCTGTCCTGTGCAGCTTAAGAAAAGAGTGATGCACTCCACCAGAAAGCCACTTCTGTATCATCTCCCATAGCAAAGTCCTCAGTCTACATTCTCTTTCTCTCTGCTAAATCCTCTCCCCAGGATCTGCAGTGGAAGGCAACCATTAACATATACAAACTTTGAGCAGAGTCCTTGCCACAAAGCAGCAGTCCTTCCCCCCTCCCCCTCCTCTTTCAGTTCAGTTCATACTACCCAACCAGTTCTGAGTTTGCTTAGAGTTATGATGACGCTCAAAGTATCACTGAAAGAATTTCAGGTAGAAAGTTCATACAAATGAAGTTCTCTGTAGCTATCCTTCCCCCTGTTCACCAATAGGTGGGACAGAAAGTTCTTCTCCCATGGAGCTTCTGTCCATCTGGAGATCAAGGTAAATAGCTCTTGCAGATGGAGGAGCTGTGTTGCCATTCTTCACCAACAGATGGCAGCAGAACTCCCTAGCCCTCTAGATCTTTGGCCACAGTGCTTACACTGACAATATCTCTTTGACTCATGTTGTTTTCTCTTTAACACAGATTTACTATAGGTCAGTGTAAAGACTGTGACCTAGGTTTTCAAAAGCGACCATTAAATCTGGGTGACTCAGTTTGAGACCTCTTAATGTTTTTCAGAGGTATCAAGTACCTGCCGTTTCAGTGTATCAAATTAGGCGTCTAAAAATTGACACACTCCGACTCACTACTCACTTTTGAAAATTTAGACCCAACCTTCTTGTGTGATATATGTGCTGAATGAGCTAGGCACAGTTGCATAAGGGACCTGTTTGAGCACTCACTTTAACTTTGAATGTCCTGGCTTTCATTGGTTTGTGACATAGCCTTACAAATATGGTAACATTGGAGATAAAAGTAGCTATTTAATAGAAGACCAATCATTCTTCTTTAAATGAATGAAAAATTTAGCAGTCACTTAATTTGAAACTGTATCATAGATTCCTAGCATCATAGACGTGTAGGGCTGGATGGGACCACCTGAGGTCAACTATTCCATCCTACAGCTCTAGGTAAACAAAACTTTATTTTGCTGAAACAAAATACAGGCCAAGGCTATACCACAGAAGAATTTAAAAATATTCTCTTTCTTTTAACGTCCTGTATCTGCAGGTCCTTCTGTATCAACTTTTTATTTAATCCCAAAATCTGCCATTAACGAGCTGGTTCTTCATTATGCTAAGCCATACTTATTATTTCTCAGGCTTCACTTAATTATATGGCCCAGCATGTGTTACTTTTCACCATCATAATTGGTACCACCTTATTGCTAGGAATATTAAACAATGAAACACAACTCTTTTATTTGGTAACACAGCTTGCGTTGTGGCACTTGAGTCTCTTTTCACATGTCCCTTAAGATTCTGAATTATATCCTTTACAAATGTTTTAAAGAAGTGCACTTGCCACTGTGGTGCTTGCTCTGGAATGGTAGGGTTGGCATGTAGCTTTTTTTTTTTTTTTGGTTATTGTATTCACAGTATTTCCCTTCTAAAGTCATACTGAAATAGAAAACTACAGAGTTACAGAAGTTTTATTTCAAGTAATCTTTTCCCTTACCCTGACAGAATCACAAGATAGTAATAAAGTAAAGTAAAGAGATATTGGGGAAAGTTGAATAGCCCTAACACCTGGATACCCTAGAGTGCAAAGATGCTCAAAGATCAGAAGGAACAGGAAGTGACAAACTTCCTACACACCACAGATCCATTTCTACTCCAGCTGAAGTGGATGGGAGTTCTAGTGAGGCCTGGTACATATCACCCTTTTTCTCAGCATTCCCAAAAGGGCAAAACCTCCAAGTGTGATCCTGTGGTGTCAGAAGAGTTGAATGATGAAAGCGTGACCAGCTAATCCCCAAGTGCTACTTTTATATAGCTAGTATTTTCGAGAAAGAAGGAGCCTGACCCTCAGAGGTGTACTCACAATGCCCCATTGATTTAGCCTGGACTTGTGTGTGCCCTCAGGTTGAACCATAAAAAACTTGAGCCACAACCCCATGTAGTCCTTTGGGACCCTGCCATTTACATCACTGAGCTTTGGATCAGTCCCAAAGTGAAGATATTTTAGCAGTACCGTGGACCATGAGCATTCCCGCATATGCTTATCTCTAGACCAATGAAAGTTCAGTTTCTATTTATTTTACTTCCTGTCTTGAATTGTAGTGTACATTATATTCCTGAAGCAAAACATCTTCATAGAAAGAAAATGTCCAAAACTGAATCTTATTACTAAATCAACCTGCAAAATAAAGCAACCTATCAATCATTTTCAATCAGTCAATCATAACATTTAATCATAAGCCTATTCACACTTCAACGTGAATCTACTTCTGTCCTTAAGCTCCTAATTAATAATGTGTTGTCAAAATGCAGAAACATGAACAGTCCTTAAAGCTCATCCTGTATAGGAGATTACGAATTCTGGTACTTAACCATGAAATAGTTTATACACACATTGAAGAATATGTGCTTTTAAACTATGCTGAAATGTTCTGCATTGCAGGCCTAATTCCATTTCAATTCTTCAATGTAAATTTCATGGAAATTGAGTCTCCTGTTATATATTTTTCAAAATATACATTTTCCCTGTAGTATGCAGGGTTCCCACTCTTAATACTGCAGTTGTTATATCACATGATGTATTCATTATTGCGGTCATTACGGGACAGATTCTGTTATTGTTACTCACAATGAGTAGTCCCGTTGTGAGTAGTCCCACTGAAGTCAATAGCCTTCAATGGAACTACTAGCAGAGTAAGGGTCTACTCGATACAAAGAAAAGATGGTAGGATCTAGCCATATGGGAATTATTTTAAATGGAGAGGGAAGATTTAGCAGAATGCAAAGACTAGAGATGGTCAAAACATTCTTATGAAACACTTTTTTTGGGTCAGAATTTGGCAGTTTGTCAACATCAAAAATGTTTTGGGAGAACAGTTCAATTTTGACAAACTTGTAGTGAAAACCAGGCAGGGTTATTATAGGACCCTACGTGCCAGGCAGGTTTCAAAACCTTTCTGCTGGGCAGGTTTACATTGGAAACTGTCTGTTTTTCTAACAGCTTCCAGGCTACAAACTGCTCAGCAGCATGCCAGGAGGACTACCCATGAATCTAGGACCCCTGGCCTGTGGGGCAGCATATCAGGCAAACTGCCTCAGGGTTAGGGATGTCAGAGCTTGAAATCAGGGACCCGAGAACGTCCAGGGTCTACTAGGGAAGTTAGCCATGTGGACTGCTCTTGAGCCAGGGCCTCATTCCCTTTCATGGAGAATTTTGGAAGGATTGTTTTCAATCAGAACAAAAACAACTTTCAAGATATTGAAATTCTCTATGAAATTGATTGATCTTTCTCCTCCCAGCTCTAAGAAAGGTGAAGGAATATAGGATCTCTCTTTATCTATTCATTTATGTTTCATTATTCAGAGCTTCTTTCATGCAGATTGACTCTTGAAACCAATACAGTATTTAAATGTACAAGACATTGCATGGCAAAACTGTATGAATTCAAAAAACATTTCTATAAATATTTCATATGGTGGAAGGAGTAAGGGTTTCATTAGACCAATATGCCTGCACAGAGACAAAAGGGGCAATAGCCCCTGCCCTTACATCCCAGTGCAGGCTATCCAGACCTCGGGTCTTGATCCTCTGTGGTATGTAGGTGCAGTACACCTGCTACTTCCCAACCAAACAGGTGGGCGATGAGTGAGCAGGGAGGAGCCTCAGTTCCTCCCATCCAGCATATCAGCCAGTGAAGCTCAGCTAGCACAGAGGGAGGGTTAGTAATTTGTTACTGGATGCACCAAAAGTAAATTCTCATTTTCTATAGCAACAGCCATACTTGGAAGAAATCCTGCCTCTTTGAGGTACTGTTTCCTCCCTGAACTGCTCCTGGGGCAGTGCAGCTATGCCCTTGTGGCAGATCCTCAATCTAGTCCTAAAACATTAGATCATAACACCAATATCCAAAAAGGGAGACATCAGGACAAGGAGGAAAAGATATGCTTTAAGATGAAGAGACAGAGAGTGAATGAGGTAAGAATAGACAGGGAAGCTACTCTGGACAACAAGAGCTTCAAGAGAAATGTCTCCTTTAGTAAGACTCAGGATAAGACAAAGTGAAAGCAGGTGCTGTGTGGGTTTAGAGAGTGATAGGTCCAACAAGTTCTATGAAACACAATGCAGAGACCAGGAAGAGCTTTTAAAGAGAAGCCAGGAGAGCAATTTTGAAGGGGATGTTGAACTGAATGACGAGCTAGTAGAGTCGTTTGAGGATGGAGTGTTCTAGTCATGTTGAAGCATAAGGTATGTCTACATTGAAGTTGGAGGTGCGATTTCAGCTCAGATAGGCATACCTGTGCTAACTTTAATCTATCTAGCATAGCTAAAAATAGCAGTGACAATGTGGCAGCATGGAGTCCAGTGTGGGTTAGCAATGCAAGTATATCACCAGGGCTCCAGCAGGCTTGTACAGCCCACACTGAAGCCTGCACCACCATGTCTTTACCATTACTTTTAGCCATGTTAGTTAGATTAAAGCTAGCCTGGGTTTGTCTATCCAGGCTGCAATCATTGCTCTGACTGCAGTGTACCATTAGAGTTCAAAGCTATTGTCTCATAGACAGGCAAACAAGGTAAAATGCTGCCCAAAGTCAGAGGCTGGCAGTCACTGGGAGTAAATTTTTCTGTCTTGAGGAAACAGTTTCTTCTATAAACTAAAAGTGCCATTTGAGTTGTTTCATTAAACCGTATAAAAACTGTCACAAGAGAGAGACATGTAGGTACAACTATGAAAGTAAATTTATTTACAGAAAGAACAAACAATTTGGTATGTAAATAGCTTAACCTTTCCCAGTGTTTTTTTCAAAATTCTTTCATGAAGCTGGAATTTGCTGAAAGTACATCATATTAGGCATATTGTGTTCTCAATAGCTTACCTCAAGGAAAATGCCACATTCATTGTTGACATAAACACTCCACTCTGTTTTGAAGTCCCCAGATTTGCTCTCATCAATAGCTTAGTAAAAGATTATAGTTTTAAGGATACAGTTAGTTTTAAATAGACCTATTTAACTTTTAGCACTACGTATAGGGTGTTTTCTGGGGTTGTGGTTTTTATAAAACAGCATTAATGCATTTGAGGAATGGCTGAAAGGAATTGACATTGTACAGATGAGTAGCTCTGTGTGAGGCTCATGCTTTGCTGGATGGATACTCACAACTATTGTCTGTGACCACCCTGTCTTAGCTGATCACAGACAGATAAATTGTTAGGATCCAATTGTATCCTTTACAATCTGGATCCTTTGGGAGCTGTGCAGACCTGTACTAGCACAAACCCTCCTTCAGCTTCTCAGCTCTACGAGGGTAGCCTGCAGATTGTACCAGCCCCACTCCTTACTCAGATAGATAGATAGATAGATAGATAGGTAGATATAATATATAGATATAGATATATACAGTATAAGTTTTAAACAAACAATTTAATACTGTACACAGCAATGATGATTGTGAAGCTTGGTTGAGGTGGTGAAGTCACAGGGTGGAAGAGGGTGGGATATTTCCCAGGGAATGCCTTACAGCTAAATGGTGAATTAGTACTCTGCTGAGCCCTCAAGGGTTAACACATTGTTGTTAATGTAGCCTCACACTCTACAATGCAGCACAAATGGAGGGAGGGGAGACAGCATAGCAGGGAGAGACAGAGACACACTCTGTGTGAGAGAGAGAGAGAGAGATGAGCTGACCCTACTCTAAGTACATTGCCTTTTTAAGTAGATCAGCAAGTTGAGACAGCAGCTGCTGCGAGCAAGCTACCCCTGTGCTGAGCCCTTTTGTGCCCCCCCCCATGGAGATGGGGTAAGCGGGGGGCAGGAACAGGGGGGAGGGGGACACCCTGACATGAGCACCCCTTTTCCCCCTACTCCCCCGCACAACAAGCAGGAAGCTCCCGGCAGCAGCTCCAAGGCAGAGGGCAGAAGCAGCACATGGCAGTGGGGGGAGGGACAGCTGAACTGCTGGCAACTGGTAGCCTCCTGGGCAGCTGCTGCACAGGGAATTTAGGGGAGCAGGGAGCTGATGGGGGGCTGCCGGTCCACCCTGGTTCCAAGTCCCCACCAGCTAGCTCCAATGGGCTGAGCTTTCTGCAAGCAGTGGACAAAGCAGGCAGCTGTCAAACAACGTTATAAGGGAGCATTGCACAACTTTAAACTAGCATGTTCTCTAATTGATCAGCAACATAACAACAAAACAACGTTAACCGGGAAGACTTTAAGTGAGGAGTTACGTAGTTATGCTGGTACTACCCCACATAAGCGCTGACTCCGTGGCTGCTCTGGGTCTGGAGTACCCATGGAAAAAAATAGTGGGTGCTCAGTACCCACCGGCAGCCCCACAGATCAGGTCCTATTCCCTCCCCCTGTACTTTCTGCCCACCGGCAGGCCCCACCGAACAGCTCCTCCTACTTCCTCCCAGCAACACCCACCTGCCGTGATCAGCTGTTCAGCGGCATGCAGGATGCATGGGGAGGGGCGGGGGGGAGCAGAGGCAGGGAGGGGTGGAACAGGGTGGGAAGAGGTGGGGCGGAGCAGGGGTGGGAAGAGACAGGGTGGGAGTGGGCCTGAAGACAGAGAGGGGTACAGCCCCCCTGGGGAAATCACAAAGTTGGCACCTATGCTACCCCATATCTGGATGCATTTATACTGCTATAAAGGTGCCTTTTTCCAATATAGCTTATTCCTCTTCCCATATGGCCAGCAATGCCACAGTGCAACACTATTCTAGATTGTAAGGACCTGTGGGCATCCAATGAATTCTAGTTTACAATCGAACAGCCAGAGAGCTCCCATCATATGACAATGCTGAAGAATCACAGAAAGAATTGGTTTCTTGAAATGCCGAATATGGAACTTCCTTAGAATAAGGAAAATGGTGTTTTCCCAAAACCAATTTTTTATCTCTGCTTCGCTGTAGAGCTTCTGACTATAAGCTTTGCCAGCCTCCCTCCTGCCTGGTTTGCTGCTGCTGTTCTAAAGAGTCAATACACATCTGGAAATGAAAACATCACACTGGGGAGGCTGTGGGATGGTCGGCTCTCTAAGATTTCCTGTGTGGAGTTCTCCCCAGATCAACCTGCTTGGGAGATGAGTATAGTATTTGCTCCCCAAAACCCACAGATCTCAGGGGATCAGCTGCAACCTGGGAGCATCCCTACAGAAACTTTAGCCTCTGTTCACTGCTCATGGACAACACAGCTCGACTGTTGCCAAGCTCTCCTTTGTGTCTTGTCCCTGGAATCCCCACCAAAAGCCAATTCCCTAGTATAGAACAGAACTCTCAGAAAAGCAAAATGGCAAAGCTCGTTGACAAATGGGAAAACAACTGCACAAAAAAACTGAGGAAATGTTAAATTTGTTTGCGTTTAGTAGGGTTTGAAATTGACTCATTTACTGCTAAAAAAAATCCCACAATATTTCTCAACAGAATTTTTTACTGAAATGATTCATTTATTTAAAGGCTGGGTGTTGGATGGTAAATGTGGGTTTTGGTAAATTAAAATTTTCTATAACAGATTTCAATGAAAATTTTGGCAAACATATGCCTGAAATTTTTGTGGAAAATGTGGATAATGTCAACACCTTTTCACTATGTTTCATTTTTAAAGAAACAGCATTTTTTTTTTGATGGAGAAACCTTTACAGGTGACAAACTTTGACCTGTTTTACTAAATGGCCACAAAATGGATTCTCTTTTCCCATTGAAATCAACAGGAGTTTGTCACCTAACTGGCTTAGGTGCTTTTGAAAATCCCATTAGGCACCTATCTGCATCGTTAAAGGCTTAAATACCTTTGCAAAAATGCCCTTAAGTGACATAGGAGCCCTAATCTCATGTTCAAAAATTATTTAGGCCTGAAACATAAGCCTATAATAAGGGTCAAGATTCTGCCACTGAGAGTATCTACACAGCCACTGGAAATGAGCCTCTCAGTCCCGGCACTTTGAAGTTGTGGCTCAGGCTGGAGCTCAGGCTCTGAAGCCCACCCCCTGAATTAGGTGTAAGAGCTTGACCTCCAGCCCAAGTAGCAACGTCTGCACAATTGTTCTTAGCTCAATAGCGTTGATCCAGGCTGGCAGGCTTGCTTCTGCAGGCTGAATAGATGTACAGTGAGTGTACAGGAAATGTAAACAGCTTCAGGTGTGAACTAAACAAAAGGTAATGCTCAGAACAAGAACAGTGTGTTTTCTGGATGTGATTTTTATCATGTTTTATTTAAACCCAGAAGTAGATATTCTGCTTAAAACAGCACTTTAACATAATTTTCCTCTAACAACAACAAAGAGGAAAACAAGAGAGAAGGAACATTTGGATTGGTGCCCAAAGTACCATTTTAAGGCTTTTTGTTTTTTGTTATGTTTTCCCTCCCATATAACACTAGTGACAAAAGGAGATAAGTTTGGATTGACCCATAAAATATTCACAGGACAAACCTTATTCATATTGCACACAAAGCTACATTAAAAAACAATATTAAGGTGGCAAAGTCAAGCACTCAAAAGTTGGCAAAGCCAGAATTAAGGTTGCAAAAGTAACCTTAATTTGGCCCGCTTGCTCTTATGCATTATGACACAGTCTTTAATTACATGATCACATACTATTTTTTTCCACTGGACACTTGCTTCCTTTGGTGAACAGGATTCACAGTGCTCAGTTATTGTGCAACTATTTAATTTCTTGTTTTATCATCATTCTTCAAAGTGTGGCTCTGTGCCTTATCTACTGCACACTATTCAAACCCTGCTCTGATGACAGAATTATTAATGTCCTTGTGGGCTTTTCTATGCACTCATTACTGTAGTATCTCTGTGCCTCACGGATATTAATTTATCTTCATAATATCCCTGTGAGGTGAAGGAGTATTATTATTCCCATTTTACATATGGGTTATTGAGACAGAGGGTATATCTACACTTCAATTAAAAAAGCTGTGGCTGGCTCATGCCTGCTGACTTGGGCTTGCAGGGGTCGGGCTGTTTCATTACAGTGAAGACATTTGGGCTCAGGATAGAGCCTGGTCTCTAGGCCCCCGAGAGGTGGGATGGTTCCAGATCTTGCCTACACAGCAGTTAAACAGTCCCTTAGCTGAAGACCTGTGAGCCCAAGTCTGCTGGCACGGGCCAGCCACAGCTTTTTAATTGCAGTGTAGACATACCCAGAGTGATTACGGTAAAAAATATCTACTAATTTTGGGTGCCCAATTTCACATGATTTTACAGAGCTTTTAGTCTTATATAGCACTTTATATATTCAAAGCACGGCTCCCAGTGATTTCAGTTGCAGCTGTGAGTGCTCAACACTTCTGCAAATCAGACTCCAGGGTCACATATTGTGCACCCAAAAAAATGAAAACACAATTGGTGCCCACCTCTGAAACGTTTGGATTAAGTGACTTGCCTAGCATCACATGGGAACTCTGTGGCAGAGGCAGGGATAGAATCC
The DNA here is from genome assembly GCF_002925995.2 of Terrapene triunguis. Lineage (NCBI taxonomy): Eukaryota > Metazoa > Chordata > Testudines > Emydidae > Terrapene > Terrapene triunguis. Next base: position 14,470,385 of record NW_020664530.1, read on the forward strand.
CAATTATCCAAGGCCCTCCTTTCTCTTCCTGCAGTCCCCTGTCTCATTTATTACAGACCCTCTAACTTCTGAAATAAATGAGACCAGGGTGCTATAGACAACAGCCTCCTTTAGTACACAGCCCTGCTCCATCCCCAGAGCAGGTCCATCCTGAACATTAAATGAAGCTGAGGTCTTAGGGAAAATAGTATGTGATCTTGTAATTAATAGTACGTGATCATGTAATTATAGATTATCATAATGTATATTCATTTCCTAACTTCTGAGTGATAGACTTTGCAATCTTCTTTTAATGCAGTTGTGACAGGCTGCTGAGAGCCAGCAGATGAATCAGCACTGTGGTCACTGTAAATTCAATTAGTTTCCCTGGAGAGGGCCTGATTAAGGGAAGGAATGTGCCCTGTCACAGCAGTTTTATTTCTCTGTGTGTAATTTCCTAGGTTTTTATAAAAGCAAACTGAAAAGAACAGAAATTCCTTCCTGCAGGATCATACTGACACTTCCATGGTTTGTCACCAGGGTTGGAACCTGTACATTGAAGGCACAGACCTCTGCCATTTGAACTAACGGGGCAACTGATAATGATAACAGATTAGAAGGGGATGAGAAACACACTTTGCCAGTAGTTTTCATGGATACTTGCTGACAACTGAGGAATGGTGAGACACAGGAACCTCTGTTCCTGGCTCTGGAAGGGAGTGGGCTCAGATTCTTCTGCCCACTTCTCACAAGTTCGACTCATTCTGTCCATCCCCTCCAACCTGTCCCAGTCCCATCTCTTTACCACTCCAGTCCCAGTCCCAGTCCCATTTTCCTTGTCTACCCAAACCCATACTCCACTCCACGGGCTCCTCATCCCAATCCCAGTCTCCTCACCTGACCAGTCCTAGGGCTCCCCTCTCGATTCATTGCTTGCATCCAGATCCCCACCCGCAACTCCCAATCTCTTTTTCTCCTCAAACACAATCTTGTCTTTAGCCAGTCCCACTTCCCAGCTCCTCATCCAATCTGTCTCTCCCCTGCTCCTACTAGGTGCCAGTCCCAGTCTCCCTCCCAAAACTCCTCATGCAATCTCAGAATCTCCCTCATGTTTGTCTCTTTGCCCAGGCAGTCCCACGTCTCCCCATAGCCCAGTTCCTTGTCAGATGTGTTTCTTCTCCTCCTACCACCATTCCCCCCAAAGATTCCTAATCCCAGTCCAGTCAGTCCCAGTAGCTCCAGCTCCTCATCCAATCCCAGTATTTTCCTGCCCCCAACAGCCAATTGGCCCCCAGTCCCTCCTTCCCAGTTTCCTTACTGGCTCCCAGTCTCAGTGTTTCCCACAGGGCTCCCAACCCCATCTCTTTGTACAACCAGTCTCAGCCTGGCCTCCTTACTCCCAGTCTCCTTGCCCAGCGGTCCCAGTCTCCCCTTTTCATCTGTGAGGCTATGTCTACACTACAGCCAGGATCGATGCTCTGAGATCGATCTACCGGTGGTCGATTTAGCGGGTCTAATGATGACCCACCAAATTGACAGCAGATCGCTCTCCAGTCAACCACGGTACTCTACCCCTGACGAGAAGAGTAAGTTAAGTCGACGGGAAAGTTTCTCCTGTCGACCCCCCACAGTATAGACCCCGTGGTAACTCGACCTAAGTTATGTCGACTCCAGCTACATTATTCATGTAGCTGGAGTTGTGTAGCATAGGTCGACTTACCGCGGTAGTTTAGACATAGCCTCAGTCACAGTTTCTCTCCCCTGCACACTACAGGCCCAGTAGAAACCAAACAAGTTTCTCAATCTACTTTCCCACTGCTTGGTTAGACTTTTTTCCCCTCTGCCCTCAAATCAGACAGCTTCCTCTTCCATGTTGCCTGGTGGCCAGCATGGGGGCAATTGAGAGCAGAAGAGAAACATGCTTCCTTCTCTTAGTGCCAGTGACCTGCCTCACCCCGCCCCACAGCAGCTGGGATCAGCCATTACAGGAAAAGTCTAGCTTTGCCCCTGTAAATCTACACAGGAGCACACTCAGTAACTATAAGGATGATGGTATGCACAGTCTTGTCAGCACTAGGAGCAGTGAGAGGCTCAAGCATGCTCAGTGAGGATGGACTCTGAAGATTTTAGCTGTTATAAGCAATGAAGTCTCCACTGAGCATGTGAAAAATGTGATTGTACAGACATATAACTTGGTCAGTTTTAAGTGGCTATTCATGGGACATGGCAAAAGACATGAATGCCAACTCCCTGCCAAATTTCAATTCCCTGCTCCAAAGCATAGGGATACTAGAGCATTTCAAAGAAAAGGCTTCAATATATTATGTTTGCACATGGGAATACAACATATTGTTTCCTAACCTTGTTCTTGGAAACAGTTAAACCATTTTGGCTGAAGATTTCTAAAAAAGTTCAATCTAAGTCAGATACCTGGCATGATAAATTTCATCTCAAAAGTTATACACAACTGAAGACATAATGTTATAATGGAAAGTGTTGGGTAACCTTAATAATAGTCAGCTCTACAAGTCCCACCTATAATATTCAAAGGAAAGGTTCATATTAAAAATATATTCTGATTTTTGTAAGCTCCCCTATATATCTCTTAGAATCCTCTAAAGTCTCCCCCCCCCTGCTGATGTTAATTATTTAATATTTGCATTGATGTAGCATCTGGCAGCCTCAATCAGGGATTGGAGCCCCATCGTGCTAGACAATGCCGACGCATATAATGAAAGGACAGTTCCTGGCCCAAAGAATTTACAGTCCCAAGCCCTGATCATGAAAGGTTTATGCATGTGCTTAATTTTGAGTATGTGAGTAATCCTATCGAACCCCTTGAGATTGGTGCCTAAGTAATTAGTGCTTAGTTAGATTGGCAGTAGCTTTGATAAACTTGAGGCCCAAGAAACCTTGAATAACATTTTTTTTCTTTTAAAAATCAAGTGTAATTATCAGACTTGAATTATTTTTAAATTAAATATTACCAAGATATTTAAAGCAGTGATATGCTAGAATAGACTTGCATGAGCCCCTTGTTAGCAGAGCCAGAAGGGACCCATGAAGAAACCCAACTTCTTCTTTTTTAAAAGTTTATAGCTCAATTTTTTCTTGCAAAGATATCTTTGAAATGGTAAATTGATCTCTAGGATTGAAAAGAACAACCAACTGGGCTCCACTTTTGCAGCATGAGCATGAGGCTAAAGATACCTATGCACTGACTGACACACATACACATTCTTTTACACTTACACTTGTATAAAATGAGTCCAAAATTTGGGATGTATCCAAAGGCATCACCTGATAACATTACCAAAAATGCTTAGGCTGGCTTGACTCACAGTAATGTGATAATGGTGTCTGGAAATAATTGATGATTGGGTCCCCAAATTGTTTTTTTTTCCAGGCCCATCCCAAAACACTAATGCCAATTCTTATTCAGTCCTTTCTGATGCTGGGATCAAACTAACTGCTGTTCACCCTGGTAGTTGCTGCTTTGTGAGGATATCTGACACGATGGTGGTCATGGCAGCTGCTGCAAGATTAACTCCCCCACTTTTGTTGTCTACTAAGCACTAGGAATGTCCTCTACCCCTACCAGCAGCACTTAAGGACAAGAGGCTAAAAATGTAAATGATTTCTCATATTGAGCATAAAGTTGTAATACATCATTACTGTTCAAATTCAGTGAGAGGTTAACCTAAAAACAAACAAACAAACAAACAAACAAACAAACTTCTTTAGCCCATGTAACACATGTTCAAGGATCAAAGGTATAACAATTTGTATTTCACCAGGGCAAGGATCACAATCCAATGGCCAGATGTTGAAGCTAGAATCTATGAAAAAGGGGCAGATGATTGGGCAGAGAATGGTATTACACATTCTTCAATCACACTGAACTCTAATTAGTCTTAGCAATAAAGACATTTCACAGAACAGGCTAAACAAATGGTTCCTGAGAAAGCTCTTTTTGTGCTGCTGAGGAAGCCTACATAACAGTGTGATCAGCAAAGCCCTAAGGGCCTATTCTGCCTTCAGATGCCCTTTAGTAAGCCCCAATCACTTAAATAATTTAAATTATGAATTGTACAAATGTATCACAGGGGAGGATTCATCCCCAACAGGCTGCCTATCAGCATATACCTAGACAAGTACTTTATGCAGCTATGACTGAATATGTACGTATACAGACCATGTTGCTATCAGTAATGTATTATGTGTGTAGCTATCTGCATGGTTAGGCATGGTACGTAAATCGAAAACATTGCAAAAGTACATGTAGCTATTTTTTTTACTTGTATTTTATTCCTGGAAGAAAGGAATCATTTGCTTTATACAGAAAAAAATATAAAGGCATGATTAATAGTGGCAGGGCTCACATCTACAGAAAAGGTTGCACCCTTCTTGCCAAGTGCATATGAAAAAGCACATTTGCCCACTGCTACTAACTGGACACACTCAAGCAGCCACATATCCACATATCCTTTCTAGATTGAGTCTCAGCCAGCTAAATCTCATCTACATCTCAACCAGATGCTGGATGTATTGCTCAAATGAACCATCCAGTCCAAAGACCTAGATACATGGAGTTAGATGTCATCTACTTCCAGAAGGCAACATGGCCAAAATAATTTCATTAAGGATCATGGTGACTTCACATAAGTATTGAAGGGAAGGGGAAATATACTAGAATCTTGACAAATCTCTGATGAGAGATCCCCTGAGGACAGATGATCAATTGTCCAATACCACCCTCTGGGACCATTCCAAATAAAGAAATTAAGCCATTCAAGAGCAACTTTGTCAACCCTTGCTAGGATCAGCAGACATGCCAACAATACCTCATAGACTCATAGACTCATAGACTTTAAGGTCAGAAGGGACCATTATGGTCATCTAGTCTGACCTCCCGCATGATGCAGGCCACAAAAGCTGGCCCACCCAATTTCCCTTATCTCAGCTGTTGAAGTCTCCAGATCGTGATTTAAAGACTTCAAGTCGCAGAGAATCCTCCAGCTTGAGACCCCTGCCCTATGCTGCGGAGGAAGGCAAAAAACCTCCAGGGCCTCTGCCAATTTACCCTGGAGGAAAATTCCTTCCCGACCCCAAATATGGCGATCAGTAGAACCCCGAGCATACAGGCAAGATTCTCCAGCCAGACCCACATTTTACCAGCGATGGCACGTTATTGCCTAATTGACTAAAATCACGTTATCCCATCAAACCATTCCCTCCATAAACTTATCTAGCCTAATCTTGAAGCCAGAGAGGTCTTTCGCCCCCACCGTTTCCCTCGGAAGGCTGTTCCAGAATTTCACCCCTCTGACGGTTAGAAACCTTCGTCTAATTTCAAGCTTAAACTTCCCCACGGCCAGTTTATATCCATTCGTTCTCATGTCCACATTAGTACTGAGCTGAAATAATTCCTCTCCCTCCCTGGTATTTATCCCTTTGATATATTTAAAGAGAACAATCATATCCCCCCTCAGCCTTCTTTTGGTTAGGCTAAACAAACCGAGCTCCTCGAGTCTCCTTTCATAGGAAAGGTTTTCCATTCCTCGGATCATCCTAGTGGCCCTTCTCTGTACCCGTTCCAGTTTGAGTTCGTCCTTTTTAAACATGGGAGACCAGAACTGCACACAGTACTCCAAATGAGGTCTCACCAGTGCCTTGTATAACGGAAGCAGCACCTCCTTGTCCCTACTAGAAATACCTCGCCTAATGCATCCCAAGATCACATTAGCTTTTTTCATAGCCACGTCACATTGGCGGCTCATAGTCATCCTGCGATCAACCAGGACTCCGAGGTCCTTCTCCTCCTCCGTCACTTCCAACCGATGCGTCCCCAGCTTATAACTAAAATTCTTGTTAGTCATCCCTAAATGCATCACCTTACACTTCTCACTATTAAATCTCATCCTATTATTATTACTCCAATTTACAAGGTCATCCAAGTCACCCTGCAGAATATCCCGATCCTTTTCCGAATTGACAATGCCTCCCAACTTTGTGTCATCCGCAAACTTTATAAGCCCACTCCTACATTCGGTTCCAAGGTCAGTAATAAATAGATTAAATAAAATCGGACCCAAAACCGAACCTTGAGGAACCCCACTGGTGACCTCCCTCCAACCTGACAGTTCACCTTTCAGTATTACCCGCTGCAGTCTCCCCTTTAACCAGTTCTTTATCCACCTCTGGATTTTTATATCGATCCCCATCTTTTCTAATTTAACCAATAATTCCTCATGCGGTACCGTATCAAACGCTTTACTAAAATCGAGGTATATTAGATCCACCGCATTTCCTTTATCTAGAAGGTCTGTTACCTTCTCAAAGAAGGAGATCAGGTTGGTTTGGCACGATCTGCCTTTCGTAAACCCATGTTGTAATCTGTCCCAATTGCCATTCACCTCAAGGTCCTTAACTACTTTCTCCTTCAAAAGTTTTTCCAAGACCTTGCATACTACAGATGTTAAACTAACAGGCCTGTAGTTACCCGGGTCACTTTTTTTCCCCTTCTTGAAAATAGGAACCACATTAGCTATTTTCCAGTCCAACGGTACCACCCCCGAGTTTACAGATGCATTAAAAATTATCGCTAAGAGGCTCGCAATTTCTCGCGCCAGTTCCTTCAATATTCTAGGATGAAGATCATCCGGTCCTCCCGATTTAGTCCCGTTTAGCTGGTGAAGTTTGGCTTCCACCTCTAATACTGTAATGTCAATCCCCACTCCTTTATTCCCCTCTGTCGTGCTCCCTCTATTCCTAAGCCCTTCATTAGCCTTATTAAAGACCAATGCAAAATATTCATTTAGATATTGTGCCATGCCTAAATTATCCTTAATCTCCACTCCATCTACATTCTTCAGCGGTCCCACTTCCTCTTTCTTTGTTTTCTTCCTATTTATATGGCTATAAAACCTCTTACTATTGGATTTAATTCCCCTTGCAAGGTCCAACTTTACACGGTTAGGAGTAAAAAAAGTCATCTGATAGACCTAAAATAATTAAAAGGAACACTTCATATTCCTCCGTCTCCAAAAGGAGATGAGCAGTGCATTGTCCATACAATACCACAGCCTAAAACATGAATGAGTGGTGTCACTCTGTCTGGAGTGGCTCACGAGTGAGAATAACAACCTCAGGACAGACTATTAAGAAACAGTGCACAAACCCCAAACTGGTTGTGAGTTATTTACTTAGATTTCCCCAACCAAATAACAAATTTAAACTCCTCAGGCAATATGCAGCTTTAACAGAGTCACAGAAGTCTCCTTCAGCATTCCAATCTATCTTGCCACCCAGGCAAGCTTGACTCTGTGACAGATGGTCACTTTACTTCACAAAATATTCATGTTACTCCCAGTCCCAAAGGACCAGTCACTTACCCCAGGTCAATTTGCACCTTAGACCTCACACCAAAGACATATCTTGTAGCCAATCCTATAGTAAACTAACTACGGATATTTTAACTCGGAAAAAGAAATTAGAGTTATTTACAAGGTTAAAGCAGGTAATCCTACACACACAAATGAGTTACAGTCAGGTTTCAAAAGGTAATCACAACGTCTATTGTAAACAGACTTTGAATATTCTTTAGGGCTAACCCAGGCAAAACAGCTGGGGATTCCTCGCCCCTCAGAAGTCAAGCAGCAAAGAAATACTAAGTTCTTCTTAACAGGTATTTTTATTCCCTTTCCCCAGTGTCTAAGCTGTGATGGGACAAAGGCTTGGTCATATACCCTCTTCAGTGCTCTGGGCGAAGCAATCAACAAAGTCTTTGTTTCACAATGGCTCATTTGGATGCAATAGCCCTTCCTGATGGGCACGAGATAATACCTCTTATGGAGTATTTCACACTGGGTAATGCTTCTCCCCTGGCTGTGGGGAATTTATAGTCTCAGGGCTGGTCTACACTATGAGGTTAGGTCGAATTTAGCTGCATTAGGTCAATTTTATAAGCAATGCGGCTACACAACCAACCCCGTTCTGTCGACCTAAAGGGCTCTTAAAATTGACTGCTGTACTCCTCCCTTACTAGGGGAGTAGCACTAAAATCGATCTTCTTGGGTCGAATTTGGGGTAATGCAGAAGCAGTGTTGTGCAATTTGACGGTATTGGCCTCCGAGAACTATCCCAGAGTGCTCCAATGTGACCGCTCTGGACAGCACTTTCAACTCTGATGCACTAGCCAGGTACACAGGAAAAGCCCCAGGAAATTTTGAATTTCATTTCCTGTTTGGTCAGCGTGGCGAGCTCAGCGGAACAGGTGACCATGCAGTCCCAGAATCGCAAACGAGCTCCAGCATGGAGTGAACAGGAGACACTGGATCTGATTGCTGTATGGGGATAAGAATCTGTGCAGGCAGAACTCCGATCCAGCAGAAGAAATGCTAATATATATGTCAAAATCGCACAGGGCATGGTGGAGAGAGGCTACACCAGGGACACACAGCAGTGCCGCGTCAAAGTTAAAGAGCTCAGGCAAGCCTACTACAAGACAAAGGAGGCAAACGGTTGCTCCAGGTCAGAGCCCCATACATGCTGATTCTATGACTAGCTGCATGCCATTCTAGGGGGGGACCCTAGCAGTATCCCACCACTGTCTGTGGACACCTGCAAAGGGGGAGTCTCACACAACACAGAGGAAGATTTTGTGGATGAGGAAGAGGAGGAGGAGAATGCACAGCAGGCAAGAGGAGAATCCATTCTCCCGGTAGCCAGGACCTTTTCATCACCCTGGAGCCAATACACTTCCAAGGCGGGTTCCCGGACCCTGAAGGCAGAGAACGCACTTCTGGTGAGTGCACATTTGTAACAACACTACAGGGGTTAAAAGCAATTGTGTTTAATGTTTGATTTGCCCTGAAGAATCGGGATGCATTCGTGGCCAGTACAGCTACTGGAAAAGTCTGTTAACGTGTCTGGGGATGGAGCGGAAATCCTCCAGGGACATCTCCATGAAGCTCTCCGGGAGGTACTCTGAAAGCCTTTGCAGAAGGTTTCTGGGGAGGGCTGCCTTATTTCATCCTCCACGGTAGGACACTTTACCACGCCACGCCAATAGCAAGTAGTCTGAAATCATTGCAGCACAAAGCATGGCAGCAAATGGTCTTGGGTTTTGGTCGCATTCATGAAACATTTGGTCTTTATCTTTCTGTGTCAGCCTCAAGAGAGTGATATCATTCATGGTCACCTGGTTGAAATAGGGGAATTTTTGTAAGGGAACAGTAAAAGGACCCCGTTCATGCTGGGCTGTTTGCACTTGGTTAAAAGGGATCATCCCAGAGAATAGCCACGTGGGGGGTGGGGAGGAGGCTGGGTGTGCTACACAGCCACCCCAAAACCTCAGCCCCTCCTTTTAAATGGCAAACCCAACCGGGATTGCTTGCTATGGAAAAGGAGGGTGCTACAGTTTGAAACCATTCCCACATGTTATGAAGGCAGAAGAAGCCAGTCTCACATACCCTCTGGCTTACCATGGCTGCCTGGAAACAAAATTCTGTTTCCCAGCTGCGTGTGATGTATCACCATACCGGCAGGCGCTCAATATAAAAGGCAAAATGTGACCTTGTACGTAAAGCACATGTGCTGTCTGCTGTGAATTGCTTGATTCACTGTGAAAGAGTCTCCCTTTTGTTTTCAAAAATGTATCTTAAATTTTACTCTCTCTTTTTATCCTCCCTGCAGGTACAAATGTTTCTATGCTCCCCCTATCATCTCCGTCCCAGAGGTTATCGCAGATTAGAAGGCAAAAAACCGCACTCACGATGACATGTTTTCTGAGCTCATGCAGTCCTCCCGCACTGATAGGACACAGCTGAATGCATGGAGGCATTCGGTGGCAGAGGCCAGGAAAACATACAGTGAGCGTGATCAGAACATGCAGGAGGAGGCTAATGGGGGAGCAAACGGACATGATGAGGCATCTGGTGGAGCTGCAGGAAAGGCAACTAGAGCACAGATCCCCCATGCATCTATTGTATAACCCCCTGCCCTCCTTGCCAAGTTCCATATCCTCTTCACCCAGACGCCCAACAATGTGGGGAGGGGGGGCGGAGGCTCCGGGCACCCTGCCACTCAACTCCAGAGGATGGCCCAAGCAACAGAAGGCTGTCATTCAAACAGCTTGGATTTGTGGTGTGGCTATAGTAAGCAATGTGGCCTTGTCCTTCCCTCCTCCCTCACCCCACCCGGGCTACCTTGTCAGTGAATGGATTCAAAACAATAGGGACTTTATTTCCTTTGCCAGCTGTGGTCGAAGGGGGGAGGGTGGTTGGCTTACAGGGAAGTACATTCAACAAAGGGGGTGGTTTTGCATCAAGGAGAAACACACACAACTGTATCACCATAGCCTGGCCAGTCATGAAACTGTTTTTCAAAGCCTCTCTGATGCACAGCACGCCTAGCTGTGCTCTTCTAATCACCCTGGTGTCTGGCTGTTCAAATTTGGCCGCAAGGTGACTTGCCTCAACCTCCCACCCTGCCATAAACGTCTCCCCCTTACGCTCACAGACATTATGGAGCACACAGCAAGCAGCAATAACAATAGGAATATTGGTTGTGCTGAGGTCTAACCTACTCAGCAAACAGCGCCAGTGGGCTTTTAAATGTCCAAAGGCATTCTACCACCATTCTGCACTTGCTCAGCCTATAGTTGAACTGCTCCTCACTACTGTCCAGGCTGCCTGTGTACAGCTTCATGAGCCATGGGAGCAAAGGGTAGGCTGGGTCTCCAAGAATAACTATTGACATTTCAACATCCTCAGTGGTAATTTTCTGGTCTGGGAAGAAAGTCCCTTCTTGCAGCTTTTTGAACAGCCCAGAGTTCCTAAAGATGCGAGTGTCATGCACCTTTCCCGACCATCCCATGTTGATGTTGTCCCTTGTGATCCACCAGTGCTTGCAGCACCATTGAGAAGTACCCCTTGCAGTTTATGTACTGGTTGGCAAGGTGGTCCGATGCCAAGATAGGGATATGCATTCTGTCTATCGCCCCACCACAGTTAGGGAACCCCATTGCAGCAAAGCCATCCACTATGACCTGCACATTTCCCAAAGTCACTACTCTTGATAGCAGCAGCTCAGTGATTGCATTGGCTATTTGGATCACAGCAGCCCCCACAGTAGATTTACCCACTCCAAATTGATTCCCGACTGACCAGTAGCTGTCTGGTGTTGCAAGTTTCCAGAGGGCTATCGCCACTTACTTCTCAACTGTGAGGGCTGCTCTGATCTTGGTATTCTTCCACTTCAGGGCAGGGGAAAGCAAGTCACAAAGTTCCATGAAAGTGGCCTTATGCATGCAAAAGTTTCACAGCCACTGGGAATGATCCCATAGCTGCAACACTATGCGGTCCCACCAGTCTGTGTTTGTTTGCCGGGCCAAGAATCGGTGTTCCACTGTATTAATCTGCCCCCTACCACCATGATGTCCCAATTGCCACATCCCGTGCTTTCAAGAATGTCTGTGTCCATGTCCTCCCCACAATTGTCCTCATGCTGGTGGCTCCTAGCCAGGCTCTGCACGTACTGCAGGATAATGCGCAAGGTGTTTACAATGCTTGCAACAGCTGAGCTGAGCAGGCTCCATGCTTGCCATGCAATGGCATCTGCATGGATAACCCAGGAAAAAAGGTGTGAAACGATTGTTTGCCATTGCTTTCAAGGAGGGAGTGAGGGAGGGAGGGGAGACTGATGACATGTACCCAAAACCACCCACAACAATGTTTTTGCCCCACCAGGCACTTGGAGCTTAACCCAGAATTCCAGTGAGCAGAGGGGACTGTGGGATAGCTACCCACAGTGCACCACTCCGTGAATCGATGCTAGCCACGGTATTGAGGACGTACTCCACCGACCTACTGCGCTTAGTGGAGACCTACACGATCGTCTGTATAAAATCGCTTTCTAAAGATTGAATTCTATAATTTCATAGTGTAGACATACCCTTAGGCTTGGTCACTCAGGGGTGTGGGAGATCCACACCCCTGGGCAATGTAGTTATACTGACCTAACCCCCCTCCCTCCCCCGTGTAGACAGTGGTATGTCAATGGGATAGCTTCTCCCAGTGATATAGCTAGATATAGCTACCATCTCTGGGGGAGGTGGAGTACCTATGCCAATAGAAGAAGCTTTCCCAAGGGCATAGGTAGCATCTTCACTAAGCACTACTACTGGTGCATCTGCTTTACTGCAATGTTGTAAGTGTAGACAAGCCCTTAGCAATTTTTTCTTTATAATTACAGAGCAAACATATACATATTAACTTATAGTATTGGATACGGTCATTAGGGTGAGCCAGATTGGTTTCCAGCTATGCATTTGTCAGTGTTCAGTAGGGCCTGGGGCCTTGGCATGAACTGGCACCTGGTCTTCCAGTGTCACAGCTGGGATCAAAGAAAACTAGGTGTTATTAAAGTTGGCTTTCCCACAATTTTCTTGATAACCTTCCTCAGAAATGAGAAATCTGAGACAAATCAATAAATAAGATTTTCCACATCAAGAAATGGTTTCTTGAGAAGGAACCTAATGACAGTTTCTTTAACAGATGCTGGCACCCTTCCCTTCTTAAGGAGCTGACAAATTTTCTCCAACAATAGATCTAGATAAAGACATACTGTGAATGGGATCAATAATTCACCTAGAAAATTCATAATCAATATGAACCTTGAAGTCACTCAGACCAATCAATAGAGGTATACATTTCTTGAGCTTGTAAGCTGCTTGGGTTAGAGAACCCATCTTCCTATGTGTTTGAACAGTGTACAAGGACACACTGATCCTGAATGGGTGCTACAGTGATATACATATTAAACAATAATTATAATGAATGACCATTAGAAATAGGCTGAAGCTGCAATATTCAGATCCAGATCAATAGAATTTCTGCTGCTAAATCCTTAAGCACTTTTGAAATTCTCCCTTATTGTGTGCAGATGCTCCAGCCTATGCATTGAGTGTCCACAGCCCCTCCTTGCCAGTTATACATGTCTTAGAGCCACTCTAGTGGCAAAAACATCAATTTAATAACTCCTCCCACAAGCCACCATCAGTGACCTTCACACCATATTATAGGGGTCAGCATAAAAACCCTTTCTGCAGCACAAGAGAAATGCAGAGATTCCCAGCATATCTGGTCCAAGTACTTCCCTATAGCCCCAATGTGGGACGTACATGATGCAGTTGACTCTGGGCAAGGTCTCTGCATCAGAGTGCATTTTACTCAGACAGGCAGAAGAGGATTTTTTTTTTCCTATGTGAAACTGCTTAAAGCTAATCATTTCTACTAGCAACGTTTGATAACATTATATAACACTATTACATTGTGTGAGTAAAGCAATATACTGACCATAGTCCAAGTTTTAGGATTCTTTTCACTATTTCAACTTTCTAAAATTAACAAGGCCAGATGTTATTTTGTATATTCAGTAAAGAGTCCCCTTGCTATCATGGTAGCACAAGTTTTAGTTACTTCAGCTGATTATAATACCTTTCTGAGAAATCTATTTGCTTTCACCTGGAATTGCAAATTGCAAAAATTAAATTTTGTCTGGATTGGAAAGATTGCTCTCTTTATGGTTCCCTCTTTCCCTCCAAACCAGGTGATGCTGCATAAAATCTGTTTTTCAATCTAGTTTGCATTCAATTTGACTGCTGATAATGTATGTGTAATTTGTCATTTACATTGATTACTGATGACACGTATGTAGTTAAACTGAAGCATATAATCAGTCGGCCTATATTTTCAAAGGTGAGTAGGGATTTTGGCTGCTCAGCTTGAGACACCTGAAAGGTGCCTGACTTTTCAGAAAATGCTGAGATCCCACCATTGAAAAATCAGGTGTTTCATGTTGGGCACCTAATAACTGAGATGTCAAAATCACTAGTTCCTTTTGAAAATTCAGTCTTATCATGTTTAAGGACTTGTTTTTCTCTTCCTTCTTTTTGTAGACTTTTCTCTGGTTTTCGATACATTTATCATGACCTCCATAAGAACAACCTCTATAGCAAAATAAACCCTTCCAAATTAAGTACTTTTGCTGTATCTGCAGTCATTTTTTGAGTATTTATACTGTACTTTTTTTTTTATTAAAAGCCATCGCTATACTTAAAAGGTGACATCAGTGGAACAGACCATTATCATGGGGAAATATCTCCTTCTGCTATATAAATATCGAGGGGAAGTCTGACATTCGTAAAATAAATAAATGGTGAGGTGAAATCACTTTTAAAGCTGGAGACACTTTAATCCCATGTTCAGGTTCTAAATAGTTATTTTTCTTGTGTCAAATGTCTGATGTAGATATAATCACTTTATCTGAGAGAGATTGGTGCAGTGAGTAAAGCAAAAGTTGCTCCTTAACCATTGTGGAACTGCTGCATTTCCATTGTTTTAAATGACAGACCTCCCCAACGTTTCACTCAATGGGAAAACAGTTTGTCCATATGGATATAATGCAATTTTATGGCTACAGTTCTTTCCTAAATGGCTCTAAATGTTTAGTTTTTAGCTTATATCTATGAATGATATAAATGATCTGACAGTCTGACTACTTGTCATATACCCACTTCATGTCCTGATTTTTTCGTAGTCTTTGATATCCATGCAAAGGTATTTATTGTTTCCTTAGTGCCAGGAATACTTTCTGGATGGCCCTTTCCTATAGGCAGCAGGATATTTTGGACAGAGGGGTCTTTTTAAGACTCTTTGAACACCTATTATAGTCAAGAGTTGCCTCTTGACTGCAATATGGTATCATAGTCTTATGAATCCCGGTCGATACAAGTAATGTGCAATGAATACAGTCTGGAAGGAAAAATTCTTTATGTAGTTAAAAATCTCTCTGTACTATAGTTATATAAATTTTATTATGGCACATCAATAGAATATCAAAGTGTCAAAGACTGATTTTTTTTCTGGGCAAATCACACATACACATGTATAAGTGAGTATAGGTATTTCCCCATATATATCCTAACATCATATATAAATACATGTATCCTATGAGCAACTGATTATTTTTAAATCTTGTTAATCTATTTTGGAAAAAAAAAGCTGATCAACAACATTTTGAATGAAAAATATTAGGTGATCATAGTTATTTGGGACAGTGAACAAGAAGTTCAACAGCATACTCATAATATTAACTAATATTTAACTGTTTTCCCCTACATGAGAGAGAGAGAGAGAGAGAGAGACCCACCAAAAAACAAACCACTCCATTGCCCTCTTAGTCTCTGACCGATGTGAGATGCCAGACTGGAGATTGTATCAGTACAATAAAGGCTCCTAGGTTCCACAGTCATACGCAAAAGTCGGCTTTCCTCCAGCATGTTACCCAGCCCAAGTAACAGCAGGTGGAGAGGTATGGAGAACCCAGAAGGTGTGAAGGGTTAAAGGCATCATCGCAGCCATTAGAGGGAAAAGTTGAAGCAATGCAAGCACAGTAGACTCCTCTCCCTTCCTCCCATCCCCTCCCCTTTCCCCCACTCCCCACTTCCTAAGCCGGATCAGCGTTTAGGGAGGGCAGTCATCATCACGCAATCCTGAGCAGCTGGAGCTGACGTTGGACGGAGCTGCCAGGTAGCTGAAAAAAGGCAGAGAAGGCAGCTGATACCCACTTTTCAACGTTTCTTTTTTTTTAGTCTGGGTCTGGACTTCAAGCATCACAGCGCCCGAGCCAGCTCATCTGAACCCTCAATGTATTGCAATACCCTCTCTTCCCAAAGAAAAGATTCCACTGAGTAGCAGAATGCTCGCAGTGTCGCAGCCAGGGCTACAGCGCAGAGCCTTTCTGTAAATTTGTGTGTGTGTGTGTGTGTGTGTGATTCCTTTCTTTGAGGGCACCTTTGGTTTTTGTTACCCTGATGTGACTTTTGCTTCGCTTTGGAATGATGGGGATCTTTCTGGCTTATGTTGGATGCATTTTCTTTTCCGTTTTGTATATTCAACAAGGACTTTCTACCCAAGGTAAGATCGCTCTTTGTCAAATGTGTGTGTACTCCCTAAAATCCGAAGCAGGGCTCCCAAAAAGATGCATAGGAGAATATAGATTCCAAGCCTTAGAAATTACAAACAGCAAAAGAGGGGAGAAGTTTGCCCCTAAACCGACTGCTCATACTAGATTGCAAGAAGGGAAAATGAGAAATACCTTGGACGGACGAAAATGCTGTGTGTATATTTGTAATGAATGCATACATACGCGTGTTTGGGTTGTGTATATATGTATGTTTACAGCGAATACCCACCCATGCATACGTAATTATTACATGCACACATAATGTAAGATGGCTAAATCGTGTGCCTTCATTAAATATTGCAATCTATATAGGATCTGGCTCCTTTTCCACTCTTTTCCGTGATCCTCAGTCTCAGCCCTTTGTTTCCCTTTAGTGATTATGTATAGATCTCAAAAAAAGATCGACTTCTTTGAAGACCTCACTAAAAAGGGCGTCTTGCATTCCAAGCAGCCCCAGCTCTGCAGAATCCAGTTGTTTGGGACTTTGAGGGCTGCAGTGATCATTTCAGCACCATGGACAGAGCGTCTCAGGCTGCCCGCTGAACGCTGCATCATTTCTGCAAACACAACTCCTGTCCTGATGTATATATTTTTTTAACACTGACCAGGGAGGAAAACTTCTTTCAATCCGTGAGCATGCAGAATGAAGAGTCACTTTGCCCGTTAACTAGCTGAACAGCTAGCGTTGACTAAAAAGAATGTCGGGGGGGGGGGGGGAGGCACTGTAAAATAAAAGAAATAGCAGCTTTTTTTATGCCTCTGTCTCGTAGTACAAGTGTTTAGAAAGCAAACGGGGGTTCGGTATATTCCCAAATCACCCCACAAATAAACTTCAAATGAGGAGCTTGGACGCATTAGGGAGAAAGGGGAACACTGCAAACATTCCCTCCTAAGCGTTGTCAGCCTATAACAACACACAGCTGGGAATGGATAACTGGCTGTTGAATTCTTTGAGCAATGGGTCTGTTCCTGTCCAGTGTTTCTTAGATTTGAACCAGGAGGTTTATTTTTTTTTCTTTCACTGGCCAGGATGGGGTCTACAAGATTTATCATCAAGTTTGCTCGATTTTTAGATGAGCTACACACGAGCCTAAGGAACATATAGGGTGGCTCGATGGTGACTTTTAAGAAACATTGGTGTCTTGCACTGTGTGTATTTGTAGGAATTTTGCTCAACCGTAGAATGGTGTGGGAAGATGGGAGTAGTCATATTTAAAGAGGAGGTGTTTGTTCGTTTTGGAAAGTGGGTCTGCCAGGATGAAGAATGATAAGAAACACTGTTTATTCGTTTCACTGTGAGAGCATAAATTATCATAAAAGAAATACGTGACTCAGTTAATGTGTTTGAAACGTGCATTTTGATGAGTGATCATAACGCACCTCTTAGCACATTACACATTCTAAATATCTATTTCAGTTAACCATGTAGAGTTTAATCATTCACATGCACTCACCTAGGAAATGCAATACATGAGCGGTGCTGATTTTCCAAATTGCCTTTCACTGAAATCCCTCAATGTGTTTGGTGAAATACTGCATTCCACCCAAGGATATTTGGATCTAATTATATGTAACTTTCTTAACCCAGGGGAGCGATCAGAGGGGGTACTTAGCTTTCCCATTAGCGGGACTTGAGCACAAGAGCGGGAGTTGTGCGTATTGGCGAAAATATATAAATGTGTGAGACAAAGCGGGGGGCGGGGGATGGGGGCAAGAGAAGGAGAAGAGAGATGGGGAAAGGGAGTGAGAAAAGATGAGGAACAGAGAAATGGGCGCGATAGAAATGGGGAAATGTAAAGGAGGCAGTGAGAAAAGGACAAGGAAACAGGGAGGGGAAAAGGTAGGGAGATAGAGAACAAGAAAGAAAAACAGACGAAAATGGGGGGAGGGGGAAGAGGAGAGAAGAAGGAGCGGGAGATCCCAATAAGCTGTTTGCGTTTGTTTTGCAGCAAAATTCACCGAGTTCCCCCGAAATGTCACAGCCACTGAAGGGCAGAACGTGGAGATGTCGTGCGCTTTCCAGAGCGGCTCCGCCTCGGTGTACCTCGAGATCCAGTGGTGGTTTCTGCGAGCAGCCGAGGAGCAGGAGGCTGGAGGCGAGGTGACGGGCACTCAGGTACCGATGCGCCTCCACTGGGCTTCCCCCTCCCCTCCAAGCGGCCAATCCACCCAAGCACGCCAAAAAGGGGGGGAGGGGGTAGTGGATTTCGCTGAAGGCTTAATGCTACCCATGAACGGTAGCACAGCAGGCTGCAGGGAGAAATGCCCACCCCAGGGGATGGGATCTTCGGTGCCTGCCACTCCCCTAGCTCAGCTTCACATTTTAGGAAAGCGACATGGATTTCTCAAGTCTGATTCTCTCTTCAAACAAATCCTATGTTAATAGAGTTGCTGCTTGAAGGAGTGCATTTCCCAAGTGTCAAGATACTACAACAATCCCTTATTAGCCATTGGGGCACTGGAATCTGTAAATCTAATTCGTCAGGCATGGGGGGGGGGAAGCTGTTTTTGGGGATTCACAGCTTCCAAAACAAAACAAAAAACCCACTCTTGTAGCCTTCAAAGCCTAGTGTCGAGGACTCTTTTCTGTACAGAACCTCGGTTTTTCCCCCTTGCATTGTTTCTGATTGATAGTTACACTGAAAAAATTAAATATCCTTCTAATAGGAATCAGTTTAGGATTTCAGGACAACCACACAAGCATCCACTGGGCTCAGTCCTTACTTATGTAAAGAAAGGAGAGAAAGAACTCTCCCTTTGCCTTGAACATTTTCCCTGAGATAGGATTGGGGGAAAAAAATCATTCTCTCTAACATTTTAATCCTCCTATGCCGTCCACACGAGTTTTATACTGAGGATTCTTCCTGAAGCCTGATCGTAATAGGATGGAGAATGACAGTTTAGTCTTACAAGAAGACACTACGCATCTGTTCTCGTTTTCAATACAGTGTTTTCAGCGTGCCACAATCCTATAATGCAGGCTGCCGCAATAGCACTTGTATAGAACTGAAGCTAAATTCAGTCTGTTCAACTCTCCCAATGAGGTTCTGCCTATAGGTGGCACACTTAGCATGCAAGTGTTCTCGGGGAAAGGCTGGCTGAAATAATCTGTTGCGCTTTAGTGGTTATTTTGCACAAGGGCCAGTAGCCCAGCACTGCACGGCAACAGCTCCTCACAAATGTTATCCTTTCCCAATAGGTGGAGCTCTTACCAGAGAGAGACTTGGACAATGACGGAACAAAGATAAGCGTAAGTATTTGAAAAAAAAAAAAAAGAGAGAGCATTCCTACATAGTTAATTACTTTACCTTTGGCATTAATGTAACATGCACCCAAAAGCCTGTGGGCAACCAACTAATCACAGTCATGGAACTTACTTTAGTTTCTCTGTTCCTCCCACCCCCTCTGAGGCTGGTTACTACAGGATGAGAGAGAGACTCAGAAAGAGATGCTTTCCTAGCACTCTACATATTATCACAGAAACAATATATCCCCAATGGGTTCATTAAACTGCATTGGTACAGATTTCCTCAACAAAAGCAAAATCAAGTGCCAAGGCATGCTTGCCCCAAATATTCCTCATCCTGCAAGGAAAGGTGGATCCGTATCCTCCTGAGCACTGCTCCCCTTTTCACCTCACCCCAGACCTACTTCCCCTGACCCTGCGGAAGGCTCTCCATGGGGCTGGGATCTGCCGGGGGGGGGGGAGGAAGGAGGTGGGGAACTGAGCATGCCAAAGGTGGGCAGTGGTTTAGGCACAGTTTGGCTAGTGGTGAAGGCTGGAGGTCCCTGTACCAGTGCCATGCAAATCGCCCCCCTCCTCCCAGATTTCCCTGCCTGGGACTGTACTAGCTCTGCTTTGGAGTCTCCTCTTGGTGGCAAGATCCCTCTCCCTCTCCTCCTTTTATGATGGTGCTGGGGAAGCCCTGTTACCACAGTTCCATTGGAGCCATGGTGACAGGACAAGATGGAGGGGATGCAGGGCTGACAGAAGTATATGGATTTCCTTTGGCTGGCCCTGGCCATCTGGTGATCCGTTAAATTGATGGGTGCACCCTCTGGCTTATTCAACAGGAGAAAAGCCCACTATGCCCTCTTCCACTCTGAAAATGGGGCAACTCCTCAAGGTTATTCTCACCTGGCACAGAGTCCCACCCCCAATTAGCCCCTCCTGAGCGGTTGATCCCTGGAGAGGTTGATCCAGTCCCAGAATTCTAAATGAGGAATAAATGCTGAAAGTTTGCCCTGAAACTGCATTTCCCTTCAGCTGAATATGTAGCTATTTAAATGGGTGATTTCAGAAATTAGTTAAAGCTGGCAGAGAACAGACATTGATGCTGCTGAGAGGGCATCTGACCTGATAAGAGCCAGGATGCAGTTCTTCCTATGGCAATAACTCTATTGATTTTATTGGGTATGCTCTCTGTGTCAAGCCTTCAGGGTTAGACTCTACAGTACTGGAATTAACTATCTTCCATTTGGAGATTAAAGTTTTCACACAATTATGGGTCAGACAGTGCTGGACCTGGTAGCAGGGTACAGGACCTCCCTTCCAGTGCCCCAGAGATTTAAGGAGATGGGACCATTGTTCATTCTTAACAAATACTGCAGTGTACACATCTCACATGATCTCCAGAGGGATTTTGCCTCTCAGACAGAATCCATCTTGAACTCCCACTGGGGCAGTGCAGCCCGACACAGGCACAGTCTGGCCCTAAATCAGCAACAACCACATTAATCAGCAATATATGATAATCATGCATGTTAAAACCTTCACTCCCTTCTTCTCTGGTGCCTACAAATAATTAGCCAACTAATTAATGTTAGGTTGAAGGGCAGTTGGCCATAGTTGAAGTGACATTTTAATGTATATACATTATATTAAACACTGTACACATTTTGTCCACAGCCTTCTCACTCACATTTCCTATGTTGTTTGTCACTTTACCCTGTAAACCCTTCATGGAATGGACCATTTGTTCTGATGAGGATTGATGGACCCCTGATTTGGGCATTTGTGCACTATTGCAATAGAAATACAACCATTACCAATAAACTCACTAATTACTCAGAACATACTCATTCAAAACTTCCATCAAAGTCCATAGGAATGTTGACTGAATACGAACTACAGGATTTGGCTCATCTTTGTTACAGTTCAGGCCTTTTGCATTAAAAGTATCTCTTATTATGTGTGTTGATATTTAAAGCCAGGCCATTCTATTATACAGCCCAATATTTTTATAGGCTTGTGTAATAGATATTTTATATTTGTAATAAAAAATGTTGTCTACATTACAGTGGCATTCTAAATATACTTGCTATAAAAGGAGCCTTTTTTGGATGCATGAATAGAATTCCTATTAGCATTAATGGAATGTATCCATACCAAATGGAGAATAAACCGTTAACTGTGGTTGGTAAATCCTTATCAAGAGATGGTAATATGTAAGGGCTGGGTTTTTAACAATGTTGAAACTCACCATTTCTGGTGATCAATGTCCTAACAGATAAAGCACAATATGGGACATGAGCTGGTGTCTGCTACAGACTACTAATTCACACTATGGAACAGGATAACCATCTCCTTATGCACTGAGTAATAATGCGTAGGGGGAAAAAATTGATCATGGGGGACTTCAGTTTGAGTGACATAGTACAGGCAGCATGAGAAATCCAGCATAAGGCATCATTGGAATTTCTAAACATTATAGATGACAATGTCCTAACTCAGCCAATATGGGGAAATTATATATTAGACCTTTACCTAACAGATACAGAGGAACTGATCACAGAACTAAAAGTTAATGGTAACTTAAGTACAAGTGATCATGACTTGATGACATTTAAAAAGTGCAAGAAGAATTAAGTTCAGACCAGCAATATATATAGACTATATATGCTTTAATAGAGCCAGTTTCACAAAACTGAAAAACATTTATGAACCAAATCAGCTGGGAGAAAGAATATAATCAGAAAAATGTGATGATAATTGGGAATCATTTAAGATCACCTAACTAGATGCCTCAAAAGTCACAATCTCACAACTGAAGAAGAATGCCCTGGTTAAAAAAACAAAAACAAAACCTACGTGGTTTAATGGGAAATGAAGACAACTATAAAAAATAAAACAAACAAAATATAACAAATGGAAGAAAGGGGAAGTTGATAGTAAAGAATATAAATCAGAAGTTAGGAATTGAAGAAAATTGGTAAGGGGGAAGCCAAGGGACATGAGGTGAAATCTATGGCCAGCAGAGTTAAAAACAATCAGGAATTTTTTCAATGTATTAGGAATAAAAAGAATCCTGACAATGGTACTGTTCCATTACTAGATGGAAATGCTAGAATTATCAGTAATGATACAATTGTTCAATAAATATTTCTCTTCTGTATTTGGGGGAAAAACAGATGATTCAGTCTCATCATATGGTGATGACAACACTTTTTCCACTCCACTAGTATCTCTGGAGGATATTTAACAGAAGCTACTAAGTTAGACATTTTAAAATCAGCAGATCCAGATAACTTGCATCCAAGAATTTAAAAAGAGCTGACTGAGGAGCTCACTGGTCTGCTAATGTTGATTTTCAATAAGTCTTGTAGCACAAGTTCCAGAAGACTAGAAGAAAGCTGATGTTGGGCCAATTTTTAGAAAGGGTAAACAGGATGACCTGGGTAATTATAGGCCTGTCATCCTGACATCGATCTCTGGAAAGCTAATGGAGTGGCTGTTAAGGGTTTTGATTAATGAAAAACTAAAGAAGGGTGACGTAATTAATACAAATTGACATGAATTTATGGAAAATAGATCCTGTCTAACTGGATATCTTTTTTTTTTTGTGAGATTACAAGTTTGGTTGACAAAGGTAATAGTGTTGATATAAAATACATAAACTTCTGTAAAGTGTTTGACTTGGTACCACAAAACATTTGATTAAAAAAAAAAACTATAATATAAAATTAACATGGGACACATTAAATGTATTAAAAACTAGCTAACTGATAGTTTTCAAAAAGGAACTGTAATGAGTGGGTCTGTTTCCAGTGGGGTCCCACAGAGATTGATTCTTGGCTCTATGCTATATAACGTCTTTATCAATGACCTAGAAGAAAACATAACTTCATCATTGATAAAGTTTGCAGATGACACAAAAACTGAGGGAATGATAAATAATGAAGAGAACAGGTCTCTTTTTCAGAATGATCTAGATCATGTGTTAAACTGGGCACAAGCAAACAGTATGCATTGTAATATGGCTAAATGTAAACATATGCAACTGGGAACACAGAATGCAGGCCATATATAAGGATGGGGAACTCTATCCTGGGAAGCAGTGACTTTGAAAAAGACATGGTGGTTGTGGTGGATAATCAGTTGAACATGAGCTTCCAGTGTGACACAGTGACCAAAAGAGCTAATGTGATCCTGGGATGCATACACAGGGGAATCTTGAGTAGGAATTGAGAGGTTATTTCCCCTCTGTATTTGGCACTGCTGCAACTGGTGCTGGAATACTTTGTCCAATTCTGGTGCCCATAATTCAAAAAGGATGTTGATAAATTGGAGAGGGTTCAGAGAAAAATAACGAGAATGATTAAGGCATTAGAAAACATGCCTTATAGTGAGACTCAAGGAGCTCAATCTGTCTAGCTTAACAAAGAGAGGGTTAAAGGGTGACTTGATTACAGTCTATACAGGGATGCTGGAACAATTTTTATAGGGGGGGGTACTGAGAACCATTGAGCCAAACTGTAAACTCTGTATGTAATGGAAACCACTTCAAGCCAGGCGGTGCTGCAGCACCCCCAGCATCCCTAGTTCTAGCACCTATGAGTCTCTAAGTACGTGTATGGGGAACACATATTTAATAATGGGCTCTTCAATCTAGCAGTGAAAGGTATAACACAATCCAATAGCCAGAAGTTGAAGATAAGACACATTCAAACTGGAATAAGGTGTAAATTTTTAATGGTGAGAGTAATTGACCATTAGAACATATTACCAAGGGTCATGGTGGATTCTCCATGGCAATTTTAAAATCAAGATTGGGTGTTTTTTCTAAAAGATATGCTATAGGAATTATTTTGGAGACCTTCTATTGCTTGTGTTATATATGAGGTCAGACTAGGTGATCACAGTGGTCCCTTCTGGGCTTAGAATCTATGACTATGTCATTTGGAAGAGGAACACTATATCATGAAGCATGCTTTCTTTGCATTTTAAAATGTAGAAATGGCTAAAGAGAAAACAAATTCGGCACTCAGTTACTTCTCTGCAACACCATTGACTTTGTTGATGTTGCATGGGGATTCATGACAGCAGAATTTGGCCCACAGAGACAATTTACATGCTGACTGCCCTTCCAATTTCTTTTTTTATTGTTTTTGATAACTGGATCAGTATAGGTATTATATTATTATTGATTAAGATTAACTATCCAGCACTTTCTGTGGATTTAATGTTGCTTACATTATGCTTGAAACATTTAATCTATATCGTGAGTACAGTTTGCCATATAAAATAATTCATATGCGGAGCTGGGAACAATAACATTGTATGCTTAAAAGTCTATCACATTTCTTGCTGCAGTCAGGTATCCACAAGTATTGCCCTACAAATTACACAACAGGCAGGATAAGGGCTTTGCCAAAACGGTGACTATGATATGCCAAGTTGTCAGGAACATTATGTTGAATAATCATAAATAACATATACCTGGTTGCAGTGTAATACTTTTCCTTTTCTAAGATCTGTCACATCTTCATTATCCAAATGTTTCTCTACTGCATACTGCCTTCAATCTTCTGTAGTTACATTAAATGAAGCTACATTTGCATCTGAATTTATATAACGGATATAGGCAGCAGAATTAAGGGCACTCCCTAAAACTCATAGTTTTCAATGATGATGAACCCTCAAACTGGCTTGCTGTTAGGGTAATCCATAAATGAAAAAGTGTTCTGGTATCACAGATATCAAGTAATATACAATTAAATATAAATGACTATAAGGAAAGAAGTGTACAGAAAAAATCTGCTACTTTTGCTAGTGTTTTTTAGTACCTTTCACTTATGAGTAAATTGCAATGTCTTGTTACGTCTTCAAAAATAAATAATTTGTGCTTTTAAATTAATTATATAAGGTGAAAAATGTGTTAGGCTGCCTTAGGATTAGGATACATTGCCTGTCTTGGTATTAGCTGATGCCTCCCAACATAACATAGAGTATGAGCTATTTTCTATTGTCAAATCACAGAGATGTCACAATATTTTAATAAGCACATGCTTCTATAAATAAGGGGGGGGGGGAACTGGCTACATGTCACCAGATGCCTCAGCATTACAGTTAGCAAATGCCTTGCAGAAGCCTGAAGGAGACAAATTTAATGTCAAGTGATAATTTTTAAAACAATGAAGACTACAAGATAATCTAATAAAGTGTTAAAGAAATTTAAACATTGGCAAACATCTTCAATAAGGCTGTTAATGCAGTGGTTCGAAATCTGAATGATTCAATAAAGTCATCTAATTGGAAAGGTTTAACCAAAGAAATGCACTGACATCAGCTTCATGCAAGAAAGCTCATTAAGAATGCTCATGATCTGAAAGAATTAATTAAAGAGCATGGGAGACTGGGTTGTTTGTCTGAGGCCAATTAACATTTCAGAGAAAACCATCTAAGTAGATTTGGAATTAAGTCACCAGTTGTCCCTATGCCTACAGAAAGCAAAATTCATCTTTGGTGTAATTTCACTGAAATAAGCAAAATTACATCACATTGGTTTGGCCCATGGTCTTTTAGGGTCTGTTATATGGCAGTTAGACACTTGCAGCTGGCCTTTGCCAGTTGATTCGGGGTCACAGGGCTTGGGTTTTGGGTCTGATAAATTGAAGTGTAGACTTCCAGGCTCAGGCTGCAACCTGAGCTCTGGGACCCTCCCACCTTGCAGGTCCTAGAGCCTGGGCTCCAGCCCAAGCGCAGAAGTCTGCACTGCAATTAAACAGGCCTGCAGTCTGAGTCCTGTAAGCCCAAATCAGCTGGAATAGGCCAGTCCCTGGTGTCTAACTGCAGTGTAGACATACCCTTAGGATAGCTGCATTCTGTATGTCAGTATATTCTTCATAGAGAAAGAATGTCAGAATGGTAATGTCTGATATTTTTTGTTCCTGGAAAACTTGCAGACAGTGAAAGTACAAGGGAATGACATCTCCCACAAGCTGCAGATTTCAAAAGTGAGGAAAAAGGATGAAGGCTTGTATGAGTGCAGGGTGACAGATGCCAACTATGGAGACCTTCAGGAATACAAGGCCCAGGCATTTCTCAAAGTCAATGCTAACAGCCACTCTCGGCGAATGCAGGCCTTTGAAGCATCCCCAATGTGGTTGCAAGATATGAAACCTCGCAAGAACATCTCAGCAGCTGTTCCCAGTAGCGTCCATAACTTTTCCAATCAGCGAATGCGCTCCACCGCCAGCCCTGAAGCAGCAGCTAAAATCCCAAAACAGAGTCCACAATCAGGTATGATAAGCATTTTGAGCATTTCAATGTCTTGCTAACCAGCGTGCAACATGAGGTTAACTCAAACTGGATCACTGTAATAGGGAAAGGTTGGTGCCCAATATATACATATATATGCTAAGCATAAGTAATTGAAACTAAATATGATGGGAAACATTTTCAAAAATGTGGAAGAGGCTTAGGAGTCTATATCTCATTGGAAGTCAATGGGACGTAGACTTCTAAAACCAGATCCTCAAAGATATTTAACACCCAACTTCCATTGAAATCAGTGGTGCTACAGACATTTGAGGATTTGGTCCCTAGTGTTTAACTCATTTCTGAAAATGGGACTTAAACTCCTAAGTCACATAAATGCTGTTGAAAATGTTGCACTGCGTATGCTTTAGGAATGGTTGCACAGAGAATATGCATTTGCCATTAGTCAGTCATCAGATTGAAGACACTAACATGGCAATGCCTCATTTTCTGTCACACAGAAATTAACCTCTGTTTTATTTGGAAGCTATGAATAACCTACACTGGCATGAGTGTTTGCCATCTAATATACAATGGTGAATGCTACAATTATACATACAGTGTGACCCTCCACTGTTACATGATAGTGACGGTGAGAGTGAGGGAATGAAGAAATAGAACACACAAATGATTAAAACAAGCTCTTTGGAAATGCAAAACGACCAAAAAAAAAAGTTGTGAAAAGTCAGCTGTGCAAGTTAAAGCTTCTGATACTATCTCGCACGATCTTCTCTTAAACCAACTAGGGAAATATAGCCTACACAAACCTACTATACATGGTTGTACTACTGGTTGGAAAAAACATACTTAGAGAGTAACTATCAATGGTTCACAGTCAAGCTGGAAGGACATATCGAGTGAGGTCCTGCAGGGATCTGTTCTGGGTCTGGTTCTATTCAATATCCTCATAAATGATTTTGATAATGGCATAGAAAGTACACTTTGATAATGGCATAGAAAGTAAAGTTTGCAAATAATGCCAAGACTGGAGGGGTTTCAAGTGCTTTGGATGACAGAACTAGAATTCAAAATGACCTTGACAAACTAGAGAAATTGTCTGAAATTAATAGGATGAAATTCAATAAGGACAAATGCAATGTACGACACTTAGGAAGGAATAATTAATTGCACAAACACAAAATGGGAAATGACTGCCTAGGAAGGAGTACTGCAGAAAAGGATCTGGGGGTTATAGTGGATCACAAACTAAATTTGAGTCAACAATGTAATACAAAAAAAAGTGAACATAATTCTGGGACATATTACTGGGAGTGTTATAAGCAAGACAACAGAAGTAATTCTCCCTCTATATTCGGCACTGATAAGTACTGTGTCCAGTTCTGGGCACCACACTTTGGGAAAGATGTGGAAAAAATGGAGAAAGTCCAGGGAAGAGTAAGAAAAGTGATTAAAAGTCTAGAAAACATGACTTATGAAGAAAGATGAAAAATAGGGTTTGTTTAGTCTGGAAAAGAGAAGACTGAGAGGGGACATAACAGTTTTTAAGTATGTAAAAGATTGTTGTAAATAGGAGGGTGATAAATTGTTCTTTTTTAACCACTGAGGACAGGACAAGAAGTAATGGGCTTAAATTGCAGCAAAGGGGATT
Organism: Terrapene triunguis; assembly: GCF_002925995.2. Lineage (NCBI taxonomy): Eukaryota > Metazoa > Chordata > Testudines > Emydidae > Terrapene > Terrapene triunguis. The sequence goes on from NW_020664530.1 coordinate 14,498,542, forward strand.
TAGATTAGACATTAGGAAAAAATTTCCTAGCTGTAGAAGTAGTTAACACTGGAACAAATTAGCTAGGGAGTTTGTGGAATCTCCATCATTGGAGGTTTGTAAGAACAAGTTAGACAAACACCTGGTAGGGATGGTTCTTAGTAATACTTACTCCTGCCTCTTTGCAAGGTACTGGACTAGATGAACTATTGAGGTCCCTTCCAGTCCTACATTCCTATGATTATCTGGGTTACGTCTAATTTACTGAAAGAGAATGAAGTTGAGCAAGGTTCTTAAGCATGTGCCTAACTTTAACCATGTAAATAAAGCTGCTCAATTTTTTTCCAATTGAATGTTTTGCCATCAGAAAATGTCATTTCATTGGAATTGAAACTTCCTACGGAAATGTGTTGATTTCCAAAGAAATTCCCTTTTGGGAAATAAATTGGGAAAAATAAGTATTTTGATAAGTCAATACATTTCACTGTGACATTTTTGGAACAGAATGTTTTGATTTTTAAATAAAATAAACTTTTGTTTAGAAATTAATGTAAACATTAAAATGCAATGTTTCAATTTTATTGAAACAAAGTGTTTTGATTGACATGATTACATTTTTTTCCTGTAAATTTCATGTCACAGGAATTTTAGAAATCCTTTGTTTTCATTCAGATTCAGAACAAAACTAATTTCAAAATCACAGAATTTCCTGCAAATCAGAACCTGAAATCCTCAAACAGCTCTATCTGTGAGTAATTCCACTTAAGTCAATGGGACTAGTTAGAAGTTTAAAGGTAGACACATATTTAAGCACCTTGGCCAGAGTGTGGATGCAGCAGGTAATCCATTAAACTATTCTAGTAGCATTACAGGTATACAAGATTCACTAATTCAATAATTTATCCAACATTTTGCCCTGTAAGGGCTGTGTCCTGCCAGTGATCTGGATGCAAACCTCTCATTGATTGTTACGGGCATTCCAAAATCAAAATAACATTCAGTCATAGCTCTCAGAGGGCAAGAAGTATGCTTATCTTCATGCTTCAACATTTTCTCAAAATGATATTTATTGTAGACCAAGTACAGACAGTTCTAATAATAAAGTATTATTAATTTAATCTTTTATATTCATGTGTGGTTTCTGATGGAGCAAAGTTTCATGCTCCATTCACAAAGCCAAATTCCCCTACTAAGGAAAATTGACTTTCACCAGTACTGATTTTGACTCAATATATTTTATGTTGATTTCTCCTAATCAACACTCAAGAGCCATACTGGAACTGACAGTGGAGTCTGCACCAATAGTTTAACTTTTGAGGATCAAGATCGATTTTCCTCATATTGAGAAGACTGGGGCCTTAATTTTTACTTTCAGTCTGATTTGGTGATATTTTAGACCCACTTTGAATTCACTTTACAGAGGTGTAAATGCCTACACAAGGTACCAGGCAGTGGAGAATTTGGCCCTACATGTCTAGTGATTCCAACTGAGGAAGAGGAGGCATCCAATTTTGGGACATCAGAATGGCAGAACAGAGATAATAGTCATAGGCAGGCACATTGTGGATGATCTTTCTTACTAATGTAATTAATCAACATGTGTCTGCCCTAATTTTCTTATGTGGTTCAAAAGAAAAGTAATCTCTTTTCCCATATCGCAATGTAGTGCTCAAATACAGAAACTGGCAAGAGACAGATATTTTGGTGTTTCGTTCAATTTTATGCAGTGAAGGAACCTATCCTAGAGAATGGAAACACTGTTACAAATTAAAATATACCTGCATAATTCAAATATTTGTGATTATATTTCATACAATGGGGTAGCCCGGGATACCTTTACTTTTGTTGAGTAGTACCTTAACATCAATGGGACTGCTTGCAGAATAAAGTTTCACTCAGTGTGGGTAACGGTGTCAGAATTTAGTCCAATAATAGAGTAGGGGTTGTATTACCTTATGACCAACAGTTAATTTTCTCATTGCATTGATAAGCACATTGCAAAGAAATTTGGGTCTGTTGAACCTTTTCACTGCTCATGTTCACCCAACATTCTTTTAAGTGTCAGTTTTCAGTTGGCAATAGAGATCTAAAAAGTAGCACTAGAGAATAATTTCTCAACCCAAGGGCAGTCGTTACCATAAAAAAAAAAGCATTTGCCAGCTATTACCATTTTAAAGTACCCGAGGTTACCATAATTTCCCCCTATACTCAGGAGAAAGAATATTTGTGGTAACTGTGAGGGGACTGTATAGCAATGGTTGGTAAATGATAACTTTTTGATGGCTTATTCTGTATGTATGGTTTATGGGCTTTTATATATCTCTGTGGCTCTTGTATATCCATTATTTACCTCACAGGATGTTGTGAATCTTAATTAGTAAAGTCCACACAGCATGATGAAATGTTTAAATAAAAATGCTATATATACGTGCAAAGTATTATAATTATAAAAACAGATACAGAATAGACAGAGAGAGTGTGCACCAGAAAGAACAAAAACATGCATTAAAAAAATACACTGAAGAAGTATTAAGGTCTATTTTAAAATAAAAAAAACAACAGGGAACCAAAAGTCAGAGCTGTCATAGCTTGACCCTTTGATTTCATATGCCTGGGCTGCTGCAAATGAAGTCTGCCATCAGGCCATAAGAGCAATCTGACTAATATGACAGCCTAATATGCATATATTCAGAAAAATGTCTTATGTAGGTGGAGTGATAGACATTTTCTCTGCATAATTCATAAGAGTGTATCATATTCCAAAGGTAAAATTACACATTTCATATATCACAAGGTCTTGTAACTATAGGTAATGGTGTAATTTTCTAGAGGCAAACTGTGAAATGAATTTGGTTCTATGCAAAGGGGAGCCAAATGAACTAGAGGTACTGGGCCAGATTTGTCATTTCATTGCTGTAAATCCAGAGTAACACCACAGACATCAGTAGAGTCAGTCTAGATTTACACCAGTATAGCTGACCCATTGAAAATGTGCACATCCCAGATATTACTCCCACTCCAAAAATCTGGGACAACATTCCTAGGAAACCTGTGTGCTTCTCAGGATTCACTAACTCAAACACAGAACTGTCTACATCTTAGTAACCCTTCTGCCATCTTAGAAAGGAGATATGTGAAGAGCAACTCCTTTGATGGCTGGGGGTTCAGTATGTAACCTGGGAGGGAGCAAGCAGGGGAAGATGGGTCTTTGCATCTTGTAGCACCAACTGAATTCCTTGAATCAGGAAGACCCACAGCAAACTGCAGTACCAGGTAGGAGGACAAAGGGAGGAAATAATAACATTCTTGGAATCTGCTGATTCTGGTAAATGGATGTGTCCCTCCCGCCATTTGGGTCTGTAGAATCCGTAGTTCTGAATCTACCAGCTTTGAATGCAAGACACACTTTTATGCCCAAATTGTAGTGTTATAGAATATTCACCAACATTTTTTTCTTTCTGTCTATATATTAGATCTCCATATATAGTCAGCCTACAAAAAGCCTGCAGCCTTCACTGAGGTCACTGTCAAAATTCTCACGGATGTCACTGGGAACAAGATCAGACCCTTTGAGGCTGATTTTTGGAAGTGTTGAGCATCCACAATGCCAGCTGAAGTCAACGTAGCCGTGGGTGCTCAGCACTGCAGAAAATCAGGATCATACGTATTTGGTGTTAAATAATAAAGAGCACCATTGATTTTGTTTTCTTAAACCTTTTCTATATCTATTAATAATTCCATCAATAAGATAATGTGTAGGTAATAGGCTATCTACTATCTATTACAATTAGATATTTTTACATAGCATCATCTTTAATTTTTTTTTACTTAAAAGGACTTGCATATTCACCTTTTCTGAAAACAACAATTATTTTTAGTTAATCTCAAAGAACAGAATAAACAGTGAAATTATTAGTTGATACTCAGTAAATGTGGACCTCAATCTGCAAAGCGCTAAATGCCTTCAGCTCCCATTGTTCTCACTTGTGATGCAAGGAGCAATAATGATATGAGAAAACAAGAATGAGCAACAAAGGAGAATAAACACCTCTCTCAATTAAGGAGTGACATAACAGACTCCAAACACTTCTACACACTCTTTTCTATGAAATAAAGTGTGGTCCAGGGAATCATATTTTTTCTATTTGAATGGTATACCTTGATCACCTTCAGCACTCATATAGATTGTGATGATCACAACACTTCTTCCATTCTTCTCTTATCCTGGCCTTCCTTCCCCATGTGCAGCCATGCCTTTTCATAATAAAATCTTCCCATCTCTTTGGAGGTTGGCCGAGTGGTTGTTTCAGTTCCTGTGGGTACCACTCAGCGACAGCTGCAGTCCACTGATTGTCAGTGAGTCTAGCTATATGCTCGGCCCATCACATTTTACTATACTTGCTTTAATTACTGTATACCATTCATTCTGATTAAAGCAAAGCAGAATGGTATACAGTAATTAAAAAATTGATAGAAGTGTCTATAAATTGTATTATAAAGCTATGTCTGGGGTGAGACTATTTTTGTTCCAAATTCTACCTTAAAGTAAATTTTGATGATGAGATTTTTGTTAGGCTAGAATTTTCAAAAGAGAGGAAAGGAGTTAAGTTGCTAACATCCTTAGGGTTCTTTGAAAAACCCAGTTTAATTTATTTTGTATATATGCCTATTCCAGGCTTTGGGCACCCTGGGGGCAATCCTAGTCCCACTGAGATCAATGACAAAACTCCCATTAACTTCAGTGGGGCCAGGAATTCATCTCCTGATGCCTATTAAAATACATAAATATATTAAAACAGTAGCAACTGCCCCCAGCCTTCCATACAACTGCCAGTCAGTAAGAAAATATTATAAAACAAAAATCTCACCACCCCTCACATTCCCAATAGAGAGAACTGGTTTGATACCTGAGAAGAATGTACACAACAACAACTGCATTTCTATGTATTTGGTGATTTTCTAAATGTACTAGTAATTGCAGGGCTCAGTCCTGACAGGTGGTGAGCTCGGTGACCTGATCCCATTAAGCACATAAGCACATGTGTAACTTTAAGCACCTGTGTAGTCCCATGGTAGTCAATGAGAGTATTCACATGCTTTAGAGTTGAGCACATGCTTAAGTACATTGCCGGATGTGGGCCAAAGTGCTCAGCACCTTATAGGGTTGAGCCCTATAAGAGGATTACTTTTCTGAGGCAAGCGTGGAAAGTAATATCAGTTGCGTTGTTCTGTGGGCTCAGCACTGGGTAGTTGCCTCCCCTAAACCCAGTTCAGTATGGTGGGGCCATAGTAGAGCTGAAAATGGAAATGTTCATTTTGAAATACCTTCCCATGCTCAGAAATTCATCTCACCCTTTCTGTGACAACAATAATATTTACCAACACACACCTATATTTAGATCTATCCTATATACGTACATACCATATTTAGTGATCCATCTACCTAACTAGCTATAAATATTGTCGTGTACGTTCTTAAGTGTATCACTTATTTTTTTAGTCATTTAAAAAAATGCTTTAACCTCTATGAGCCAAAAATGATAAATTTCCTGGGGGAGCCTCTGAGGAATCTCTTTAGTAGAGGGAGCATAGAGCAAATAATTCAGTTCCACATGTCTGGTACAACTGCTAATTAACCACTGGGAAGAATACACATAGGCCATGCAGTTTTGTTTGTCTGTTCATCCAAATTACTTCTCATCACTGCTCAATCTGGTGTCTTGTACCAGGACATTGGAAATTGCAGTGCATGTGATAGGACACCCTTAGAATAATGGATGGGGTTTCCTTTCTTAAGAAACCATTACCTGACAAACACACAGCAATGTGGAAGGCATTTTTGCCTGGTTTTGGATATGAAACAGGAAACTTCCTTTCTTTGATGGAAAACCCCACTCCCTTTACAAAGGTTACAACGTTAAAAAAAAAAGGGCCAAATTCTCTGCTGGCTTAAATGGATAAAACACTACTGAAGTCAACAGAGCTGCATCTGCTTATACGAACAGAGAAGTAAGCCCCTGCAAATGTATTTTAATGTTACACAGGGGCATGGGGTGAGAGTGGAGAGTCCTGGCTTTTACCAGTTCATATCAGGTGGAGAAGCATAACAAGCTGGCTGGGAACTGAAAGACGAGAAAGAAAGAAAAAAGAACATAGCTATTTGGAATTACGTCAGAGTTTATTTTTTTCCCCCTAGATGGAATCTTTCCTAGGCAATTCACTCTGAAAGCTTAGCCCTGGTCTGGTCTAAAACACTGCACACTTAGTAATTAGTCAGTCGCTGAGATTTTTCATTGGACTAAATCATTCATAAGGCACAGCAATGCTAACATCAGATACCCTTCTCTGGGTGTGAGTAGTAGCTATAATAAAAATTATTAATCCTGGTTGGTTGTTTAGAAAGTTGGATGTCATTTGAAGAAGATACGATGATCTCTCTCCGCACCATGCACAGAGTGTTGGGGTTTTTCCCCTTTTCATTTTACCATTTCATTCACAAAGTGCCTCTGACACACTTTGTTATTGCAATTTGCTACAGAGAGAGAGAGAGAGAGAGAGAGAGAGAGATCACCCTTACCTACTGGCAAATGCTACTTGTCTGGAACAAAGCTGTCTAACATAATGAAAAGAGTTAAAACATAAAATTGAAAGATAATGGCCACAGCCTGTATTGTAGATACTACTCATACAGACTCTACATGCTCTGCAACAGTGACTAAAACACAGTTAGAAAACCATTTTGTTGCTGTTGTTTCTTCTGTTGCTACTGTTGCTATTACCTCGACTGCTATTGTTGCTTTCATGCACAGTGTCCCTGGAGAAACTGTCCAGCGAACTAATGCCTGCAGAAGAGCAGTGCCCATTGACACAATGAAAAACAAAATACACTGCTGAACACCACAATAGATCTGCTGTATTCCCCCTCCTCCAATTCCTCCTGTGCCACTGAACAACATGTTAAAATGATAAGATTTGTTGGAGCGGGGGCAAAAATTAAGAACTGAGGAAAAAGCAGTAGGTTGTCACTAAATCATTAAGGGTCTGATTCTCAGCTGATGTAGGCCCATTGGCTTCAATGGAGCAATTTTGATTTATACCAGGCCTTAAATATTATAGTACTGTACCTGCCTGAATTTCCATCTGCTGAAATAACAACTCACACATTTATTTATTTCTTGAAACATATACAAAAATATCTGTGGGTGACCATGCTATGCGCTAGGTGTCTACCACAGAATACTGGCAAAGGACAACCCACGGTTCTAACCACTGCAACCTCCATCACCCTGGGGGGGAAAGTAAAAATTAGATTTAAAGGGAATGGTAGAGAAGCTCAGTGATTTAGAATCCGTGGGAGGATGGAATTAAAACATTGAGAGAAACTCTCTAGGCCTGATTCTCCCATCACTCCATTTTGACACCAATATGACCTAATGGATTTTCATGGAGTTACTTCCAATTTACACCAGTGCAAATGAGGGGACAATCAGGCCAACCACATCTAAAAGATGAGGCTGAACATTGCCAGCTGGGGGCAAAAGGTGATCTGTGGCTTGTCTACCGAGCACAGAGCTATTTCTCTATAGTGAGCAATAATTCTTCAGTGTCTGTGACGCACACAAGCTTATTTTTGCAGATGTTCTTTTTATGGAAGTGCTTCTGAATGCTTGTGAGACAGTATTAGGGCCAAGCCTAGTTAGGGGTTTTTTTTTTTTTTTTTTTATTTTTTTGAGGCATGGATGAGTGGTATGTAGGAGAAGGAGACTGGTGCAATTAAGTTTTGAAATGTGACTCACATTTTTGTGGATAATTTGAAGGTTTATTAACCAGCCAGAAGCTGTATTGCTATTTTGGTTTGGGCTTAAGGTATAAGAAGGTGTGACAGCCATGCTTAGTTAAGATAAAGTCTGGGAAGCTGATCAGCCGTACAGCTCTCAACAATTAAAAACGTCAGTTCAAACAAATTCTAGGTCGTTGGTAAGCAAGCAGCATTAAAGCACTGGTTTATTCCTTTTTCTATCATGCTTTTAAAAAAATGTCGAAGATATTTTAAGACCACTGTTTCCAGTGTGGAAACAAAGAAGAACACTATTCAGCGCACAAGGAATCAAATAAGAATATTCACAGAACATGCTGCCCATGTTTCCCAAATATTAGGACCAAATATTAGTCCTACCAATTTACTGTTAGGATTTTAGCTGGACTACCAGAGCCTGCAACCTGCCTTGCCTATTCTTACCAACACTGGATCTTGGGCTGTTCCAGAATCCAGTTTGAGTAACCAGCAGCGACATTTCAGAGGCCACTACACAAAGGCCCCTTATATCTCAACCCTTTCCCTGAGATATATTTACTCATGCAAGTAGACTGTTGAAATCAATAGGAATAGTCATATGAGTGAAGGATATTCAGTGTGAGGAAAATATTACACAATCAGGCCCTAAATTAGGGAAGGGAAGTCAGATATGGGTCATAAAAGGCTGAAGTACAAGCATGTCTACTCATGACTGAGAACTACTGATATACACAACCTCATACTCTGGTTAGTCTGAAGTGGGTCAAGAAAGCTGTAAGATCCACACAAGAATAGAAGGATAAAATAAAGAGTGACAACAAACTAATTATATAGCTTGGACCATCCATGTTGAAGTAAAATGGTGACTAGTAGATTATACAAGAATTGAATAGGTCCTTTGCTCAAAACTTGGAATGAGCTCAACCCAGTACCTTTTCTGAGCTCTGAAAACTTTGAGTTTCTCTTTTTTTTAATGCATCAACACTTAGGTCTTGTCTACACAAACATTTAGTTTATGGCAAGCTGGGGTGTGAATCTACCCTGTACTAGCCTGCTGCACACTTATGGTCTGTGTGGAGCTTGCTGCCACACACTAACAGTTCTTTAATGCACTTTTATCTATTCCCTTTCAAATTAGGGCAGGTCAGATCATACTAAGGAACTGTTAGTACATGGCAGAAGGGTCCACACAGACAATTAGTGTGCAGCAGGCTTGTGAGGGGTAGATTCACACCCCAGCTTGCAGCAAACTAAATGTTCATGTAGACAAGCTCTTAGCCTCACAATAGTTCCTAAGACAGCTAAAGCCTATAAGTATCCGGGAGAGAAAAATATTCTTGTGGTTAGAGTACAGGGCTTGAGGACAGGAGACTTCGTCTCTAATACTGACTTGACCATTAATCCTTGCTCTTCCACAAACTCAGGCAAATCACTGGTAATCTCTCTGTGTCTCAGTGTACCAATTTGTACAGTGGGGACACTACTACTTACCTTTCTCACGGGATTGCTAGGGCTCTTTGATGTTTTTATATTTGATTTGAGATTCTCAAATGGAAGGCACTATAGAAATGCAAAGTAGTAGTATTCTCATGGGGAAAAAAATCTGTCCTTGCAAGATTTCTGGCCTCATTTCCAGACCAAAAAAAGCTTAGATAAGCTTCTCATAAGTATCTGAACAGAGTGCTGAACCTAGTGAGTTCACATCATTAGCAGCAACACACATGAATGCCACATATCATGGGGTAAATGTACTTTCATTATATCATTTCATGTCAAGATCTCCTGATCATGCTAATGGCAAAAACCTTGCCTAGTCATATATAGTTTAGTAATATAATATAAAACAATATACATTTTAAAATGAAACAGCGCAAACAGTGATTTTGGGGTTCAAAACTGAATGGATACAGTGAATTATAAAATAATATATGTTAGACATGGAACAGCCAATTAGATTGTCCAGCCCATCTTCCTGCAAATACCTGATTGCACCCAGCATATTTTCTGGGGTTTTGTCCAGTCTAGTCTGACAAGTCCCAAGTGATGAAGCTTCTTCCACTTACAAGATTATGGTTTGTTTACCTGCTGCGTCCACAGGTCCGGCCGATCGCGGCTCCCAGTGGCTGCGGTTCACTGCTCCAGGCCAATGGGGGCTGCTGGAAGCAGCGGCCAGTACGTCCCTCAGCCTGCGCCACTTCCAGCAGCTCCCATTGGCCCGGAGCAGCGAACCATGGCCAGTGGGAGCCGTGATCGGCCAGACCTGCGGACACGGCAGGTAAACAAACCAGCCCGGCCCACCAGAGGCTTTCCCTACACAAGCGGCATCCCAAGTTTGGGAAACACTGACTTAGATGATCAGAAGAATACAAGACATTCAGTGTAGTTAAAAAAACCTTTATAAATGTATATACACATGTGGTATTGAAAGCCACGTGATCTGTATTGAGACCACATGATGAACTGAAAAGTTTGTGTTTAATTGTACTAGTCCTGATCTCTGAGCACCAACCTGCACTTTGCTCATTAATCTGAGACTTAGTCTGACATTCCAAATCCTGAAGGCCACATTCTTAACCAGCCTGCATTCAGTGGGACTGTCTGTGGAATAGGATACTATTCATTGTGAGTAAAGTACTAAGAGGATCTGACCATTAGAATTGAGTATATCTTCAAGGTAATAAGAGCTGGGCGGATGAAAGGCACTCAGATACCCAAGCATTCTGCAGCGGCTAGCTGTTCCTAAGGGTGTGCCTAACTAAATTTGTTGAAGTTCCATGCTCCTAGAAGCAGACTGCCTTACACCTCAGTTAGGTAAGCACTTTCGGGACTTTGAGCAAATATATCTGCAACTAGGAGGAGCTAAAACAGTTGCAAATTTTACATAACTGGTATTTTCAACCTTAAGGGAAAACAAAAACAATTGATAAGAAACAGATTTTTTTAAAATTTGATTTTGTCTGTAAAATTTTATCTGGTCAATAACCAAATGGAAGCTGGAGACTCTACTCATTATCAGGACTGTCAGCCTAGCATGAGTCACATGACCAATTGACCTTTTTGACCAATTGTATTCTGCAGTTATACTTTTGAAATCATCCCTTCTGCTGAAAAGTAACATTTAAAATGTTAACAGTCTTTAAAAGTAACATTTAAAATGTTAAGGCTTTATTCTGTAATTACCATTAACAATAATGGTAATTACAGAATAAAGCCTTAACATTCACTAGCATATATGTACACATTTAGGTTTTATCTGTCCGTGTTAGTTTTAAAGATGGGTTTACTATTTTCAACACTAAGGCCAACATTTATTAATTTTTATTTTTCATAAGTGTGTGGAACACTGTTCAACACCCTGCCACCATACCGGCATTTAAATAAAACCACATATTTGTATCAAAGGGATTCTCAAAGATTTCATAGTGTGTGCCACATTTTAAGAGTTTCCCATGGAACCCTCTCCTCCCATTCACGCTCATGTCTGTGTGGCAAATAGAATATTTGGCTACATGGAAAAGTAATGTTAGGAAAATATTTAATGTATGTTTCACTTCTTTCAATGCACTTTAGCAGCTGGAACAAAAAGAAGACCCAGCACAACCAGCCAGCTCTCCTCTCACTACCAGGAAATGCTCTGCACCAGTGGTTCAAGGACCACAGTTTGAGAATCTCTGGTATAATATTAAGTAGCATTTCTTTAGTAATATAGCAATAGTGCACACACATGCCCTTTCTTTCTGCAGACCACTATCCTGGATCCTGACAATCATACTCAAGCTTTGCACAGCGCTTGTGTTGTGCAATAAAATCTCTTTTAGCTGTTAATTGTTAATTATAGAAAAAAGCTTTTAGAAATGGCAGGCATATGAGTGATAAACTTTGGAAATCCACAGCCAGATAAACAGTTTGTAACTAGCATTGCTGTGCTCACAGTTCCAGTGGTGGTCCTCATGCTCTGTCCAGACACGTACACTAGAAGTCCATCTGAACCAAAGCCCTGGATCTGAACATCCTGAACTTTGGAAACATTTGGATCTGGATCCAGATATGAAGTTTGTATCTGGCTTTAGTCTATATGAAGTGTTGAACCAAAAGGCCAGATTTAACCTGCCTCTGACCTTTTGGGAAATGGAGATCTGGATTTGAAATTTGCACCACAGTCAATTTCTGTTACATAGTGCTTTATCATATCATAAAAAGAAGAAATTGAGAGGAATAAAAAATAGCTTCCATCAGTGACTTAAAAAGAAACAGGATAGAAACTTAAACAGTTGCTTTTTGTTTTATTGCTTTGATGTGTTCTGTAGTTTGTATATGCTTCCCACTACCCCCAAATAGGGAAGAGAACTGTTTGAGCCAATATGAGAATGAAGAAACTTATTCAGTGCTTCAGTGAAAAATCTGACTACATTTAGACTCCTACTGTATTTCAAAGGGATCTTTGAAAAGATAAAAGTGCATTTAATCTTCACCACCATTCATACTCACTTGTATTCATTGTAGCTTAGAAATCAATTTTATTTGATAGGAAATATTACTAGAAATGTGGCTGTCATGATTGGATGAGCATTTTGAAAAGAAATAAAACCACTTAGAACAAGTAAGACTCAAATATTGCATTGGGATGCTACAGGGTCAAACCCTGAGATGGCTTATGGATTCTGATGCAGGCCCATGATGACCATGTTACATAACTAAAGTAATCTCAGATATTCCTAACAGCCTCTTTTCATTAAGAAATTTGAAATATTTTAATGTTGGGATTGTTCCCAATAAGCTCACTAAAGCTTTAACGTGCACATGCTGTATAAAACCTGATCTAAAATCTTTGAAAAAACAAACAAAACCACCCCACCACAGGCAGAAGAACCTGCAATTTGTGTGCTGGAAATGATATAATCTGGAGGATACATTTATGCAATGGTTGAGAGAAAAGGATGCCATCTTGATTATGCAGTGCATCATCAGTTCTGAGTTCTACAAAAATGGTAGCTGAAAAGAAAAGATTGGTCGCAAATATTGCAGTTTTGCCTTTTCAAAAATTGAAACACTTAGGTCAGTTTCATTTTGTATGGTAGTAGTTTCCTTCAACATTATGTTATGGTTTTCAAACTGTCAAGTCATGTCATCATTAAATAATTGTTCAAAATAGGCCCTTTTAAAAAATATCCACATGGGATTTGTGAACATTTGTCCTTAAACTGTGTGGTAGATTTCATGCAGAGAAGGTGTGATTCTGTGACTTTTTAAAGATCAATTCAAATAGGATTATATGGATGAGACAAAGATCACAAAATGATAGTAAAAATGCTTGCAAATATAAAAATAACAGGAGCTAGTCTGACTGTAGAAAAAAGTCCTCCTTTAACTAAGGAAAAGAGGAAAATCTCATGAAAATATGATGAACCATAAGCTTGATTTAAAATAATGTAAAGTATATAAAGAAAGGTTACATTCCATGATAAAAAGAAATGATGTACACAAGATACTACAAGCAACAAATAAAACTGAGTTGCAGTGGCCTTTGAGTCCAATTTGTAAACAGTTGTGGATTTGAGCAATTATTCATAGCGAGTAGATCCACTGCAGTCCTGTGAGCAAATTTACTCATATGCAGAATCAGGTCCTTAATACCATATAATATTATATTCTACTGTACATGAGACATTCAAATGGCAATAAAGAAATTAGGCTACCATCTCTTAAGCAAAGTAAGCAGTCATGGGATAAGAGGGAAGGTTCTCTCATAGATTAGTAACTGGTTAAAAGATAGGAAACAAAGTAGTAGGAATAAATGGTCAGTTTTCAGAATGGAGAGAGAGAAATAGTGGTGTCCCTCAGGGGTCTGTACTGGGCCCAGTCCTATTCAACATATTCATAAATGGTCTGGAAAAAGGGGTAAACAGTGAGGTGGCAAAATTTGCAGATGATACAAAACCACTCAAGATAGTTAAGTCTCAGGCAGACTGCAAAAAGCTACAAAAGGATCTCTCAAAATGGAGTGACTGGGCAATAAAATGGCAGATGAAATTCAATGTTGATAAATGCAAAGTAATGCACATTGAAAAGCATAATCCCCACTATACATATAAAATGATGGGGTCTAAATTAGCTGCAGATGTTGTCACCCCACCTCAAAAAAAGATATATTGGACTTGGAAAACGTTCAGAAGATGGCAACAAAAATTATTACAGGTATGAAACGGCTGCTGTATGAGGAGATATTAATAAAACCTGGAATTTTCAGCTTGGAATAGAGACGACTAAGGCGGGGATATGGTAGAGATCTATAAAATCATGATTGGTGTGGAGAAAGTAAATAGGAAGTGTTATTTACTCCTTCTCATAACACAAGAACATGGGGTCACCATATGAAATTAATAGGTAGCAGGTTTATAACAAACAAAAAGAAGTATTTTTTCACACAATGCACAGTCAACCTGTGTAACTCCTTTCCAGAGGATGTTGTGAAGGCCAAAACTATAACAGGGTTCAAAAAAGAACTAGATAAATTCATGGAGGATAGGTCCATCAATGGCTATTAACCAGGATGGGGTGGAATGGTGTTCCTAGTCTCTGTTTGCCAGAAGCTGGGAATGGGCGACAGAATGGATCACTTGATTACCTGTTCTGTTCATTCCCTCTGGGGCACCTGGCATTGGCCACTGCTGGAAGACAGGATACTAGGCTAGATGGACCTTTGGTCTGACCCAGTATGGCCGTTCTTATGTTCTCAACTCCCTTTGACTTTCAGTGGGAGTTGGGCACACAGCTTCCTTAGCCCCTTTTGGAAATCCCATGTATAAACTGCAGTGGGTATCATTACAAAGTCCTCATTTGTTCTACCCCTATATGGGTATTTGCAATACCTCAGTTAGTTCAGATAGCCTTGTGTGTTTACAGTGGGTAAAAATCCTTGTAATGGCAACTTCTGTATATAAAAGTTACAGTTCGGCCAGTTACTCATATTAATTCCATGTACTGTGAGCCACTCTTTTATTTGCAAAAGGAGGCAGTATATTGGGACCTGGAATTTAATTTGATCTCCATTCTAACGGAAAGGAAAGCAAATATTTTTGGCTTTACCTAAAACTATATTTTCTAGGCAAAAGAGGACAGATATTTAACCGGACAGACATCTATAAGCTGAAGGGGCAAAAAACCAACTTGTCCTAGCATCTTTGATATCATTAACTTCCTTTGTCTTTTAATAATACATATTATAGCTTTATGAAGTCACATGTGCACTTTTTTTGTTGTAAGGAAATTCAGGGTCACACTTGATATTGAAGTTCTATATGTAAATAGGTTATAAAGGCTTAGTAGATGTTTTCCTCAATGTTAAATCAGTTATTGGAGTTCAAAACCACAACATGTTGCTTATAAGCATTGACAGTGCTATCTACAGAGGACCTGACCGACATCTATAAACACATGCTGATCGTATTTGTAACATCTAATCAATCATTTAATAACCCTTTATAAACAGAACTTTAAAGAAGAGTATGGCCACATTCAGTTTACAACTTTCCCCTAAAGTAATGTAAGTCCTTTTGCACTTTCTGAAAACACTTATTTATGATGTACAGCAGTGGTCTCACACTTTAAGACCCAGCATGTCACACATCGAGAACTCAAAAATACTTGCTATGCCACCTTTTCAATTTTAATTAGCATAGTTCTAAGGGATCTTACATTAAATCTAGTGTCACAGTTTAAACATCATTCTCTTAGGTTTCTGAAGAGAAAAAAGAATTGGAAGATCTGATTACTCAAAAATAAATATACTTCAAACAATTTAGCATACATTTCTTCCCTTACACTGCACTGCCACTCCGCTAGGTTCCTTAGCATTGCTTTTATTTTGCAAGCAAATATTTTGCAGCCAACAATAGACTGTTTTGTTAGTAAGCAAATACCATCATTACTGAGCAACTTTAGAAATTATTTTGTAAGGAATGCTTTGAGGTGGAAGGTGTTTAGATTTGTTTTTCTCTGTATATCGTAATTGGATTACATTGTTTAAAAAGACATACAAAAAAAAAAAAGAACCTCCCTGGGACTGAAATACTTTGTATGTGTTGTTATTTGCAGTGCATGCCAAGACATTCATGGGCACCAGAGCCAAGCTGGCGAGCTAATTAAATATATAAAATGTATGTGTTTAAACAGCCTTATAAGGAGCATTGGAAATCTGCAAGATGAGCGAATATCTTATAACTTCTTCCGCAGGTGCGAGGATAGCTACAAGCCATGGACTTTCTGTCCTGCTTCTTGTTTGTGGCTTTGTGAAGGGTGCTTTGCTTTAATCTAAAAGTGCTGACTTTTTCCAATATCACTTTCTCTTCTTAAAGCAAAGAGCAAATCGCCTGTAAAATCCACGGAGCGGACAGCAAAGTTGACCCTAACCTCCAACCACCACTCTGCACCCAATGTACTCTAATTCTCTACACATGGAGCACCTTCAGGAAGTACAAAAAACAAAACAAACAAATATATATATTGTTTAAACATATAAATATATATACGAAGAGGATACCACATTTTCTTGATCTATATTATTTTCTTTGCTGTATCACTGATCATTTATTTGAAGAGAACGGGTGTGATGTAACAGGACATTTTGTAACAGCAAGACCTAGTTTCCTTTTCTTTCAGCAAGTAGAAGCATCACATCCTTGACTGCTCAGGGGTTGGCTTGCAAGTCATCAGTATTATACAAATTCACTATGGATGATATTTGGTTTCCTTCTTTGAAAGAACTGTGGCAGCCATGAGGCAAACAGTGGCCAAAAATAAATAAATAAAAAAAATAAACCAACAAAAAATCCAAGAAAACAAAATGACTCAGCATCACCTCTGACAAAAAACACCTCAGAAACTTTGATGAAAAGCCTATTTTTTTTGTGGGGGTCGGGAGTGCAAAACAAAAATACCAACATTGCAAAGCAACTAACAGGACTAGAGGACGTTGTTTCTGAAGACAAGCAAGAAGCACTATTGAGGTTTTTTTTTTTAATTTTACTTTTTTGAATTTTTTCCTCTCTTTTTTTTTCTTCCCCCTTCCTTTTCCTCTCTTTTCTCTTGGTTTGTTTCTTGTTCAATGGTGGCAGTTGCTGACTTAGGCCAACCCCTATTGACTGTGTGGTGGTAATATAAATACATTTTTTTGTGTGTGTGTGTTCTATATTTCGATGTGTTTTCTCTAATTTTGCAACTCCTGTATATGCAAAACTAACTTCAATTCTGTAAATTGCTTACAGTATGTGTGATATAACTTCACAGTAGACATACCATGGTCCTCATGCAAGACAGTTTTTAATATTATCTATATGTCGTGCCACCAACAGATATTTTTGTTTCCTTTTTTGATGAAGCATTATTTTTTAATTTGTAATTCAGTACTGTGTGGATTTTGTAATACATGCATTCACTTCCACTGGTTTGACCCCTTGCAGATGGCAATGCAGCCCTCTGTTTACTCTGTAAAATGCACATTAAAATTTGTTATGGTCTCTGAACAATGAATTATTTTACTTGTGTGCATGCTATGTTGGAGTCTGGTGGCTCAAACCCCTTTTAATTTATAATGTTTATTGAGGATGAAATGATTTTATCATCAGAGAATGTAAAATGTAAGTCTGCAGGCAAATACTGCATGCAGGCAAGGTCAAGAGAAAAAAAATCAGAATGTACTCCTGGAAGATTTTCTTTTAATGATGAGTTTTAGTCAAGTGAAATTTTTACAATGATTCACTCAATTCACCCAAGAACTCTTCCTGCTATGGCTAAAAAGGTATCTTTTTTCATCCTTTCTGTAGGTGGCTAGCCATTGTTCTTTCATACTCTTCATTATATTACTTTATGCCTATGAAGTGAAAATGAAAATGTTGCTTTGGCTGGAAGTAATTTACATAACATGAATTATATTAATTAATGAAGGAAGGGAAAACTACAAATATTTGTTGATTAAATCAGCTAGCTTTTAATGTCCTTCCCTCTTTTCACCCCGATTGAATAATCCAAATCCTTCCTGCTGTTTCATATACTAACACAGACAAACATGTTACAATACTTTACATGGTTCAGTGTACTATTTACTAGAGGACTCTGTAACTATGTCTGGTCAGCTATAAAAGACTGACCCCTCAACCTATTTTTCCCCTTATAGACAAGAAAAATTAGCCTAGCTACATTTAACATCCTACAAGTATAAGGCCTTTATATTAAATTTTAAAAGACCCACAAAGACCCTATCCTTTCCCCCTAATGCCAATAGCAAAACTCTCATTAATTTCAAATGGGAGTAAGCTCAGACCATATATCTCCAGGATAAAAGAACTATGCACTAATGCTTTGTGTCTTAACATATTCATAAATGATCTGGAAAATGGGGTAAACAGTGAGGTGGCAAAATTTGCAGATGATACAGAACTACTCAAGATAGTAAATCCCAGGCAGACTGTGAAGAGTTACAGAAGGATCTCTCAAAAGTGGGTGACTGGGCAACAAAATGGCAGATGAAATTCAGTGTTGATAAACGCAAAGCAATGCACATTGGAAAGCATAATCCCAACTATACATATAAAATGATGGAGTCTAAATTAGCTGTTACCATTCAAGAAAGAGATCTTAGAGTCATTGTGGATAGTTCTCTGTAAACACCCACTCAATGTGCAGCAGCAGTCAAAAAAACGAACAGAATGTTGGGAGTCATTAAGAAAGGGATAGATAATAAGACAGAAAATATCATATTACCTCTATATAAATCCATGGTACACCCAGATTTTTAATACTGCATGAAGATGTGGTCATCCCATCTCAAAAAAGATATATTGGACTCAGAAAAGGTACATAAAAGGGCAACAAAAATTATTAGGGGTATGGAACGTCTGCTGTATGAGGAAACATTAATAAGACTGGGACTTTTCAGCTTTGAAAAGAGACGACTAAGGGGGGATATGATGAAGGTCTATAAAATTATGATTGGTGTGAAGAAAGTAAATAAGGAAGTGTTATTTACTCCTTCTCATGACACAAGAACTAGGGGCCACCAAATGAAATTAATAGGGAGCAGATTTAAAATAAACAAAAGGAACTATTTTTTCACACAACGCACAGTCAACCTGTGGAACTGCTTGCCAGAGGATATTGTGAAGGCCAAGACTATAACAGGGTTCAAAAAAGAACTAGATAAATTCATGGAGGATAGGTCCATCAATGGCTAATAGCCAGGATGGGGAGGACTGGTGTTCCTAGCCTCTGTTTGCCAGAAGCTAGGAATGGGCGACCGGGGATGGATCACTGTTCTGTTCATTCCCTCTGGGGCACCTGGCATTGGCCACTGTTGGAAGATAGGATACTGGGCTAGATGGACCTTTGGTCTGATCCAGTTTGGCCAGTCTTATGTTCTTATGTCTGGATAATATAACGGTTCAATCTTCTTTGGGCTGTTCACAAAGGCATTTCTAGTGACTTAATTTGGAAGATTCACAAGAGTAAATGAAGCACAATTTGGAGCATAATTTATGTTTGAAAAAATATTCAGTGCATTCCTTATATATCCTAACATTAGTCTCTTTGACTGCTAGCAATTGAGCTAGCAACATGATAGTGTGGTCTTTTTTCAGAGCAGTTGCAGTGAATTTAGAACCCAAAATATACAATTAGTAGTTCAATTCATTCCTTCTAACATACATTACTTTTCCTTTTTCAACAGTGAATTTCACCTGTTACTGTACTAGCTAGATGTATTAGGCCCTTCTGAACTTCCTTCCAGTCTTCTCTAGTCTTGACTAGTGCTAGCTAGAGAACAAGAACTAAGGGGATTTGTTTTGTTTTGTTTTAAAAGAGGTTTAGAAATTTGTTTTTTTGTTCTGCATTGGAATGACACTGAAACCCTTCAAAGATTAAGAGAGAGGGAGAGCCAAGTGGCATGGGCAGTAATCTAGGCTGTGACAGACTTCAGTTTAAGTTCTCACTTTGCCTGATTCGCTGGGCTATTGGTTCCTCTGGGGTCAGTTGTTCTTTGCTTTTCATCAGAAATTCCATCTGGAACCTAAAAAGTGTCACCAAACCAATGCACTTCCACAAAGTTTCAGTTTTGACCAATCAACATTTTCCAACAACAACAACAACAAAAATTCACACACACACACAAAAATCCTGACCAGCTTGAGTCTTGACTAACCTAAATAACTTTGTGTCATCTGCACATTTTGCTTCCTCATAATTTATTTCCTTTTTGCTTTCCCTGATAAATATATTTAACACCACAGACCTTACCACAGACCCCTGGGGCTCACCGCAGTTAACTTTTTGCTGTGTGAAAATTGACTAGGTGTTACTGTTTGTTTTCCATTTGATAGACAAAAGTTAAAGCCACTCAAAAAAATTCAATACCCAGGTATTTAAATGCTTGATTGGAAAGTTTATAATATTCATTTGAATATATAGTACTGCTTCCAGAGTATATTATAAACGAAAAAACATTACAAGCTATTTTAATTATCCTTACTTGGTAATCATAGAGTCAAATCTCTCCTTTCAGTCTATCAGCATCTCAGCAACCAGAAGTCCCATTGATTTCAACAGGAGTTTTTTTGGTGTTCAAGTAGACTCAGGGTCAGGCACTGTGAATATCATGCAGTAGGCATACGTCATAATATCCAGCTTAGCTTGCTGTGCCCTAACTCTTGTTTTTCTTGTAATGTATCCATCCAATGAAATACTTGCTATAACTGATTAGTTGGTGTTGGTCCTGCTTTTAGTAGGGGATTGGACCAGATGACTTCCTGAGGTCTCTTCCACCCCTGATCTTCTATGATTCTATGAATCTATGTGATGGAGATTAATTTTCTAATGATATTTTTGTACCATTAAGCAAAGTAATAATACCTCTACCCTCCAATTTTCCACTTCATCAGCAATTAAATATACCAAAACAGTATCTTCCAAAACCAGAAACACATCGCAAACTGTGTGCGAACGAGGACAAACTGCCTGAAAAATAGAAAGAGCTTGATGTATAAACACATGGAATTAAAGAAAAGGAGAAAAGGAGAGAAGGGCAAGAGGCACAGCTACAAAATAAAAAGTGGGAGGTAGAACTGAAATTAAAAATGGGGAGGGGGAATCTCCAGATATATGGTATTCCAGGAAGTGTGTCCATTTGTGGCATATGCTGTGGTAACCATTATCCAATTCAAGTTCATATAAGACTTCATCCTGCTAGGTACTGAGCACTTCCTGCAAGGTCCTCTTCCTCAGTGCCCTCAAATCCTATTGGCTGTATTAGTAGCTGAGAACACTCCACATCCCATAAAATGCTCTGCATTTTACAAGATGAGGCCCATAAAGAATTGCTTTCCTGGGGAAAAGTAAAACGTGCACTACTTTGTAAGGTGCACATGTTGAAAAAATATTTTTCTGAGGGATTAAAATCCCAGTCCTCTGGAGAGGGGAAATGGCTAATATAAG
This sequence comes from Terrapene triunguis, assembly GCF_002925995.2. NCBI lineage: Eukaryota > Metazoa > Chordata > Testudines > Emydidae > Terrapene > Terrapene triunguis. The sequence continues at coordinate 14,519,795 of NW_020664530.1, forward strand.
GAACCAAATCACTGGAGCATATATATTTCAGGGGAGGAAATAGTGGTATTACTTTTATCTAACACCATTTCATCACTGTTCAGTAGCTGCCATTTGGCTCATTTCTTGATCAGTAAGAAGAGTATAAAGAAAACATGTTATTCTTCTGCAAAGGAAAAGGAATGCCTTACCTTGTGCAGATCCATCTAATGTACAATTCTTTGTGTTTTGTGTTTACACTCAAGCTGTAGGTCTAGACATTTTTCTTCTACATAGTAAATCATGTAAACTAAAATATCATATATTAAATTATTAGGTCTCTTATTTTATCCAAATTTCAATGAAAGAATAGAAATTCCAAACTTCTCTTAGAATAGTATTATGGCAATGCAGTAATTTCCTTTCCTGTGTAAAATATTAGGATTTTGTACCTTTCAAATTAGTTACCCATATAAAAGCTGGAGATGTTTCTTTCAAATAATTTTAAACATGGACTATGGTTCAATGTACATTTCACTTCATTCATCAGATATTTGTTCTGTTCAAATGTTGACATGTACTTCATGTATTAACATAACGCAAATGACAGAATGAAACCACTGGAGATAGGCTGAATGATTCAGAAGAAAGGCTACTCTTCTATGTCCACCTACGGAGGTGCTCCTAGGCAATATTGTTGTTACCCGCATATAACTTCTTATCAGTAGGGTAATCTCCAAAGATGCAAAATTATGAGTCAGACCTCCAACATCACAAGAGCAGCTTAAAAAATGAGATTTTAAAAAATCCACACAATTATTTGAAGGTTCTTGTTATTTCCCTTATTAGTTCCTCTGAAACTCAGATTTCACATTGCTCACCCAAAACCTGAAGCACTCAAAATCAGTAGCCACTTAAGAAAATGTTGGCCTTGGTGTTTAAAAATATCACAAATGAAAGTAACTCTTAAAACAGTTAACATTGAGAAAAGTCAGATTTAATTAAATGAGTTAACCCAGTGCCTTTATGCCTGAAGTAACAAAATAGGTCAGTTGAAAATCCTGAAAATTATAAAGGAAGATTTTATACACAGTGCACTGAATCCTGGTGAATTCACTTTTAAGACAAATTTATTACCTTCTTTTCACATATTAGCCTATAGCAAGCATAGGGTTATAGGAGACTGGCTTTCAGGAATGTGCATTATTATTTTCTCTGGCATTCATACTGTAGGATTAAAGATATTTCATTTTTATCTTACAGTGCATTGAGACCAATATGCTACTTTATAATCTCTTATAAAGGAAATCAATATACCTTACTGATTGAAGCACAGTCAGTTAGTTACAAACAAAGATTCCAAGCCAGCATGGTTCTTTAGTACCATGGTAGCTTTAAGGATGTGAGCCGTCATGCCATTGACTTCTGGAGGACTATTTGTGTGCTTAAACGTACACATTTGGTTAAATATGTGGCTGATTCAGGACACAAATAGACACTGTAAGATGAAATAACCAATTTCTTATCTTCATGTCTTTAACAAGCATTGCTTCTTAACACATATCATAGAGTGGTCAAGGCCAAAAAGTCAGCATTAACCTATAGTTGCCATGTGGCGGTTTTAAATAGTTAAACTTCTTAGTAGTAATCTCTGCAGTTATGTCATCATATGCTAAAAAGTAAAGAAAATGTTCCCTCCGTCACCTCCCAGCCCCAAGAGGGGGGAAAAAATGCCAACCAAAAACTTTGTAATGGAATGTTTGTTCCTGACATTACTGTTGGTAAATGTCAAATGTTGTTTATAGAGCTAAAAGTATTAAGATCCAAGAATGGGATCAAATACCTTGCAATATAAATTTTTAAAGGTTAATCTGTCAAGATTTGCTTTGCTAAACAATAAGCACACAGTAAATTGTTTAATGCAGGTCATCAGAAACTGCATCAGTCTCTTGTTTCAAACATCCCAAACATTATTTTATTTGATTTCCTAGATATGAAGTTTTGTTGAAGACATAATGGAGAGAAAAGGTTATATAGTTTGTCTAGTAATCTTTATGTCACCAATCTGAGACAGCACTAAAAAAGAAGAAAGTTAGATTCTCCTATATTGATGATTCATTAGCAAATGGAAGAATTACAGGCAAATAAAAGAGAGAGGGATCGATATTGTTTAAAAAGAAAGAATGTTTAAAAATAGAAATAATAGAAATGTAGGCCTGCAAGGGACCTCAAGAAATCATCTAGTCCATCCCCTAATGCTGAGGCAGAACCAACTATACCTTGAACATCCCTGACAGTTGTTTGTCTACCGTGTTCTTAGAAACCTCAAATGATGAGTGTTCTGTAACCTATTCCAGAGCTTAGCTATCTTTTTAATTAGAAAGTTAAGTAAGGGACTTTGTCAAGCATAGGTTAATATTTTAATTAATTTTCTCCATTCTGCAATATTCCTTTCTGTTGATATTACCCTCTCAAATATGACAATACTGTACTTCTCTTCTACAGCATAAGGCAAAATTTCCTTTCCCTTTTATGAAAGGAGCTACAATTAATTAGGCCGTTTCTGTTTAACATCAATTTAAATATATATAGTGTTATATCATCTCAAAATATCTTTGATGGAGTGGTGGGTTTTTTTTATTTTAGGGGGAGGGGAGAGAGTAGGTTTATTTTTTACCAGCTTCATCAATCATATTGTCAGTGCAGTTCTGGAAATATTGTTAGCTAATTGTAGCTGGGGAACTAAGCACAGAAGCCCAACAAAATGGATTTGGTAAGCTTTACACATGTAGTTTTAAAAGAGATTGTCAGCAATGGATTGTTCAGAGTGTTCAAAAAAAAATTACATTTCAGGGAAGTTCCATGACCTGTGTTATGCAGGAAGTAAAACTAGATGATCTAATGGTACCTTCTGGTCTTGGAATCTATGAACTATGAACCCAGAATACTTTCTCTATAGGATAAAAACAGTTTCAAGAAGGCCAGAAGTAAAGTCTAGAAACATTTTGAGAGAACACTTTAAACTAGAGATTTTTGAAAAATCTCAACATTTGAAAATTTTCAACAGAAAAAAAAAGAATTTTTGCGAAAATATTTTTCTCCCATTTCTGCCTGAAATACTGTGAGTTTGATGCTCATTTACACCACTCAAGGAATGTCAAAGTGCCCTAAGGTGGGAGAAAATGAAATGTATGCCCATTTAAAAGCACCTTTCATTGGAGATATTGGTGTGTGAAGAGATCTTAGTATACATGAGAATCAAGCCTTGTATATATTGATGGCTCACAATGAATCTGGAATGTACATAATAGACCATTAATTTCTCTGTACTCTTTATATACCATGTAACTTGAGAAATACCACAGATGATTGGGTTTGACAACTAACTACTTAAAATAAACTGCTTAATATAAATCTCAGAGGGAAGTAGAAACTCAAGTATTTCTTTCACAAAAGTCACCCACAACAATAGCCTTTCCTATGATTATTTTATTTTTCAGCTTTTGAAGCGAAATTCAGTGCAGTGTATATAAAACCTTTGTTTATAATTTGCAGGATTTGCAACTGACCTATTTTGTGACTTCAGGCACAGAGGTGCTGGGTTAAATCATTTAATTAAAGCTAACTTTTCTCAATGTTAACTGTTTTAAGAGTTACTTTAATTTGTGATATATTTAAACATCAGTGCCAACATTTTAAAAAGTGGCTACTGATTTGGGGTGCCTCAGGTTTTGGGTGACCAATGTGGGGCCTGAGTTTCAGAGGTGGTGATCACCCACAGCTGTACAGAAAGAAAAATACTCACCCACTTTATTTGTCTTATAAAATAAATTCTGTTAAAATTTACCTCACCATTATCGGAACCATTTTAATTTAATTTAAACTAGACATTGGAGCAACAGCTGTTTAGCCCATGTGCTATCGGCTTTCACAGGAGGTAGAGAAGTTTGGAGGAGGATTCTACCTGGTTCACCTACTAATTGGAGTCTAACACAACACACAGGAAATGGAGGATTGAATTCCCTCTAGTATCCTCAAACAGTCATTGAAAATGATGTCGACAGGCCAAATCTTTACCAAAGCAAAATATCCACTGATGTCAATGGTAGTTTTCTCCAAGTAAAGACTGAGCCCCGCATCCTGTAACTGACGGTGTGTGGGTGGACTGCTGCATTTGGCAGAACTCTATTGAGAGTGGGGTCCCATGCAGTCCAGCTGCATGATATCAGATGCAGAATCAGGGACTAATAACTCAAGCTTTGTGCAAGGGAAGGAGTCTGCTTGCCTAGTGCAACAGTTTGACAAGACTCTAGAGGATTCAGCCCCTCCAAAATAATACCTCTGTAGTATACTTGCTTGCCAGTGATGAGGGTCCTTAGAGGAGGAAAACAAGGATTGTGTAACCCAGTTCAGCTCATGTCAAGCTAATTTAAAAATATATAATTATGTAACTAAGTTTTATTTTCAGCTTTGACTCAACTATTTTAGGCTAGTCAAACCCTTACATCAGTGCTCAAGCTTATGCCCAGGAACATTACCACTGAGTTCAAAATGGATGACTTTTTTGAGGATTCCTGTGAAGGACTGAGACCTAAACTAATGAGGTTTGGGTTTCAAAGCTGTTGCCAATATTGTTGCCAACTCATGTGATTTTCTCACAAATCTTCCAATAATTGTACTTTTAGTTAAAAGTTTATGTCCTGGACTCATGTGAGAATCTCAGCTTTCTTTTTTTATTTAAAGAGAGTTTCCATCACTCACAATTGCAGGAATAAAGGTTGAAAATGTGACCTGAATGCCCCATCAGGGCTCAAAAAGCAGAAGGGAAATAAAAAGAAACCCAAACGATTTTTTTTAATCTACTTTTTTAAACTGCTCATGATGTTGGAGATGTGATTCATGATTTTGCGTCTTTGGGGATTGCCCTAATGATAAACTGATAAGGAGTTGTGTGGGTAACAACAATAGCCTGGGAGTGCCTCCGTAGGTGGACATAGAAGAATAGTGTCTCTATTGAATCATTCAGCCCACCTCCAGTGCTTTCATTCTGTCATTTGCATTATGTTAGATATGAAGTATATGTAAACTTTTGAACAGAAAAATATCTGATGAATGAAATGAAAAATACATAGAATCAAAACCCATGTTTAAAATTATATGACAAACAATAACCAGCTTTTATATGCGTAACTAATTTGTAATCTACAAAATCCTAATATTTTCCACAGGAAAGGAAATTGAAATTACTGCATTGTCATAATACTCTTCTAAGAGAAGTTTGGAAGTTTTATTGAAATTTAGTTAAAAATACAAGATCTGAGTATTTAGTATGTGATATTTTAGCTTACATGATTTACTAAATAGAAGAAAAAATTCTAGGCCTACAGCTTGAGTGTACACACAAGACACAAATAATTGTGCACTAGAAAGATCTGCATGAGGTAAGGCATTCCTTTTCCTCAGCAGAAGGATAACATGATTTCCTCATATTCTTCTTACTGATCAGTAGTTGCCTTTTGGTTCATTCCCTGAACAGCAATGAAATGGTGCTAGAGAAAAGTAATACCAATATTTCCTCCCCTAAAACATGTATGGCTGCAGTGATTCGGTTTCTTATACTAGCCATTTTCCCTTTCCAGGGGACTGGATTTTAATCCCCCAGAATTTTTTTTTCAAAGTATGCACCTTATATAGTAGTGCACATTTTACATTTCCTTAGGAAAACAATTCTTTATGGGCCTCATCCTGCAAAATACGGAGCTTTTTATGGGATGTGGAGTGTTCTCAGCTACTAATGCAGCCAATGGGATTTGAGGGCACTGAGGAAAAGGACCTTGCAGGAAGTGCTCAGTACCTAGCAGGATGAAGTCTTATATGAATTTGGGTTGGAAAATGGTTGCCATAATGTATGCCACAAATAGACACATTACCATGTATAGGTGATTTCCCTCCCTTTTAATTTCAGTTCTCCCCCCCCCCCCCACACACACACACTTTTGTATTCTAGCTTTGCCTCTTGCCCTTCTCTACCTTTCTCCTTTTATTTATTTCCATTTGTCTATCCATCAAGCTCTTTCTATTTTGTAGTTTGCCCTAGTTTGCACACAGTTTGCTGTGTTTCTGGGTTTGGAAGATACTGATAGTCTTTGCTGATGAAGTGAAAAATTGGAGGGTGGTGATATTAGTTTGCACCAGGTACAAAAATATCATTAGCAGATGTATCTCCACCACATGCTTAGTTATAGCAAGTATATCATCAGATGGATACACTGCAACAAAAACAAGAGTTAGGTCACAGCAAACAAAGCTGGATATTAGGACACAAGCTACTCTATGATATTCAGAGGGCCTGGCCCTATGTCAGTTTGAACAACAAAAAATCCTGTTCAAGTCAATGGGACTTCTTTTTTCACAAGGAATATAGGATCAAACCCAGAGATTCTTATAGACAGAGTACTGACACTATAATTTAAGAGTAAGGGTAATTACAATAACTTAGTATGATTTTAATTTTTATAATTATACCTGCACTCTGGAAGCAGTACTGTACTTTCAAGTGAATATTATAATCCTTCCAACCAAGTATTAAATACCTGGTACTGAACATTTTTGTGGAATGGCTTTAACTTCTGTCTATCAGACAGAAGAACACTAAGAACACATAGTCAATTTACACATAACAAAAGGTTAACTGTGGGATACCCCATGAGTCTGTGCTAAAGTTTGTATTGTTTAATATATTTATTAGGGATCACAAAAAGGAACTAAACTATGAGGAAGCAAAATTGGCAGATGAGACAAAGGTATTTAGGTTAGTCAAGACTACAGCTGATCAGGAATTTTTTGATTAACTTTTTTTTTTTTTTTTTTTTAAATGTCAATTGGTCAAAACTGAAACTTTGTGGAAGTGTGTTGGTTTTGGTGACACTTTCCTGGTTCAAGATGGAATTTCTGGTGAAAACCCAAGAACAACTGACCCCAGAAGAGCCAATATCCCAGGGAATCAAGCAGAGTGGGGACTTGAAATAGAGTCTGCCACAGCCCAGGTTAATGCCCATACCACTTGGATCTTCCTCTCTCGATTTTTGAAGTCTCAGCTTCATTCCAATGAAAAACAAAAATCAAATCTCAAAACATCTTTGTATTTTTTTCTTTGTAAAATGCAGTTCTTGTTTTCCAGCCAGCCCTAGTCAAGACTAGAGCAGACTGGAAGGAAGTTCAGAAGGACATAATACAGGTTAGGTAGCACAATAAGAAGTAAAATTCACAGTTAAGACAGACAAAATAATATGTTACAGGGAATAATTTGAACTGCCAGCTATATATTCTGGATTCTAAATTAACTGTAACCACTCCGGAAAAAAACTGGCCATTAGTGTTGCTAACTCAAACAATATCATCACTCAGTCTACACTGGGAGTGAGAGAGATAAATATTAGGAAGTATAAGGAACGGAATGGATAATAGACCTGAAAATATAACAGTTTTTATAAAGGTGTTATGTCCTGACCTGGAATGCTGTTTGCATTTCTGGACACCCTATTTTAGAAATATTTGGGGGGGAAATTGGATGATATAGTCTCATCATATGATGATAACCCTCTTTCTGTTTCACTAGCATTTCTGGAAAAAATGTTTAACAGAAGCTACTAAGCTAGACATTTTAAAATCAGCAGGTCCAGATAACTTGCATTCAAGAGTTTTAAAATAACTGGTTGAGGAGCTCACTTGACTGTTAATATTGATTTTCAATAAGTCATGGAGTACTGAAGAAGTTCCAGAAGATTGGAAGAAAGCTAATGTTGGGCCAATTATTTAAAAGGATAAATGGCATGGCCCAAGTAATTATAGGTCTGTCAGCCTGACATCGATCCCTGGAAAGATAATGGAGTGGCTGCATGGGACTTGATTCATAAAGAATTAAAGGAGCATACTGTAATTAATGCAAATGAACAAGGGTTTATGGAAATATGTTGCTATCAACCTAAAAATATATTTTTGATGATATTACAAGTTTGGTTGATGAAGGTCAGATTGATGTAACAAACTTCTGTAAAGTGTTTGCCATAGTACCGCACAACATTTTGATTAAAAAACTAGAATGACATAAAATTGACATCGCACATATTAAAAGGACTACTAACTGGCTAACTGATAGGTCTCAAAATGGAACTGTAAATTGGGAATCGTCATGAAGAGGGTGTTTCCAATGGGGTCCCGCAGGGATTGGTTCTTGGCCCTACACTATTTAAGATTTGTACCAATGACCTGGAAGAAAATATGAAACCATAATTGATAAAGTTTGCAAATGACACAAAAATTGGAGTAGTGGTAAATAACGAAGAGGATAGGTCACTTACTCACAGTGATCTGGATTGTTTGGGAAACTGGCACAAGCAAATAATATGCTTTTTAATACTACTAAATGTAAATGTGTACAAGTAGGAGCAAAGAATGTAGGCACACTTCCAGAATGGGGGACTATACTGGGAAGCAGTGACTCTGAAAATGATGTGGGGGTTGTGGTAGATAAACAGCCAAACATGAGCTCCCACTATGATGCTGTGGCCAATGAGCTAATGTAATCCTGGGATGCATAAAGAGGGGAATCTTCAATAGGACTAGAGAGGTTATTTTACCTCTGTATTTGGCACTGGTGCAATTGCTGCTGGAATACTATGCCCTGTTCTGGTGCCCACAATTTAAGGAGGATGTTGATAAATTGAAGAGGGTTCAGAGGGGAGCCACAAGAATGATTAAGGGATTAGAAAGCATGCCTTATAGTGATAGACTCAAAGAGCACAATTTATTCAGTTTACCAAAGAGAAGGTTAAGGGGTAACTTGATTAAACTAAGTATCTACATGAGAACAAATATTTATGAATGGACTCCTCAGTCTATCAGAGAAAGGTAGAACACTATCCAGTGACTGGAAGTTGAAGACAGACAAATTCAGACTGGAAATAAGGTGTAAATTTTTAACGGTGAGAATAATTAACCATTGGAACAATCTACCAGTGATCATGGTGGATTATCCATCATTGATAATTTTTAAAATCAAGATTGGATGTTGTTGTTTTTTTCTAAAAGAGATGCAGGTCAGGCTAGATGATCACAATGATCTCTGTCCTTGGAATCTACAAATATAAATCTATATATAGATGCGTTTATAGCAGAAAATGAAAGAGTTCCATGGTGAGTGTTGAAAAATGATTAGAGCTATGGATTGACTTGCATTTTAAAAAAATGAAAAAAAAAATAGCACTGTAACTTAAAGAAGAGACAAGTAAGAGTGGATATAAAAGATGGATACATAATAACAAATGGTACGGAGGAGGTTAAAAAAGACTCTTCTATTTACTCTCTCATTATTAAAAGAGATAGAATAAGAACACAAATTAACTTGTGATACTCATTACCATCAATAGTAGTAAGGCCACCACTTAGTAGAAAGGATGGTCCCCTGTTTAGAGAACTAACCTGGGACTTAGGAGATGCAGGTTAAATTCCCTGTTCTGCCACAGACTTCTTGTGTGATCTTGCTCAAGACATGGGCTCTTTCTGTTCCTCAGTTCCACATCAATAAAATAGGGAGAATAGTCCCTTCTTACCTCAGAACGGTGTTGTGAAGATAACTACATTTAAAGATTGTGAGGTGCAGTTGTAGAGGCTATATTAATACTTAAGATATAAAGTAGGATTCCAAATAGAGCTGGAAATTTTTATGGATAATGAGAATGGGTACATTAGAAAGGGTTTTAAAAGGCTTGTGTTAATTCATATAAATCCTTGGGCTTCAGACCATAAGCCAACCAGCTGTTGTTAGTAGTTAGGAAGCAACTAACTTATAGGCATTAACCATGAGGCTTCTTTCACCTTTCTCAGAAACATTTAGTACTGGCATCATTCAAAGAAAGGATATTGGATTAGGGGGACCCCTTGTCTGACTCAGTATGGCTGCTTTGGATAACAGGGATTCCAGAAATTGTAGAGATTTTTCAATGTAATTAATAAAAGACTTGGGACATGAGCCTGTCCAGAGAGGTTTTTTGGGGGCGGTAGTTGCAGTTAGGATAGTCAAAGCTGTACCATATTAAACTTTTCTTACAGCAGACCCACGGGTCTACACTATACATTGTTATCAACTCTGAAGGGACCAGGAATGGGTCTGGCTGCTAGTCGGAGCTGCCATTAAAAATACACAACAGATCAGCATTAGCAAAATCAGGTAGGTGGCTTGGAAACAGTGTAAGGGCATAAAAGGTTTTTGCCTTTTTTTTTTTTTTTACTTTATACGATTCAGTAGTAAGCCAACCCTTGGTGAAGGCTATACTCTCAATTTAGACAAATTTCACAAAGCTGCCAAAACAAAGTTAAACTCTATTTCTCAAAACTAAGAAAGAATGTACATTTCCCTTAGAGTCTAATATTTTCACACATCTATGAGAGGCATAAGAGAACAACAGTGCTACCATACCTATGCATTGTGTAGCTTGTATCTGCTTTGGCTTATTTTCTGCCCTCGCTACATGGCATATACTGTAATAAGAACAAACAGCCCAATCTTGCTCCCACTGAAGTCATTGGAATCTTGCCATTGACTTAAATAGGAGCTGGTGAAAACAGGTCATGTCTGAAAGTGAGGAAGCATAGGAATTAATATGTAAAGACTGAGTAAAGGTAGATTCACAGATGAATTACTTTACATTATTATTTCATCTCTACTAGCTCAATTCAGTCTTTCAAACAGTCACATTGAAGAATACTTTTGTCATTATTACCCCAAGCTGCTAACCTCTTTTCCCCCTCTTTTCTTTTTCTCTGACATGCATATATTGCAGAGAAATGTAAAACACCCAGCATTCAATTATTAACTTTATATAATTCAAGCCTGGCAGGCAATGCAAGAAACAAAAATACAGATGAGACTTAGAACCAAATCCCACTTCAGGAGTTTTGCCTAAATATAACTAGCTCCTGTATCAGCCACATTCTTTGACTTTTATCATTGAAACATCAACCTAGAATTCTAAAAAACATTCAAATTCAAAAGGATGTTGAGTCTCAGACTACTTGAAAATCAGGGGTTTGAAACAAGGAACAGGACTCAAACTAAATTTTGAAAACGTACATGTGACTTTGGGTGCTCAACTAGAGACACCTTAAATGAAACTGAATTTCTGAATGAGGGTACTCAGAACTTTCTAAAAAATGGGGCTTTATAACTGTCTCATATTTAGCACTCAAAAATTGAGGCAAGCCAAATCATTGTTCAGTTCTGAAAATATAGGCCAACACCTTTTGAGGAACAGTATTTAATACCAATCAGTAGTGGGCCCAAGTTAGGAGCACATATTGTTACACTTCTATACACAGGACACTTCTCTTCCTCCCACCCTACAAGAAGATTGCAGAGCCATTGGCAATTATCTTTGAAAACTCATGGCGATCGGGGGAGGTCCCGGATGACTGGAAAAAGGCTAATGTAGTGCCCATCTTTAAAAAAGGGAAGACTGTTCTCAGGGGTACCAGATGACAGAACAAGAAGCAATGGTCTCAAGTTGCAGTGGGGGAGGTTTAGGTTGGATATTAGGAAAAACTTTTTTACTAGGAGGGTGGTAAAGCACTAGAATGGGTTACCTAGGGGGGTAGTGGACTCTCATTCCTTAGAGGTTTTTAAGGTCAGGCTTGACAAAGCCCTGGCTGGGATGATTTCGTTGGGAATTGGTCCTGCTTTGAGCAGGGGGTTGGACTAGATGACCTCCTGAGGTCCCTTCCAACACGGATATTCTATGATTCTATGATTCTAAGATTTTAGGAGAATAAACTTTCCATGCTGAGGTGACAGAAGAGGATTCCCCTCACCTGCTCCCCTTCTTGTGGTCCCCACAGAAGAGGGAAGAAAAGAAATACACACTGGCTAGATTTCTTTTTCTGCCACCTTTGTTACAAAGAGTGTGTGAAGATGCCTGGCTCACTCTTCCTTCATCCCAGGGGGAGAAGAGTGAAGATGGTTCACTCCAACACCTGGATCCTCCTTCCCCCAGGCCCAAAGCTCACCTCTCTTTCCATTGATGTCTTCTGTGGGGATCTAGTGGCCTTCTCCCTACTCTATCATCTGCATGGGATCCAGACAACTTTATCTTGCCTGTGAAAAAATTGGATATGGGCCTACTTATCCCCCCAATCCAAAGAGAAGGTCTTTTGAGTTCAGACTGCTTGTCCTACAACCCATTTGGTAATAGCAAGGTTGGCTGAACATTGCAATGAGTCCTGCTGCACTGTCTCTAAGATATATTAGCCCTGTTGCCACTATTAATAGGTAGGGGATCAGTTAATAGGGATTGATAAATAGTCTGGTTATTTACTGAACAATTTCAACAAATTCTTTGGGAGGATAAGCTGTGCCAACTTCCCCACATTGTTCATCCAGCTGTCCTCAGCATTGTCCTGGAAGGATCGCCTCTAGGAAGTTAGAGGTCTTTGTGTCTAACCAGACATCATCTGTGTATTGAGACTGCTGACCAGGATGCCAATTCCTTCCCATTTCATTCTGATTCCTTTGCAGCTCTTTGTTGTTGGTATTTCTGTTAGTTAGTTCATTCACTCATTTTTCTGTTATAGTTCTTTGAGTCTCTTCTGTGATAAGATGCATCTTGATGTACCTCTTGACTACAAATATTTGTCCCCAGATACAGTTGAGCAAGACAGCTTAGTATGTGAAAGTGAGGTGAAGTGGAAGGAAGATTGTGTCAAGCCTGACAGAGAAAATGAGACTTTTTCTTCACTGGAACGTTGCCTTTTAAAAAGCTTGAGAGCAACAAATACTAATGCTTCCTGTAAACCACTTGAGGCTTGGGATTTGGAGAGTGGGGAGCCACAAAGCCAGCCAGAGACAATGGCACTTTATCAAAGAGGGAAGCTTATCAGTATAAAATAGCCTTTATATTAGCTATTATGAAGGGGGAAAGGACTCTAGAGGAGACAGAAGAACAATATTTCAATCATTTCAAATGATACCATAACCAAATTAAGATAAGATTAGGATTGCTAGCTGACAGTGTGTGCTTCAGCCAGAAATAGGGAGTAGTCACAATTAGGGCTAAGTCCTGATGTTCTTACTCTGTTCTCATTCAGGCAAGAAGGAATTTTCTAGTGGACCAGAGGCTTTTTAGGGACAAATTTTCCTCTCAGATGAGAATCTGGCCTGAAGTCATGTTTAGAATGGCCAATTGTAGGTATTGTGTAGTTGACTTCCCATGCCGCTGCGTCATCAGCTTCAGCATCTATCAGTTCCATGAGTAGTCATGATAAAGGTACTGTTAATAAGCAAGGTGACGGTGTCCAAAAGTGGCACCGCACAGAACCAGAGGAAGGTGAAAATGACTAGAAGGCCTGGTGTTCAGAGGCGTGGAGGGCAGGAGAAAATGTTCATAGAGTGTGAAGATGATAGAAAAGAGCACCTTCATACAGGGCGGGGCGGGAAGAGGGAAAACATGACAGTACTAAAACTATCAGCAATTGTTTAGGACAGGGAAAAACCATTGCATATTCTTTGATGAAATGGCTGATTATCTTAATAAATAATTGCTCCATCCCAAGAACTATACCTAAGACAGACTATAGTGCTGTTTTGTTTCTTGTTTTTTTAAAGTATATTAGCTCTTGGGTTGTCAATATACACACCTTTCAGAGAAGACAATTTATGAGGACAATGAAAGGACATATATAAGGACAATGAAATTAGCGTAAGTATACAAGAATGAAACAAACACTACAAGACACTACAAACGTGCATCTGGGGTTGTAGAAAAGGTTGTATATTATCTTGCATGTTTACACACATACGGGGTGCCATGTAAAGGTTGTGTATGCAATCCTAACAGTGCAACTACAAACATCTCTTAGTATAGATTTTAGTATGGAATATTATTCTCTATGAAGTGTTATAATGCAAACTTTTTTTCTGTATCTTGACAGGATAGGTAATGCCAACTTTCCCATGAATAAGACCATGAACTCTCTTTGGCTGCCTTTCAAGGTGTTAAATCTGACTTTAGTATCCAACTTCAAAATCCTCTGTTTTATCATTGGCTTTATATCATTTCCTTATTTCTCTCTCAATTATTACTATTTCTACTACTATTAATAATAATGATAACTTAGATTTATACAGTCTTTCCTCTCAAAGGGTTCAAATGCACTTTAAAAATTATATACAGCAGGGGTCGGCAATGTTCGGCACGCGGCTCGCCAGGATAAGCACCCTGGCGGGCCAGGCCAGTTTTATTTACCTGTTGACGCGGCAGGTTCGGCCGATCGCGGCCCCCACTGGCTGCGGTTCGCCGTCCCGGGCCAATGGGGGTGGCTAGAAGCCGCGGCCAGCACATCGCTCACCCGCGCCACTTCTCGCCGCACCCATTGGCCCGGGACAGCGAACCGCGGCCAGTGGGGGCCGAGATCGGCCGAACCTGCCGCGTCAGCAGGTAAATAAAACTGGCCCGGCCCTGGCGAGCCGCGTGCCAAACGTTGCCGACCCCTGATATACAGTATTGGAATCACTTTACTTGCCCCTGAATTGCAGCCACCTCTCAAATGAAACCTGGCAACATTTTAACAGCACTCTGCAACACCATCACAATGGTTTAAGACAGTGGAGATTACCATATCAAAATGAAAATGCAAAAAGAATTTTATGTGTATGGAATGGAACTATGCAAGTTGGAATATGGCTGGAACACTACCTAAGTTTTGCAAAGAGTGCCAGGGAAAATGTATGGACTGCAAGTGGTCACAGCTTTTCATCTTATTTGACATTCTTATGATTCTCCATCTTATTCAGTGTTCATTGTTAAAAAGTGAACATTTACCACTCAATGGTGCATGAGATAAAATATTTATTTTCTGCATTGATGTTAGAGAATGCCTATCACATTTCAGATACAGTAACTGCTGGAAAATATGGACTTGTAATGGCAACAACTCTATAACACTGGTATATAAACAATCTAGAAAAAAAAATAAGTTATTGTACTACTATGCACAGTTTGTTTCTGTGCAAGAACAGTAAGTCTCTGGTAGGGCCTTGGTTTCATATCTCTTAAGAAAGAAAGACTTCCAGATTACAAGAGCAGAATGTCCCAGCCTTAACATTTGTACAATATTGACTTATAGCCCAATTGCATTGGAATGCATTGGAATCCTGTGGTGCAGACTATGCAACGCTCCATTATCTTCATTGGCTGCACCCCAATATGTCCTTTATTCCAGTGGTGGATTGCTGCAAACCAGACAGGAACCACAACCAATGACATACAAGTTATGTGGTTATTAAAAACCAACCCAGCTCAACATCTGAATAGTAATGCAACAATTTGCTGCAAAATCTTGATAGTCATCATGGCAGTCCCATAAAAGCTTTTGCACAAAATATTGCTAAACATTAAAAAAAAATCTTAAAACTGCTCCAATTTCCCAAATATTTCACTAACTTACACCTAGACAAATTTTAACTTAAACATCACCGTTAATATTTCCTTCAAATCTATTTGATATATTGCGTGATCTGGTGTCATAATTCACTATCCATTAACAAACTTCTATAATAGTCTTGAAATCAAACCTCACTCATTAAAGTTCAATCCATGGCAAAGTCAAATGGTAAGGATGACTTGGGCACTGGTGCCAAATCCAATTAATGGCAGCCTTTCAATTGACTTCAATGAATTCAGGATCAGGCCCCTTGTTAGAAAATCCAAAACTTTTACAATGCTCCTCATCTCCTTCAATAGCTTTGTAAGATGTCATACAGATAATAGATATTGCAAATAACTTTAACTATATATATAACACACACACACTCCATGGAAAGTATCACATAGTAGCAAGTAATCTAAATGATCAAATGTTTTTGAAAAGCTATGTTTATGGCCTACTAGAACCATTCTATGACCTGTTGAAGGGGAAACATCTGGATCATTATAGTATCTGTGTGAACAGAAAATAGTTGATTTCACAGCCATTTTTGACTTCTGAATAATTTCAATCTGACTATGCAAAAACTCTTCCCCTAGCAGACAACAGCATTGTACCCAGGCCAATTATTATACTCAGTCAATGTATGGTTGCTGAATAAGTGATTTAGCTCCTTGGAAAATTGGTATTTAGATTTGGCATCTGTCTTTCTTGGCTTCTTTCTCTGCTGAGTCTGCCAGCTTCTTAATCTAACTTCCTTTCTCTTACATCCATCAATGTTTTTTCTTTACCTTCCAATTTTCTGCAGCCAACAACATATTACCTTGTCTGCTTTTCTCTAATCACCTTTTCAAATCTAGTGTGCAACCCCTAATAAGGATTTTTCAAGTTTCAGCATGTTGCTCTTGTTGGTTTCTTGCTTTATATTGCTCCAGATGCAAAAGAGATGTGAGATCACAAATTAGCATGGATTTTTGTTTTCAATGCACACACAGTAAGTACTTTATTAAACAGATCACCAGAACACCATAAAAACAAGATTCAGAATCAACAGCTTCAGCACTGTAAATAATCTAAAGAAATTAAATGGTACAATTTTTAAAGGTATTTATGCACCTATGGAGGCAGATAAATGCTCCATGGGATTTTCAAAAAAGTGTCTAGCGCCTAACTCCTGAAATCAATGGCATCTATTTGCATCCTTACATGCTTAAATACCTTAAAAAATTGGCCCTCAGACTTCCTAGAATCTGTGTGCATGAATCCCATTAGACCTCTGTGTGCTTCTGGGGAGGAGGTGTAGCATGGATGTTCAATGTGAAATAATTATAGCCAAAACAATTTCCATTGTAGCGTTTAGGTGCCTAGAACAGCACAGTATTTAGCTATCTAATTCTGCTTTATGCCCCCATATTTAGGCTCACAAGTTTAAAATTTAAATCCATTGGTAGTGGCCACTGTTGCAGATAGAATATTGTACTGATGGATCAGAGGTCTGATCCAGTATGGCAATACCTATGTCCTTATGTTAATCCACAGCATTAACTAAATTCCATTAGAAGTAGTAATTAAATAGTTACGGTTCTTTATAGGAGTATAGCTTCCATCCACTCTGACGCGTGAGCTTAATCACATGACAGCTGCACTCATTCTTACTGCTAGCAATAAGACAAAATATAATCATCAAAGGCACATTTAAAGTAGATCAATGCAAAGGAGAGGTGTTTTGTTTATGTGGCAGTTGAAAATGAACTGAGCAATGTCAGGTTTCAGAGTGGTAGCCGTGTTAGTCTGTATCAGCAAAAAGAACAGGAGTGCTTGTGGCACTTTATAGACTAACAAATTTATTTGGGCATAAGCTTTCGTGGGCTAAAACCCACTTCATCTGAAGTGTAAAATACAGTAGGAAGATATATATATATACACACACACACAGAGCATGAAAAAATGGGTGTTGTCATACCAATTCTAATGAGACTAATCAATTAAGGTGGGCTATTATCAGCAGGAGAAAAAAAAACTTTTGTAGTGATAATCAGGATGATCCATTTCCAACAGTTGACAAGAAGGTGTGCGTAACAGTAGGGGGAAAAGTAAAGTAAAAACTATTTCCCCATGCTAATTTTCCCCCTACTGTTACTCACACCTTCTTGTCACTGTTTGAAATGGGCCATCCTGATTATCACAACCTCCAGAAAATCAAACAATGCACTAACATGTTTGGGGCAATATCTCCATGAAAAGTTCTCCCATTAGATATCACCCAACCTCTTTGCAATCAGAGACTTGTATATAGTTCTACAGGCTGGCTGGCTGGTGTTCACAACCAGAAGCTGTCTTCTCTATACTGTATTGGGATAATCGACAAGCATTGGAAAATGAAATGACAAATCTTTACTACAAGCACATACAGTCATTTAGGGGCTAAGCTATTCAAAGTAAATCTGAAGACCCACTGAAGGCAAGCAAGCTGCCAGGCGTGTCAACAACCCAATCCACAGCAGGAACAACAGACAAGGACACAAAAACATTAGCATAATCAGTCATGGCTCGCTCAAGAAGGCAACTGTCCAGACTGACAATACTGCCCCTAGGAAGAGTTGATTCTACTTTTGACAAAAAACAAGAAACCCAGCAAATGGAATGAAAACCAAGCTTGGCAGCCAAGGTAACTACTGAGATCCATTTTAAACTAGTAAAGTCAATTAAATGAACCAATTTTTGTTACAACTGCTGCAATAAGGGAAGAGTGAAGACTCCTGAAACAAAATTAGGAATCCCCATGGCAGGTTTATCAACAAAAGGTTCAGCAAGTATCCATGGAAACCCCAGCCACGTATCCTGTGGCCTCAGTTTAAAAAAAAAATCTGAGTGTTAAAAAGGTTTTGATAAAACCCAGTAACACCTTAAAATTGAGACACTCAGGACCCAACCAAAAAAGATTCTGATCAAAACCCAACCCCCTACCCGCCGAAGAAAAACAAAAGGCCAGTTCCAAGGAACAGGCTCATCCACAAACAGCTGCTGTGGAGACTGTCATCTAAAAGTATCAACTCTTCTCGAAAGATCAAAGAGAACTTGACGCCCTTCCACAATGGACAGATACAAAATACTCCGTTTCAACCTTCAGAATTTTTTTCTAAAAAGAAGGGAGGGGGATCCAAAACAACACACTTATGCCACAACATAGTCTTTAATAATTTAATTGCCTCTAACATCTGCACTCAGAAGGATAGTTGAGGCAAACACCATTTCCAATTTTGCAACCTCCCCTCTAACTTTTCCATAACTCCCTCCCAATTTCAACCCAAAATACCATCCAGTCCTCGCATAATTCCCAGTGCCTTTATGCCAGTCCAGCTCCACAATACCCCCTTGTCTCCCTCCCTGGCAAAGTCGGGGGTGGGAGATCACCCAAGCCCCCAGCAGGACTGTGTCACACTTCCCCCAATTTATGCAAGCTGAGGAAGCTGGCTCAAGAGTGCTGACATTCAGTTAAAACCTGGATATCACAATCATCATTAATAAACACACAGTCAAATTGTCAGCATATGTGGAGGCTCACCCAAGTACAAGCTGGAACGGGCAGAGAAAGGCCAGAAAGGTACTTTTGCAATATGCATAACAGAGGCTTGATAGAAAGAGCATACAATAACCCAGTCAGGGAACAACCCAATTTGATTCCCATACAGCCTGCAAATGGGGTACTCAAAACACTATTTACTGTAAGTAGACATATCATTATACAGTAACTGAATACAGGAGGCAAACCTGGACCCAAAACCAAAAGCACAAAGGGTGCAAAACAACTATCCATGATCTAAATGATCAAAAGCCTTCTCTTAATCCAGGGAAATCAACTCAATGTGCAAATCAAACATTTTTGAGGCCAAAATTTTGAGGCAATGGGAAAAGATTATAACAAATGGACCTAGTTGAGGACACAAAAGTGGGATCAGGGTGCATGACTGATCCAATCATAATTTTCAGTTTATTTGCCAAAGCCTTTGATAAAAGTTTATAGTCAAAGCAAAGCAGGGACACAGGTATCCAATTTTTCACTTCCCCAAGGTCTCCATTCTTAGGCAACCGAGGAAGAGCTGCTTGATGACAACTGTGTGGCAATATCTTCTTTTTTATGTACTCCTGAAAAGCCTGAAGCAAGCCAGGCCCAAGAAGGGTCCAAAACACAGATAATACCAGGTGCCTTCCCTGGAGTTAAGCCGTTTAGGACAGAAGTCAATTCTGAAAGTGTCAGGTCCTGTTCAAGAGACAAGGTGGGTGAGGTAATACCTTTTATTAGACCAACTTCTGCTGGTGAGAGAGAGAAGCTTTCCAGCCATGTCTTTCTCACCAACAGAAGTTGGTCCAATAAAAGATATTACGTCACCCACCTTGTCTTTCTAGTATTGGCTACAACTACACTGCATAGGTTCTGTTCAAGTTTATCCACATCTAATACTGAAATCCTAGGAAGATCTGCAAGGGCCCGCCAAGCCTCAGATGGGCACACAGCTCTGAGGAAAAAAATTCACAGCAAAGTTCCTAATCCTCACTGGATCTGAAAGCACTCGGCCCGATGACATCTTGAAGTAGCCAATCCTCCTCCTCCACGCATGTTTCTTTTCCAGGGTGAAGAAAAACCGAATAGGTGCATCCATTTGAAAAAAAGGGCCCTGAAATCAAGCCTTAACCAGTGCACTCAACTTTCCTATGCCACGTGTTCTGCAAAAGCTGGGGGTTTTTTTATATTTCAAGCTCTCATGCAACCCAGCATTATTATTTCTGTAAAAAGCTTTTTCAAGTTCCACAAACACCAACTCTACCTTCCCCATATTCCAGTGAAAGCCCCGGGTTGTCTGCAGAGTGTACTACTGACACAAACATTTAATGTCCACTTCACCAACCTCTCACCATTGCCTCATTGAGAGGGAAAACATCCTTTGAGGCAACTCAGGCTCCCCAAATATAATTGAAAGAGTCTCGAAAGTGAACATCCTGTAAAAGGCCAATGTTAAAATGCCAATATGGATAATGGTCTTGAATAGAAGGAACAGACAACACAAATAAGAGCAAACTATGATCTGAAATCCCAGTAGGGACAATACAACCAGAAAACAAATGAGACAAATGCTGATTAAATACATAAAAATGGTCCAAACAAGCCATAGAAAAAGATCTGGCATTAGCATTCTCCCAGGTGTACTGCTGCACATTGGGGTGAAAATGTTGCCACACATCAGTCAGGTCAGAAGCCTGTAAGAGAGTGTGTCAAGTCAGCGAACAGATAGTGCATCTGTTTCCAAATGATTCCTATTCAATTTCTCACTAAAAATACAATTACAATTGCCCCCCAAAATTAAAACAATGCTTGTCAAGCAATTTGTCAAGAGAGCACCCAAATTCTGAAAAACAAAAACAAAAACAAAAAACCCCCACCCTGTCTTTCCCTACAGTAGGAGCATAGACATTAATTAAAAAAAAAAATGATGATGTTCAAAAGTAGCTGAACCATGAACAAATGGCCTGGAACAACTTTCTGCACAACCATTGAATCAGGTTTCACCCTGTCCACAAAGAGAATGGTAACCCGTGCGCTTGCAGCAGAATATCACGCAGAAAAATCTCCCTGCTCCAATCAACAAGCCGATCAGTTTGTCTGTATCTGTGTGCATCTCTTGCAAAAATGAAGGTGTTCATTGTTTTCTGGAACAGGTACTCAAAAAGAGCCATCTGTTTTTTAATGTACCTGTGTCCATTCACATTCAGAAAGCCATATACAAAATTATCCATCAGACCAGTACTTACCAGAACAAAAATAAGAAAAAGGACACAGAACCTGCCTCCTACCCCAAAGCTCAAAATAATAAACACCAACTTTTCCTATATCCATTAATCCTCAACATTTCCATAGGGAAAGAGACACACATTTTGGACATAAGATTTTTTTAGTCTGAAACAATTCTGTGTCTCAAACTCAGACACAGAGACATGTCTCATAGTATACCAAGCTGGCAATAAAAAAAAGATTAAGGTTAGGAAACCAATCTTCCACCTCTACTCTACATTTCCCCTTAGTTTAATTCAGAAACCTACGAATAGCATATATCCCCTCTCGGGGAGTTCAGAACCCAAAGAATCTGTAAGTTCATCATCCCCCCACATTCTGAGTCAGAGTCACTGCCAACCTTGGGGGCGAGGGACCTCAGAGAGACCAGAGGAAAGGAGCTGCTGGGATTGAGGAGGCAAAACTAATACTTGAGAATCCTCCAGGAAAAAAACAGATACATCTTGGAGGTGAATGTCTCGCTGTGAGGCCTTTGGCTTCCTTGACCACGAGATGCTCTTCCAGGAAGAAGGACTGCTCAGCAGAAATGGGGTCCACCTATCAAGGAAGGGGAAGAACATATTTGGATACAGACTAGCTAACCAAGCGAGGAGGGCTTTAAACTAGGTTTGATGGGGGCAGGTGACAAAAGCCCACAGGTAAGTCAAAAACACGGAGAGCTGGAAGAAGGGTCAGAATCTGGGCCATTATAGCTGGGATAAGGGAGAGGAAAAGAGAGAATATGGGGAAAAAGCAAATCAGTATCTTAGATGTCTGTATACTAATGTGAGAAGTATGGGGAATAAGCAGAAAGAACTTGAAATGCTAGTTAATGAACATAACTATGACATAGTTGGCATCACAGACACTTGGTAGGATAATACACATGACTGGAATATTGGTCTAGAAGGGTACAGCTTTCTCAGGAAGGACAGGAAAGGAAAAAAGGGAGGTGTTGCCTTTTATATAAAAATGTATAGACTTAGATGGAGGTTGAGATGGAAATAGGAAACAGATTTGTTGAAAGTCTCTGGGTAAGGATAAAAGGGGTAAAAAACACAGGTTATGTAATGGTAGGGGTCTACTACAGACCACCTAACAAGGAAGAAGAGGTGGATGAGGCTTTGAAAAAAACCCAAAACAACAACTAACAAAATCATCCAAAGCACAGGACTTGGGGATGATGGGGGATTTCTACTACCCAGACATCTGTTGGGAACATAATACAGCACACAGATTATCCAGAAAGTTCTTGGAATGTATTGGAGACAATTTTTTTATTTCAGAAGGTGGAGAAAACTACTAGGGGAGAGGTTGTTCTAGATTTGATTTTGACAAATAGGGAGGAAACAGTTGAGAATTTGAAAGTGGAAGGCAGTTTAGGTGAAATCAATCATGAAATTGTAGAGTTCATGATTCTAAAGAATGTTAGGAGGGAAAAGAGCACAATACAGATAATGGATTTCAAGAAGGCAGACTTTAGCAAACTCAGGGAGATGGTAGGTAAGATCCCATGGGAAGCAAGTCTAAGGGGAAAAACAATTGAAGACAGTTGGCAATTTTTCAAAGAGACATTATTAAGGGCACAAGAGCAAATTATTCCACTGTGTAGGAAAGATAGGCTTTATAGCAAGAAACCACCCTGTCTTAACCAGGAGATCTTCAATGATCTGACATTAAAAAAAGAGTCCTACAAAAAGTGGGAAATAGGTCAAATTACAAAGAATGAATATAAACAAATAACACAAGTATGTAGGGACAAAATTAGAAAGGCCAAGGAACAAAATAAGACTAAACTAGCTAGAGACATAAAGGGTAACAAGAAAACATTTTAGAAATACAGTAGAAGCAAGAGGAAGACCAAAGACCAGACAGGCACATCACTCAATGAGGGGTGGGAGGACGACAATAACAGAAAATGTGGCAATGGCAGAAGTGCTAAATCATGTTTTTGTTTCAGTTTTCACCAAAAAGGTTAGTAGTGATTGGACGTCTAACATAATGAAAATGAGGTAGGATCTGAGGCTAAAATAGGGAAAGAACAGGTTAAAAATTACTTAGACAAGTTAGATGTCTTCAAATCACCAGGTCCTTATGAAATACATCCTAGAATTCTCAAGTATGTGACTGAGGCGATATCTGAGCCACTAGTGATTATGTTCAAAAAGTCATGGAAGATGGGAGAGATTCCAGAGGACTGGAAAAGGGCAAATATAGTGCCAGTATATAAAAAGGAAAATAAAGACAACCCAGAGACTTACAGACCAGTCAGCTTAACTTTAGTACCTGGAAAGATAATGGAGCAAATAATTAAGCAATCTAAGACTTAGACAAACTAGGGAAATCCAATCTAGATGGAGCTACTACTACAAGGCAGGTGCATAACTGGTTTGAAAACTGTTCCCAGAGAATAGTTATCAGTGTTTCACAGTCAGGCTGGAAGGGCATATTGAGTGGGGTCTCGCAGGGATTAGTTCTGTGTCTGGTTCTGTTTAATATCTTCATCAATGATTTAGATAACGGCATAGACAGTACATTTATAAAGTTTGCAGATACCAAGCTGGAAGGGATTGCAAGTGCTTTGGAGGATGGGATTAAAAATCAAAATGATTTGGACTGGAGAAATGGTCTGAAGTAAATAGGATGAAATTCAATAAGAACAAATGCAAAGTACTCCACTTACGGAGGCTCAATCAATCAGTTGCACACATACACAATGGGAAATGACTGCCTAGGAAGGAGCACTGAGGAAAAGGATCTGAGGGTCATAGTGGATCACAAGCTAAATATGAGTCAACAGTGTAACACTGTTGGAAAAGAAGCAAACATCATTCTGGGATGCATTAGCAGGAATGTTGTGCACAAGACACAAGTAGTAATTTTTCTGCTCTACTTTGCGCTGATTAGGCCTCAGCTGGAGTACTGTGTCCAGGAAAGATGTGGATAAATTGGAGAAAGTCCAGAGAAGAGCAACAACAATGATTCAAGGTCTAGAAAACGTGACCTATGAGGAAAGATTGAAAAAAACCTGAGTTTGTTTAGTCTGGAGAAGAGAAGATGAGGGGGGACATGATAACAGTTTTCAAGTACATAAAATGTTGTTACAAGGAGGAGGGAAGTAAATTGTTCTCCTTAACCTCTGAAGATAGGACGAGAAGCAATGGACTTAAATTGCCTCAAGAGCAATTTAGTTTGGTCATTGGGAAAATCTTCCTGTCAGGGTAGTTACGCAGTGGAATAAATTGCCTAGGGAGGTTGTGGAATCTCCATCATTGGAAAAATTTAAGAACAGATTAGACAAACACCTGTCAGGGATGGGCTAGATAACACTTAATTCTGCAATGAGTGCAGGGGACTGGACTAGATGACCTCTCAAGGTCCCTTCCAATTCTATGATTCTATACTCTGGAGAGGTGGGAGACCCATGTTCAAATTCTTTCACCTGCCAGTGTATATGCATTTGAAAGATCACACCACCTGTCTTCACAGGTGATAAAATTTTCATAAGCACAACCCATTTATCCGTGTATTTTGCATTATATTTTTTTATCCTTTGCATGCCAGATTTAGATGCTTGCAGCTGTATGTGAAAGTGTTAGCTCAGCAACTGTACATGAATATATATAATTTCATATGCAGAAGCAAAAGACCATGCTGAAATCCTGCTGAAACTCAGACTTTTATGACCTTCTACATTTCCTACCATCTCCTTTTCTTTTCAGATGATAAAGTGTAAGTCTTCTGTATGATTGTATAAATATTGGCATTTGCTTTCACGTTAATTAAATTATAGTTATTAATCTTATACCTAACTGTGTCTCCCAACCTGAAGGATCCTCTGTAACTTGTATTATCCGTCACCAATAACACTGAAAGACTTCTTGTCAGAATCTTCCCCATCTATGATTTTTTTTGTTCCATTTGCATAATTTACAAAAATGAAACTGTTTTATTCTCTCAAATTTGCATATTTTAATTTTAACTTGATTAGCTAAATTGATATTTTTCTGTTAAATCTGGATGATTACAATCAAGCACAGCAAGAATGACATTCATTTTTTCCAGTGTTCTTGAAGTTTAACAAGTCTTGCAAGAGCAATTAGTTGGTATGCTCCACTCTGTGCCTTATGATAATTAGCTAGCATTCTAGGATTTTTAGTTGACAAGCAAGCTCTTTCTTATTTCAAGAAAAAATACTGTAAATTTACAAGGGCCCTTGTGCCTGTCTCTTTCTGGAATTATAAAGTGCTCCCAGGAGCTGTTTTGGGCAATAGTAAGTACCATGAACCATAGGTGAATTATAGTAATTACTTATTTGAAGCAACCACCTGCAGTTATTGTGGCAGTGCAATGCCACAAATTATCTCTATTTCTCCTTTTGTCTTCTCCCACTTTTGCTGGAAATGGAAATAGAATTGGGTCCAAAATGAATGATGTAGCTCCTAAACAGAGATATAACAAGAGATAACACTGGGGAGAGCAGGACACCTGCCTACCTTTTATTTGAGTCCTATCCATCTTGTTTATTTTTAATTTTAGATAAAACTGGAAGGACTAGAAGTCAGCTCAGGGTCTATACATATGTTTAAGATTAAAAAGAACATAAGTTAGGGTGTTTACTTATAGCAGCAGCAAGCTATTCACTGGGAGCTCACTACGCACTTGGCCAAATCCTGACTGAATATAGGGCCAAAAGTTAGCACAACCCAACAATTGACACAGGGATAATAGGGTCTAAATGCCCTGCTCCAAATAGTCCAAATCATGGCACATACCAATGTGGCTTTGAGAAAGATGTTTTTTTCCCTGCAGACCTACTGGCAGTGACCCAAGGACTCTGCTACCAAGACTTCCCCCAGCAAATCTGGTGCATATGCGAAGTGTTGCATGGATGTTCTGAGGCCTGTGAGTGGAGGGTCCCTTTCCCCCATTGTCTTTGGAACACCTGTGAGCAAAGCCCATTTACAGGCTGAACGATTTCAGTCATTTGACATTAATGGGTGCTACATGTAAGCATGAAAATCAATTTCTAGTAAACAACAAATGAGCTTCAAGTAAATGAGCACAGCAGGCATGGACATGACCCTGTATTCAGTGCACATCCATGGCACATATAATAAACAGGTTACAAAATGTTGTCGTGTAAACCCCCAGAACTAGCTTCTGCTTTTAATGTCTCCATTCTTCTCTACTCTATTACCAAGCTGATGATCACATCACACCCTGAAGGACAGCAAGCATGGGCTCTTTGGACAAGTTGGAGACTGATGAAACCCAGAGCTTAGGACCCTTCAATGTGAATGTCAGGGCTATTAATGAGCTTAAGATCTTGCTGATGTCAACTGGCAAGGAAGAAACCAAGGAGAGGCAATCTCTCAGGACCCAGACCATTAAGGATTTAAACAACTACTTTAAACTATATCTGGACAAACTGGTCTCAAATGCGGACTAAAGATCACAGCTGACAACATGCTTTATGAGAAACACTGCTAAGTAAGTGGGGCCTGATTCTATGCCAAGTGAATCTTCTGAGTGGTTTTTAGGAGCAGATCTATTTACAGTATACGGTAGTCAGTCTGGAAGTGCAAAGGCATGGATAACTAGTGAAATCCATATGAAAAGGAAAAGGTTTCCATCTCCTAGACAACAACAGATGAACAAAAAAAAACAAACCAAAAGATACTGCTGGCTACACCTTCTAATTGATCACATAAAAGCAGACTAGAATACAATACCTCCCTACCCCTGACTGTGCACATTGTTAAAAATATGCAGATAAAACCCTTCTACTGAAAAAACAAATCTCTCTAGAGTGTGTAAAAATTCTTTAACTATGTACCACTACTAAGTACATTTAATAAATATTCTTGCAGTGTGGCCAAATGTGTGTGATTTGATAAATCAAAATGTTTGAATGATTACAAATAGAAATTCAGTTGAGAGCTGCTTTGAGAACAGATGCCTGTTCCAACAAGTGTAAAATGACTTAAGCTAGATGTTAGAAAAATATTCTCTCTGATAAGTTTTCCCTGAATGATTTGTTTAAAAAACAAAACACAAATGCTTTTCACATCTGTAAAACAAAACAGAATTTGAGCTTCACCTACATTATTTCCAAAAGATGCTTTACAGGAGCTGAACCTAAACCTCCAAACCTCTGTTCAGAAAATCAGAAGATTAAAAGATCAGGCTCTGTCATGAGATTTCCATTGTTTCCTAATGTCATTGAGGCAGGAAATATGAGTTTCTCTAGTAATTTCTGATTCTGATCCTTGATGAAAACTGTAACTATTGAGGCACGCAAACACTGAAAACAAAATAAATGACTGAGTCTGATACACCCTCACTCATGTTGAATATTGCCAGGACTCCATAACAGATCCCACAGAATTCAGCAGGATCACTTGTGGAGCGAGAGGCTATTTAACATGTGTAAGGGTATCAGAATCTGCCCATACATTCTCAGGAAAGTTGCAGCTTTGAGATAGCATTCTATTAACTTTCACAAGAGATTCTAAATTTTAGACTGTATGTGAGTTCATATAAAATATTCAGTATTATTCACTGGGCAAAGGACTGAAAGGAACACTGAGTTCTCGAGTTCAGTCTCTTGCTATTACAGGCAACCCTGTCATATAATCCTGTTCATAAAACTTATGATGCTCTATCTTAAAAACAGTCAGGCTGTTTGCCCCCACTACTCCTATTGGGAGGTTGTTCCAGGACCACACTCCCCTGACAATTTAGAACCGACTTCTAATTTCCAGCAAAACTTTATTCATAGTTTGTACCCATTTGTTCTTGTGCCAACACTGTCCTTTAGCTTAAATAGCTCTTCTCTCTCCCTGGTTTTTACCCCCTGATGTATTTATTGAGCACAGTTGTATCCCCTCTCAGCCTTCATTAGGCTAAACAAACCAAACTCTTTTAGTCTTCATTGTAATTTAGGCCCTCTATTCCCCTGATCATCTTGATAGTCTGCACCTGAATATAAATCCAGAAGAATCACTGGGTTGCACTGAAAAACGTATTAAAATAACTCAACTAATAAAGGCAATTCTATGTCAGCTAGCAATGCACTTAATGCATTTGTCCACTGCTGATATTCCCTTTGCTTTTTAATCACATCCACTCATCTATTTATATGCTACATTGCTCTTGGATTGCAGGTTATTTACTGCAGTAGAAGTCCAAGAAATGTGAGGTCATTGGGCAGGCTCCACAATGTGCAACATATGCTGTGGTCATGAAAGCTTGAGCAGCATCGCCCACTCTGAACACAAGCTGTTCCCAGTTAATGTGGAATAATTCGCTGTTACTTATAGAGCAAATATTAAAACTAGCATTACAATGTGAAATTAAATGTTCATCTCCTTTCTTTGAGAACATTCTTGTGGACATTTAAGAGCTACATTGAAAACCAGCTAATTGAACAGACATTAATAAAGAAATGTGGACTAATGTTTTGTCTGACTTTACTGAGAAAAACTGGGAGAGGAATTTTACAATTTGTTTTCTTGGAAACAGCATGGGTTTTATTCAGACATTCAATAAAAGTTTGACCCTACTTATACTGATATATTTCCATGTGAGTAAAATCACGCTCTAATTTAATGTCTAAATTACTAGAGCATAAAGAATTCATCATGGTTTATTTTTTTTCCTGGTGCATCAGCTGCAGTGGTCCACCAAGTATACTTTTTACTGTACACTGTTGTCTTTCAATATTTTTTTTTCAGTAGCAGCAGCCATTACAGCAGCCTGTATCAATCCAATGGTGAATGACATGTCAAATAGTTTTCAATCCTTTCTGGCCTGTGTAGCTTACCCAGGTTTTTCCAGGGCTCTTTTTAGCTCATCCATCTAGTGTATCTTGTATTTCCTCAGAACAAAAACAAATTCACATAGTGATGTGTGGCTGAATACCCTAATTCCCCCAGAGAGCAAGCAAGGCATTCTCCAACATAACTACTATCCAAAGGACTGCAGCGATTGAATGCTGAGATGATTTATTCTAAAACCCAAACATTCTACCTCCTTCGCCTTCTTGGGAATAGTACAATATGCTACCACATACCAATGAGTCAGCTGCATTCTACCATATGCTGAAATGAACTGTGATTTCCACTAGGGCTAGGAGAACCCCACAAAGCTGTAAACCCTAAATGACATGCCCACATAGTAGTTCTAATTTGGGCAACGATTTCCTCAGATATCACAGCCTAAGCATGGGTCATCAGGGTTGTAAGGATTAGAAACCTCAAAAGAAAACACAAAACACTGGAGGAAATGGTTCTGGTGATTTATTAGATAGTGTTCTTCCTGCAGAGTTAATTCTGAATGGATGGACAGGCAGGGTATCTGACAAAGTGCAGCTAGTGGCGCCAGATTTCAAAACTGTGCTCTGGACAGACCACTTAGCTCCCACAAGGCTTATAGCAAGTATAGAAGTGATACCTAAAGTAACCGAGCTCATTTCTGCTTTGGGTAACTACACTGTGGTCATCTTGCAACTAATTTCAATCGGGTATGGTATTCTTTATTTCTTCTTGTCTAAATTTGTAGGGCTGCAAAAACCTTATATTTTGTTATATTCAGTGCAAAAAATTATCAGGGTAATGGCTACACCCCCAAAAGAAAAAGTCATATGAGTCTGATTTTCAAGCCTCCTTGTACCTAGTCATTGAGATACCAAAGAGGTATCCTCACAAAACCAGATCATGCAAAGTATTAATGAACAAAAATTGATTATCCAAATATTGGCTAAAAATTAAAGGACGTATGTTTGTCTATCTTTAAATAAAGTTTGCAAATATAGCCCTAAGTATTTACTATTGTTACTAAATAACTGTTATATCCATGATAGACTGTTTCTCGATATGTGGTATTTTTTTTAATAAAACCCCTTACTATGTTATCTTGACTACTCTAAATAGGGGAATCAGTCCCAAACTCTACCACCCGGCTGTCCCAAAATCACTGGTAACTTGTGAATTTAGACCCTTGATTTTTGTCCAGAATGAAAGGAATTTTCAGGTTTAGTAACATTTTTGGGTGCATGTGCGAGGCTCTGAATTGTGGTAGGTATACTAGTAGTTCAGTCATTTGTGAATAATAAGAACCAATTTGTTTTTCCATTTTTCAAAAATGACAAAAACAAATCTTAAAAAACCTCTGCAGAAATCATAAGTAATCATATCCATGATGGAGGACAATACTTTATTAATTATTATTATTATTATTCAAGATCATCATGTCAAATAAACCAGTTCATTTTACATAAATCAAAAATATGAACTTGGTTTTACCTTCAGTCTCTTGATGGTTCCAGGTCCGTTTATAGATCTGTTAGGGAATTACTGTGGTAAGTAACAAAGTTTACAGAGCCATAAGAAAGGACACAAAATGAAATACTGGTGTATGCTAAGGAATAGGGATTTCCTTTGTAGACATTGTTCATGCTGTTGTTCTGATGACATATACTCTAGTATGCCATTAAAATGACAGCTCTCTGATAATGTTTGGCTACCATTTCAGAGACTCTGGCAGGGATATCCAAGATGCTACAAGATCCCGTGTGAATTTTATGTGGAAGAAAAGTTACATTAAAATGGTAATTTTACTTACTATTGCATTGGCCTGTTTCAGATAAATTACATTTAAACCCTGGAAGATTCTATACTAGGGTTTCTAAACAAGATCACTGAACTAATATCTTTCAGGAATTCCATTTTCTTTCTCAACCATTTCTCTTGTCCTACCTTTCAGTAAAGATTTGAAAATGTGAAGATTTAATGTAAAGTGTAAAATATTCATTAGTTTATTCTTTATTATTGAAAGATGCTTAGACAGTATAAAAATTCCATAACATGACATTTCAAGATAGGGGGAGATTCCTTGAATACATGATATACAGTGATGGTTGGTCTAACAAAAGGTTATTTTGGACTACATTTCTAGGATGAGAAGGGCAAAGGCCCACATACAAAACTTTTCACAGAACTATACTCTTACATTTATGCCTGGTTTAAATCACAAATATACAGGCAAATTAAGCAGTTCTGCAGCAAAGATAACTAAATACCAATTGCACACAATTGTCAGATATGCTAAAAATGAGCATGCAACTGAAAAGAACTAAGCCCACAACTGGCTGTGTATATGTAATGCATGGTGTGATGCTGCATGGAATATGTGGAACACTTTGTAATATTGTTAATATCTTTCTTATAAAATTGCAAGGAATCTGACCAGATATGCCATGTAAAGGTATCAGTGAAAATGTTATGGTTTGCCAGGTATGATAATCTTGTTTATATGTTTGTATCCCCTTTGTATTGTGAGTCATACATATGTATGCCATATCTGTATTTCAAATCTTGTGCTGTGTTTCTGGGTGACACCCCCAGACAGATTGCACCAGCACTGCCTAGCCTGTTCAGGGGACCATGAAGGGTCATCAGCTCTACAAGGAACCCATTGAAAGGAGCCAGGGGATGCATCTTGTGACTCAGAAAGCCATGTAGGGGCAAGCCAGTGGACAGAGAACTCTAAGGCTTTTCCATGCCATGTGCTGTGAAGCTTGTGTTTGGGACACAGGAATTACAAGCAACATGGCAAAAGGAATATAAAGGGCAGCTGCATCATCTCCATTTTGTCTTAGTTCATTCCTGCTTCTTACCTCTGGAGCAACTTATCTACAAACTGAAGCTCTGAACAAAGGACTGAATGATTCATCCTAGCTGTGGATGTGTTCCAGAGGGACTTTCAAGCCAGCAAACTCACCAATACTGCTAAGAACCTGATATATGGACTTTGAAGTCTCTGTATGTATCTGATTGCTTTACAATTTAACAACTGTCTTCTTGTTCTTTCTTTTTTCTTTATAATAAACCTTTAGTTTTAGACACTAAAGGATTGGCTGGCAGCATGGTATTTTGGGTAAGATCCAAAACTAATATTGACCTGGTAACATGGCTGACTCTTTTGGATCTGAAGAACATTTTCTATAGTGAGCAGATTTTTAAATAACTTCTCACTGTACTACACTTATCTGCTGATTGGGAGCCAGAGAACTAGAATACAATAAAGGAGTCTGTGTGATTTCTTTTTTTTTAGCTTCTTGGTAACCAGTGTTGGGAATCAGGAGCACAGTTTGTGACTAGTTGGTGAGTCTAATTTCAGTGTTAACCACCAGTTGTGGGAAATCTGCTCTCCTTTTTGCAGCCTGCCCAGACCTTGGCATTTTCAGTGAGGGCGACAATAGGCACATGGGGCCATACATGGAACTGGGCTTTTTCCTTTAAAAGTATCTCTCAATGAACCCAGTTGAAAGCCCGTTGAAGCCAATGAAAGACCCTCATTGGCATCTGTGGGCTTTGAATAAAGCTCCGGGTGCTTACTTTAGGATGCCTACAAGCTGTGATATAGCAGAGCACTTACCCACATGCTTAAGTGCTTTGCTGAACAGAGATAGACCTGACCACATGGGTAAAGTGAAGCACCTGTATAAAGCTATGCTGAATAGGGGCCATAATAAAGAACTAAATAAAAATAAGAGAGTTTCTGTCTTCTAATCATGGTTATTGCAGGAATCTTTTTATATAAGTTTTCCCCATGGCCAATACCTCCTGAACTTTGTTTATTCATTTGTCCATTGTATGGCCATTCTTTCATACAGCAAATAGGAAACGAAGTTCTCCTTAGATCTTGATGCACTCAGGAAATGTAAGAATCAAAATATTCAGTGTTCCCAGGTGGTTAGCTATTTTTAAAATATAATTAAAATCAGATTTCCAGAAGTCCTGTCCCTACTGGGCATGTCTGCAATATGCGGCATATTCCAGATTGACAATTTCTTTAAATTCCCTGCTGCCTAAATTAGACTTACAACAATGCATCCTGAACAATAAAAATATTCATACAATACATGCCCTTTCATGAAAGACTGACGTTTCGGTGAAATCCATTGTCTGTTCACACAGCTGTTCAACATTATTAAAATTAAAGCAGATTTCAAATTGTGATAACGGCAGCTTAAGAAGAAAGCTGTAGCTTGCTTTGAACATAATCATATGAAGTGCAGATGCAATGGTTGCCTTAATTGTGTGACTGATTGAGGGGTATAATGACAGAAAGATCAAAAAGATTAGTATCTGTCACCAGTGGAATACTAGAATCTCCATGATCCCAGAACACAGTTAACCCTGCCTAAAAAGTTTGCATGGGTAGAGGAAGGATTAGTTATCCTGAGACAATAGAACAGATTAAAATCCACACTGATTTACACCAGGAGTGCATGCGTTTTACATCATGATAGAATTTGACCAGTGACCTTATCTATGGATGTCACTTATTGTGAGGATCAATTTGACTTTATGACATTCAAGTCTTTGTTTCCACTTTTTGCTGCCATGGCACATCTCAGGATGATTCTTTCATAGAAATCTCTTAGATCCTCAGTGGGCACTTAAGACTCTCAGAACTACTAGGTTAGAAAGTTCAATTTGATTGACTGCAACTTAGGGCAGGTCTTCACTACGGGGTGGGGGGGTCGATTTAAGATACGCAAATTCAGCTACGCGAATAGCGTAGCTGAATTCGACGTATCGGAGCCGACTTACCCCGCTGTGAGGAAGGCGGCAAAATCGACCTCCGCGGCTCCCAGTCGACGGCGCTTACTCCCACCTCTGCTGGTGGAGTAAGAGCGTCGATTCGGGGATCGATTGTCGCGTCCCGACGAGACGCAATAATTCGATCCCCGAGAGATCGATTTCAGGCAGGTAGTGTAGACCTAGCCTGAGTCATTTTCCAGCATTTCAATAATGATGACCTGACTTAATTATCCTTTGTTTCAAGAATTCAATGGACTTGATGTTCAGAAATATGAGAATGTGAAAATTCAAGGCATGAAAGCAATTGTTCAGGAGATACTCATGACATTCAGAAAAACATGTAATAAATACACACACTGCTAAACTGAGATGGTTGTATAAGGGACAGAGTAATACGAAAGACAGAGTAATATGAACTCAGCCATACAGGCAACTTGGAGCAGAACTGTGCAACTTCAGACAATTTTTTTTTAATATGTTTGGCTAACAGAGAAAAATACATCAGAAAAAAACTAAAATTTCTCTCCAATGCATATTTGCCTCTGGTTTATCTAGTAGACGTCAAAGAAAATCACTCAAATGAGTCACCTTCCTGGGATAAGTCTGTTTAAAGCAAAAAACAGTATCATAGTATACAATAGCAGATTGTTGTTTTATAAAAGAGTTTAAAAATTCACAGAACATTTCTGTATTTAATAAGATTACCTAAACCTAGTTGTTTTCTGCTTTAAAAAGGCAGAATTCAAGAAAGAAAGGATGGACCCTTAGTTGTTTAAGGAAAACAGGTGAGAGCCTTCACTGTTTTTGCTTTGAAATTGGGACTGGTTAGGGAGGAATCAACTATAATAAGTTATTCAGTACAATGTGTAAAATGTAATGTTTAAAATATTTGTAAGTGGCATTTAAACTCAAACAGCATTTTAAAAGGTTTAATCACAGAAAAGCAGAAATAAATTCAAGGTATATCTTATTATCCTTTTACTACATAGTAAAAAAGAGAATCAGAATTCTTGCACAATTTACTTACATTTTTTCTTATATACACATGCTGCACTTCTCATAAGAATTTTGCATGGTCATTAATGTAATATATTTGGTTTTCATTTGTGAACTTGTTCCAGAATTTAACTTCTTGAGTGTTTTCTGAAATAAAAAGATTAACCTAAATTAATGGCATCATGATAAATCTATTATGATAGTACTAGGAGGAATGGAGCGGTAAGATAACTTTTATTTAAAAAATAAACACCATTGTTTTCATACTCTAAATATATATATAAATGTCTTTAAATTCATGGGATTATTTTCGGCAGGTTTTTTTTTCCGGCCACGGTTGTTAGTTTGTTACAGCTGAAGGGAGAGAGATGCCGAGGTAGCTACAAGCCCCCTTTACACAGCATTCCCTGTTCCTCCCCAACAAGCCCATGGATGTTCTGTGCTGATCTATCTCAAATTAGAGCAGTCTTGAGATTGCTGTAATTTACACTGGCTGCTACAGGTTTCTTCTGCCTGTGGTCAGGAAGAGCAGAGTCATAGCAGCTCTAAACCATTCAAGGATTTACCAATGCTGGACAGATCTACTGGGAAGCTAACAACTTTGCATGAGCAAATTTACACAAAGTTGCCCTAGTGCCATCAGGCCTGCACCAACCATTTATTTTTGGCCTATGACTGCTTATAAAGTTTTAATGTATGTATTAAGTGTTGTTATAGACATGCTGGTTCCAGGATATTAGTGAGATAAGGTCTCTGAGGTAAAATATATATTTTTATTGGTAATACATCTTTTGTGGTGAAAGAGACAAGCTTTTGACCTTCCAGAGAGCTCTTTTTCAGGTCCTTCTCTAAAGCTTTAATTTGTCCAGTTTATAATGTTTAAAATAATGGTATTACAAAAAAGGCTAATCACCACCATAGGATTACAGATCAATATGAATCAGTGGCTGTAAAAATGATGGAAAGTTTCACAGGTTTCTGACCTTAGAAAGCCCAAGTCAAACTTCCAAGCTGGAGGCTTGAACTACAACTCATAAGCACATTATTCTACTTCTGGCACTGTAGTGAGGCAGTGTGGCTCCCCGCCGACCCGGAGGGGGAAGAGTCCATCCGGAGGCCG
This sequence comes from Terrapene triunguis, assembly GCF_002925995.2. Lineage (NCBI taxonomy): Eukaryota > Metazoa > Chordata > Testudines > Emydidae > Terrapene > Terrapene triunguis. Next base: position 14,555,784 of record NW_020664530.1, read on the forward strand.
GAGTGGGCAGACCTAGGGAGCTCTGAGCCCGCCCCTCAGAGGGTCAGGCAGTGACCTGGAAGTATAAAAGCTCGCCCTCACAGCTCAGTCAGGCCCCAGCTGCCGGAGAGACCAGACGTCTCCAGCCTAGGTCGTGGCTGGGAAGACCCCGCGGCCCACGGCGGCCGCCAGGACTGGCCGGGCCTTCCCTGCGCCCGCTATCCGGAGGAGCCGCCGGGCCTGCCGATCAATCCCTGCCCTGATGAACCCATGATCCTGGATCCCCCAGAGACCGACACCAGGACCCAGATAGGCCCCGAGGGGGAGTGTGGAAGTAGCTCGGGGGCAGCCGACCCCAGTCTGGCTGCAGCACTGCCAGAGCCTATGTCAGTGTGTTGCAGCCAGAATCCCCACTGACAGCAGCGGGTCTTCTGCCGCTGCTAGGGCCCCGGGCTGGGACACAGTGGAGTGGGAGGGCCTGCATCCCCCCTGCCACCCAACCCGTGGGTGGCAGTCTCCCCCTCTCCCAGGCCTTTTGAGGCTTGGGCCAATTATTGTTGCTCAGCCCTGACGTAGCATTGGTGCCCCGCCCTGAGCCAGGGTCGGGCTTACTGTGTCTTCCAGGACCGCAAGGGCTGCCGAGGGAGACCCTGCAGCAGGACGAAGTACCCAAGCACCTGTGTGGCTCCCTGCCGCCCCAGAGAGGGTCGAGCCCCGGCAAACCCTTGTACAGGCACAAAACTGGTTTAACAGGGTGGAGAACAAAGCCCAATGAGCCTGATTCTCCACTGCTTTGCACTGCCATGTGTAGTCATTTACATGTGTGCAGAGTGGTTGTGAAAAGATGAACTGCCAATTTAGATTTCACAATCATTTATACCCAGTTTGAGGAATTGTAAAAGACTATGTGAAGTAATGGGGAATTAGGCCCAGTACTTAGGAATATTAGGTGGCCTGGACTTCAGAATAGTAAGAGTGAACTGTGAATTGAATCCTTAATTCTTGGCGGGAAAGACCCCTGCAGGAAAAACATTACAGAATCACTTCCACTTGCTCTCCGGGGGGGGTTGATTTTGATCTCACACTAGTGAAAATTAGGTGGAGCTTCACTGAAGTCAATTCCTGCTTGAAGTTGAGTTACATCAGTGTACAGTACTTAAGATCTGAAACATGTTGATAGAATATAGCACAAATGCATTATACTGCTGAATGTGACACTCTGCATGAAAACAAGGTAAACATTTGTTATATTACACTGATAATTTTTAGTGGTCTTTGCTTAGGATGAAGATTGAAGACATTGAAATAACAATGACAACATGGCTGTCCCCAGATGGAGGATAGCTGTTTGGGAGAAATTACCAGCTGATTGAGTTACACTGCAGCAGATATAAAACCATCCCCTGGATTATGGAGCCACAACCAGCCCTTTAAGAGCACTCCCTCCTGCACCCTCCATTCCCAAATGTGTCCAATACACGCTGGGTTTAGCAAAAGATCTGGGCCTAAAATTAGGTACCATTAAAATATAGAAGAGTTAGTGAAAAGAAAATTCCACTGTTTGTTGTTTATTTTTAAAAAAAATGTTATGCACCTCTTTTGCCAAGACACTTAAGTACGTCAGTAAAAAAATGCTGTATTACTGAATTAATCAAGTCAGAGTTTCCCACATTCCCTCTTCCAGATAACTTTGCTTTGTTAGTGTGTTTGTTCTGTTAATTAAAAAAAAGTCAAACAAGTATATGAGGCAGTGTTGAAATACCAGTTTTTACTAATTTCTGCTGCTGTGTGAGACTTGGAGTACTCAACGTCAGAGTTCTGTAATAACTGGCTTTGTGGTCCACTGGCAGTTCAAAGCAAAAAACCTTTTTGCGGGGGGGAGGGGGGGAATTGAACTGAAGCCAAGAAATGGGGGGAAAGGTAGGGAAAAATAACAGTTTGGCTTGAACACTACATTCAGTTCAAAAGGAAATATTTCATTTGATGCATTTTTAAGAAGGGCAAAAGAAATGAAAGGCTAGATTAACAAAAACAGAGGAGGTGATGTTGTCCCACTTATTCCCAATAGCCTAGTGGTCAGGATACAAACCTGGAATGTGGGAGACCTCAGTGTGAGACCTTGCTCAGCAGCAGGGATTTGAACCCATGTTTCCCTCCCTCCCCCTAACTAGCAGACTATTAGCACTTCTGTGGTGAGACTTTTTCAGTCTCTCCTGTTGAAGCTGATCCACTTTGTATAAACCATTTGAATTGACATTGGCCCACAGAAAGTGTAAGAATGACTCTGTAGCCTCATGGTTAGAGCACTGACAGATCTGGTGGGAGAGCTGGGTCTGTCTAGAGTGGGGACTTCAACTTGTATCCCCAACATCACAGGTAAGTGCCCTAACCACAGGATATTGGTATAAGGAAGCATAACCTGTACTCTGCCCTCCCATCAGCTTCAGCATTTGTAATAGCAAGAAAGGTTTTGAGTGCCTTGAAGGTTTCACTTGCTTCCAGGAAACAAGGTGGGAAAAGGTTTCATCCACTACATTGTATCTATTCAATTCTGATCATACTTCACTTGAACTATATAGAAGGTATGATGCTCTCACCAAACACAGTAGGCTAAAATGTGAGTATTATTCTATGACCATTCTTTTTCAAAACATGAAGCTAATAACCCATAATCAACCTTTTACAGATGGGCTTTCCAAGAAGTGTAAAATAATGATCCCACGCACCACTGAAGCTGTGGAGCATATGGGCTGCTAAATCAGAGATATTCACACATAAGTCAAAAGTTGGACAAGGCCTTACAAAAAGAGACCACCTCCATGGAAAACATTTCTGCAAAGTAAGCTGGCTAGAAGTAGAGTAGGACAGAAATATGTTTTTCTAATTGCTAGGCAACTAATTTCCAAGCTGCATGCATTCATCAAGCTACTCATTTGTGCCTATTTGCGCACATATCACAGTTCTTTCAAACAAACCTAGAAATCTAGAAGACTATAGGTTTTGATTGAAGTAAATGGTTTTATTTCCTTACTAAATGTGCTAATTCAGCAAACTGGAAGTAGTGAGCTGACTCATCATGCAACTCTGTAAGCATCTTTAAAATACTAGCTGTAAAAGGAATATGCATTTTAAATCTATTCATAAAACCGACGAATACTCAAACTCTGAATCTTTTGAGAGATTTGCTGAACTGTACAATGAAGTAGAGGCAAGTCCATAATAATGCTTTAATAAGAATTAATAAAAGCACTTGGTACAGTACAGCCACTTCTGGCATGCTTTTTATTTTATCTCATAATTATATGCTGTAGATAACTTTTTTGATTTTCAAATGAAAAGGTCCACCATGCCTTCAAAGGATATATATAGGAGGGGTTGTTAACAACTGGGATTAAATGTGTCCTTAGAACAAGGCCCTGTGTAGGAGTCAGGGTGAAGCCACCTCCTGTTGTGGGGAAGAGAGGGTTGGGGAACAGGGAATACTGGAACTCAGGAGGCAGTCCTTGAGACCTGCAGCATGCTTCGAGGATGAACATGCTACATCATGCATGGGAGTGGGATGGCCCCGATTAGCAGGGAAGGTTAAGTCTTGCCTCCTCTTCACCCCTTTCCAGGTGATTTTCTTCCTGGAGAATGCAAGGACTAAGTAACCTCTTTACACAGGGACAGATATTGTGACTGGGTTTTGCACAACCACATGGGCAGGGGATTAGCTACTTGTGTGCCCTTCCCCCACCCACAAATGTGCAAGGGCTAATAACAATGTGTCCCTGGATATTTACTACCTGAAGCAGCTAAATGGATGAGGATAGTAGCAATACTATGGTGCAGCATACATCCATTCTTCTTTTCATTTTATATATTTATTTATTTATTTATTTGCCTACTAAAAGCCACTGTCATTTGTGTGTTGAAGTATATGGGTACTATAAATATACTAGATTAAGGGTAGGAAGTTAGAAGATTTGCCCCACAATCAGGCCTACTGTTTTGCTGGGAAGGAATCAAAATAGCTATGCAACAAATGAGAAATAGAGAGTTTGGATGAAATGGGTTGTAAGGATCAAAGTGATAGAAGGCTGATTTAAGATCTTCTTAACTAACCTGACCCCCACAATTTTGGTTTGGTTGAAAACATTTAATTCAAACTTAAACAGCTGTAATGTGCAACTGAACTTCATAATACATGAACAAGTGTAAGAGAAGTGAAATAAAAAGACATTTAAAATAAGCTGGTCAACAGTGTGCTTCATGCTTCTCCAAGTGTACTATATGCATCAGCAGCGTAGTAATAGGACTTTCAAGATCTGAGTCAAATGATGAATGTTTAATTAAAGGGACTTTAATTAAGGTTGTTTTTACCTCATTGCCATTTGATCAGAGAAAACCAATTTAGTGTGTCTTTATAGCTTTTATTCAAGAGCATAAACAACTGTAAGGCTAACTAATTTAGTATATTTCCCCCAAATACTAAATATAAAAATTAGATTGAACTTTATTCATTCAATTTGCATTGTAAGCTCAAAGTGTTAACAATAGTACAAATTAAAATTGCTTAAAAATAAAGCTATTTGAGACTAACCATTGGTCAAATCATTGCATAAGCACATACAAAAATAGAATACCAATAACTGAATGGCTTACTTACCCTTTTTATCCCTATACAATTTACTTAGCAGCTCATCCTTTTCCTTGTGGAAACAACGAGTTAAGGTTACAATTTTCATATACCCAGGGTGACCTCTAGTAATCTGTGGTCAGATTTGCTTTGAATCTAGGTTAATTGATGCCCACTGTTAACTCTTACTAAGAGTTTATATGCAGGCACTTTTGTTGGACACACCCTAAAAAAGGCTAGAACAAGTCATTCCTGGCAGGCATCCTTGCACAGATACCCAGTTAAGGAGCAGGGGAGGGAGGAAAAATTATTCAAAGAAAGAGGATCTACTAATTGGCTTCCTTGGTCTGTGGAGCTTCAGAGACAGCTGAACTGCAGTTTGGGAAATTAGGTGATGTCTTCTGGCTCCGGTACCATAATGCTAGAGGGCATTGGCTTCAGGTCAACCGGCTAGTCTACAATGGCTTTGGGATTGTCTGTATGGGGACATCCAAGAAAGTTAATCCCAATTAACTAAAAGGTGTGAATTTGAAGTGGATTAGTTAAATAGCCTTAAATCCCTGAATGAACACCCTCATTCAGAATTAAGGTGGTCTTAATTTGATTTAGCTACATTTCTTTCCAAAGTGAAGACCACTAATACACACGGGGATTTAATACCGCCTAACGAATCAATTTCAAATTCATACCTTTATTTAATTTGGATTAATTTTCCTGGATGTCTCCACTTTCCTTAGGAGTAGCAGCCATCTGGTTGTTGTCATGGTGATCCAGGAGGAGTACATTTCTTCATTTACTTACTCTATTAAGGTTGAAATTCAAGCTTGTGTCATATCACTGCAATCTTCTGAGTGAGTCAGGGGGTCACAGATTTCATACCCCAACCTTGTTGTCCAATTCTGGTAAACTGAGGACAGTCTGACCTTTGGTCCACTCTTGGGGGATGGTTCTTTGTAATGCCAATAAATCAATTTGTTTTTCCCCAAGTAAGTAATGAGAGGGGAATAACAGGAGAAGATGGCTCCACCAAAGTTGACCCAAATAAGAGAACTTGAGAAAAGTGTCAAGGATCTTAAATGGCTTCTTGACTCTTGGAGCCTGGCAACTACTTATGACTCATTGCCCTTTGACTCAGAAAAGCTGTTCCTTATTCATTCATACATCCCATGCTTACCCTTACTCAAGGCCTATGAGATCTCATGGCTACAGTAAGGAATTACAGAACTCCCTAAGTGGGAAACTGTGTGAAAGATTATTTTGGTTTATCAAAGCTCAAAGCCAAACTGCTTCAAAAATCACCTGGTAAATCTCATTAAACAGAACTTATTGCAGCAATTTAAAGTTTATTCTTAATGCTGGCATTACTATAGGCTTATGTTTCCTACCTAAGGCCTTTCCCTAGGAAACAAACAAAAATACAATTTTCAAAAACGTACGGTGAACCCCAGCTGATAATAAGTGGCTGCTTTTCTATGTCTGAAAAGTCTTCAGTTTGTAATTTATTTTAGAGATTAAAAGTTTAAAAGAGTTCAAATTAGTCCCAGCTGTCATGTTATGCCAATGTAATGACACTGTTATGTGTAATACATCATCAGAGTGACACCTCTGTAGCACCGATGGGAATGAAAGATAATGGATTACAATGAAGGACCATGAAAAGGTGAGATTCAGAGTTTCCAGTTATTTCTGCTTAGGCAAAAATCCTTTTAGAACGCATGATTTCTCCCTCCGACTCCTTTTGTCATTTTTTTATTTTCTGTTTCATTAAGCTTAAAATGTTGGTAACCACCAGTTCATCTGCAATTTATCACAATGTGTTTATTAGTGCTCATTGGCCTAAAAGACATGTTTATTGCTATGAGAAGTTATTCAAAGTTCTAGAATTGGAGAATTACTGGTATAGAAAGTGCCAGAGTAAAATTGCAGCTACAAGGGAAGTGACTCTTCAATATGGTCACAGTAATTTTCAGAATCCTACATTCATATTGAATAAATTCTGAATAGTCCTCAACTGGGGGAATTGGTTAATAGTCACATTCTGAGTTCTTGAGTGCCAACAAAAATGGACTGGGGATTCTCACTACAGACTGGATTCTGTAGAGGGGCAAAATTCTGATATCAGATTTTAGAGAATGTGCATGGGAAGAGATAGAAAATCAGAGAAGATGGGGAAGTGGAAAAAATGGAGTGGGAACCAAAAACCAGTGGGGGGAAAAAAAAGAAAGGAAAGGAGAAATGGAAAGAAAAGGAAATGAAGTGACTAGGAAAGAGAAAAAGGAAAGTGGGAGAGAAAAAATAGGAAAAGAAAATTAGAATAAATGCAAAATATAAAAATAACTTTATGAATAATGTAAATTTGTCATTGGCCATTGCTCCTTAAGGATGACACTTTGGCAGTTGTCACTCTTTCTTACTAATACAAGGAATATAATAAGAAAGGATTTGTCCCCAGTATGAAGAGATGGTTCTTCCTCAGAACCACCATAAAGTCAATCTACACAAAAAAGGAGAAGAAGGGATAGCATGCATTGTACATATGATTGGCTGCGGCATTCATCCAAGCTCATAACACAGCATTGACTGTCTGTGAACGTGTTCACTTTTCTCTAACAGCGAGTGATTTGCAAAGTAGCATTGAGCAAATCTTCAGAGTTCCATCTCAATAAGTATCCAAAATGCTGGTGTAAATTTGCATAGCTTCACTGAAGTCAATATAATCATGCTGCCCTAGAGCAGCTGAGGATCTGTCCCTGAACATCCAAATAAACCTTTTCTTGAAATCCCCCATGGAACAGGTAGCCTGTAAAGAGTCTTATACTTCCAGTTTCCACTGGCTGCTGATAGGCATGGGGAATTAAACACAGTTTCAAACCTCAGTGAAGATTAGATTTGGCTTGAGGGAATTGGTGAAGATTTATGTCAATTCTTTTGAAAGAATCTGGTTCACTCCATCCCTAGTTCAAATGTCTAAGGACAGCCGTGGATGTTTGGGTACAAAGATATTGTCTTATAAAGTATTCAAAAACACTCCAAACAGATGTGCCTGAAGATACTAAAGAGGTAAAATTTTAAAAAAAGCAAATCAAACTCTTATTGCAGCACACCTGTACTTGTTAAGTAGACTAAATTATGTATTATGAAGTGGCCAATTTATATGAACCAATTATATTGCCTAAGTGTTTGTAATCTCACTGTCCTTTGGGATGTTTAAGAATGAGATGTTTTATCCTCACATTCCTTTTTTTTAAAAATTCTCTTAATAAAATTTTGCCAATTAATACAAACTATATATAGAAAAGGGAAAGATGTGATATCTCTAAATTCCTTCAAGTCATATATAATACAAAGCCCACAAACTGATGTTAGTATAGCACCATAAATCACATACAAATATTTTCTCTTTGTACTGGTCTACACTGAAACAGTATACTGGCATAGCTATGTAACTCAGGGGTGTGAAAAAAAACATATCCCTGACTGGCACAGCACTGGAGACATAACCCCCAGTGTAGATAGAATAGTGCTAACTTGGTTCAGGGAGGTGGTATTGATACACTGACAGAAACACCCCTTCTATCTATGTATGCTGAGGGTACACTATGGGGCTATGCCAACAAAACTAAGCTGGTATAGTATCCATAGTGCAGATGTACACTTTTTCTCCCTTAATTCCATCAACATTTTGCTGTATGTTCTCCAATAATTCCATTATGCTCTACTGCTCTGTTTTAGAATATTTTGGGAAGGAGAAAGGAGCCAAATTCATCCCTGTTGCAATTTTGTTGATCTTCTCTCCTATAGTCGTCGGCTATCCCCCAATACGAGGATGATGTCTGCCAGGAGAAAATAGCCGTTGTTGAGACTTAAGGTGGCTGAGGAATCCAATTCGTGCTCTAAAGGTTTTTCAATGTATGTGACAGGTGGTTGCTTGGAGAAAGCACAGCTGCTGGCTAGGATGCTGTGCCCTTTCCTTCCTCCTCTGCCATTTCTCAGCCTCTTGAGCAAGGCAATTCTCTTCAAAACGGGCTGAGGCTTGATGAAAAATGCAACCCCATTACAGCCTATTGCCAGCCAGCTCTTCCCAATTAATGGGGTCAATGCATCCCTTCTTAAGATATACTTTCAGGATGTCCTGGTAGCATTTCCTCTGTCCCCGCGAGTTCTCTTACCATGACTAAGGCTATGTCTACACTGCACACCTTACAGCAGCACAGTAGTGCTGCTGTAAGGTATGCAGTGGAGCCGTTCTTTGTCGGCAGGAGAACTCTAACATAAAGCTGCCCCCAATAAGAGACAGTAGCTTTGTCAGTGGGAGACACTCTCCTGTCAACAAAATGCTCTCCACACCGGCGCTTTTCATTGGTAAAACTTTTGTCGGTCAGGGGTGTGAAAAAACACACCCCTGACCGACAAAAGTTTTACTGACAAAAGTGCAGTGTAGACATAGCCTATGTTGAGAAAAGAGGACTTGCTTCAGAAGATAAGTATCAGCCATCCTGACACAATGGCCATCCCAGCAAAGCTGATGTTTCATAATCTTTGCCTCAACACAGGTGATGTTAGCTGCAGAGAGAACGCTGGCATTGGTGAGGTGAACTTCCCATCTGATACAGAGCATCTTCCTAAGGTAGTGTTGGTGTACTAGTCCAGATGCTTAAGATAGCTATGGTATGTCACCCATGTCTCGCACTCATAAGGAAGAGTGGGGATGACTACTGCATTGTAGTCCATAATCTTAGTTTCCATTCGCGGATCTCTGTCAATAAAGACATGATGAAGCAACTTTCTGAAGGATACACTGGCCCAATGGATCCTATGTTGGATCTCAACATCAAGAGAGTCTCCTATAGTGGAGTCCCATTTGTGGCCTACATCAGCTCAGAGGGTCCATTATCCTATTAATTGAAATACGGAATAAAGCAATCTTTATTAATCTCCCATATCAAGAGAGGGTAAGTTTTCTGCAGAACTCAGGAAACACCAATTACAGAATATCCATATTAACTAGAAATACAACTCTATTCACTCACCAGAAATATGGTCTACAAAGCTCATTTAAAATCTATGTTTTTGGATAACAGCACTAAGTATAGGCTTAGGGTCTGGTCCTGTGAGCTGCTGAGTGCCAAGAACTTCTGTTAACTGAACAATTTGTAGAGTCAGGCCTTCTAATGAATAAGAAAAGAAAAAAAACCAGACACAGTCTCTTGTATGATTTCAGCTTTTCTTCTATTGGTTTGAATAAAACTGTGAATAAAACTACACAAAAATGAAAAGAATAGGCCAATATTTTCAGATTTAAGGCTCTGGTGGACCTTGGGTGTATGATGGTGGTCAACTGAGTCCATATTAAGGCACCTAAATAATAGCAAACTGATTTTCAGGATTTACTTCAATACAATTATGGTTGCTCAGCACCTCTTGAAAACAAAAATCATTCCTTTATTAGGGAACTAAATATGGATTTAGGGGCCCGGTTTAAGGAACCTGAGTGAGTTTTAATATTTTAACTACTTTTCAAAATAAAACTTCTTGACCTCAAAGAAACTTCTGTTTGGTTGAGTTCAATTTTTTGGCAATGGTTTAGACCTGGTTTTACTACATAAAAATGTCTGACCAATCTTAGGTTTGAAGGTCTGATATTTATTTGCCATAGCATGCTGGTATGGTCAAGAATATCCCGTATTACAAGTTTCATGCTGTATAGAGCTTTTCCTGCCTTGTTTTTGTCTCTGATGGTGCATTGACTGCCAGAGATGTACAGTACAGTAATTCAAGAAAAGCTGATTTGCTCACTACCAAATAATAACCTTACATTACAGGGCTATAAAGCAGCAGATTAACAGGATTAATCTCAAATGAAAAGGGAAAGCGATTATCATTACCAGTGCTAAAGCTTATATTAGGGATTGATTTTTTTTTTAAGTTTTTCTATGTTAAATCAATATATGTCTCTACCCCTTGAGTGTACATATTGTGCAGCTGGTTCTCAAATTACAGCAATCATTTTTAATTCTTTGTATACGCAAACCTAAACTTGGTAGGACATATTAATTTATCATAGTGAAATGAGGCTCAGCGAAAGGATTAAAACAAGTTTGGAAATGGACAATTGTTCCAAATTCTAAAACACTATTTGAAGACATTCATTCTCTAACACATGTCCCAGCAAGAGAGCCATGTGAACTAAAAAGCTCATTTTTACTTTCAGGATATCTCAACTCTAATCTAAAGTGAAATGTTAGTATTCCTGCCAGTTAAAGTAGCAAAATTGCACCATCCTCCTCTCCCCACCAATCCCTCCCCCCCAGGTACAAGTCTGATATTTTCCTAGCAATGTCATCTTACCATGGTGAAGTGATATATGAAATTATGAATGGTGAGGAGAAAGTGAAAAAGGAAGTGTTATTTACCCCATCACATAGCCACAAGAACCAGGGGTCACCCAATTAAATTAATAGGTTGCAGATTTAAAACCAATATAAGAAAGTACTTCTTCACACAACACACAGTCAACCTGTGGAACTTGTTGCCAGGGGATGTTATGAAGGCCAGAAGTATAATGGGGTTCAAAAAATAATTAGATAATTTCATGGAGGATAGGCCCATCAATGGCTATTAGCCAAGATTTTCAGGAACTCAACCCCATGTTCCAGGTGTCCCTAAACCGCTGACTGCCAGAAGCTGGGAATGCACAATAGGAAATGGATCACTTTATAAATTGCCCTGTTCTATTCATCACCTCTGAAGCACCTTGCACCTGCCACTGTTGGAAGACAGGATACCAGGCTAGGTGGACCATTGATCTGACCCAGTATGGCCGCCTTATGATACTTTTCTGCCTTCCTTGAGTGTTATTTTTGAAGTATACATGAGAATATATTTGAGTTTATACATGATCAAAACAGCCACTGAGGATCTGGCTCAGTGTGTTTTCACATTTATTGCACACAATAGTTTATTTCCTGATTTTCTAAATATACACTTTTAAAAACATACGTAGCCTCTAGTATTTTATAACAGTTTGAATTTCTGAAGCAACTTTCCTCCAAGGATCTCAAAGTGTGATGCAAATGTTAATAAATTAAGCCTCAAAACACCCAAGAGACAGAGGAGAACCGTTACCTCTGTTTAAAAAACAGAGGTGGAAATTAAGGAAGAGAGATGTGAAGTCCATGGTCACTCAGCAAGTCTGTAACAAAGCATGGAATAAAACAGAAAATAAACTGACCTCCTGACTCCCAATTGTACATACATCCTCTTTGCATAATGGTTCTTCAGAATTAACTTGTTCTATAAGTTTCCCCTCAACTTGTGTCTGCCATTTTTAAGAAAGAGTAATTAAGGAGCCATGGAAAAAGTCCAGAATTATGACCCTGAAGACTGTTACTATTCCATAAAGGGATAAATATAACAAGTCCTAGCCTTTGTATACAGTGATCAAATTAAATAGGAGGTTATTTGGTGGCAATTTTTAAAATTTCCCCTGTACAAGAATTTGCCTCAAATTCCCTTATTACAGATGGCTTTGGGTATGTAGGAAGAATGAAAACCAAATATAACCACCTTTATTTGAATTTGGTGTGGAGAAAAGTGTGCCATAGAATCTCAGAAAGCCTGACCTCTTGTGGATATCAATGATACATCTGTGTCACCATTAACAGTATTAGTTATTCATCATTATTTGTATTACTATACTTTGTAAGGAGCCCAAAATCAACAGTAAGGTCCCATTCTGCTAGGCACGGTAGAAACAGAATAAAGATAGTTCCTGCTCTGATGTGATTACAATATAAACAAACAAGACAAAGCATTAAGCAGCAAGGGACATAAATAGGGCCAGCTGAAAATTTTCTATCAATGTATTCTTTCAGAGAACTGGGTTTTTGACTAAATGAAAATTATTATGAAGACCGTCCACTTTCCTCAGAAATGTTTGGTTCTCAGAGAAATAGTAGAAATGTCTACAGAAGGAAAAACTATTCTCCAACCATCTCTAGCTATAACCTACAATCAGAGTGAATAATGTGGTGGAATGTTTGTGTCATATTAATTCCACAATTCTTGTTTTTTGGGGGGAGTGGTAGGTGGTTTATTTTGTTTTAAAATTTTAGGATGAGGTTCTGTTGGGAGGCGACTGGTTGAGCAAAGACAACGGAAAGGAGAGGACTCTGAAGAGAGGGAGATAAGGGACCTGATGACTGGAGAAGAGGTGGAAAGAAAGGGAGTATGCAGGGCAGGTGAAGTGTGGCTGACCTGAAGAGACTGAAGAGGGAGGAGACAGAAGAGAATTGGAGCCAATTTCCATTCAGCACAAGGGAAAAGAGAATGTTCTCCAAGGGAAAATCCTAAAAAATGGTCTGGCACTGATATCATTAGCACCTGAAGGTCTCTGCTGTAGCTGCTTGTACTGGCCGAGTTTCTGGGCAGCCCCTCCAATCAATTTCTTTCTTCCCTCACGTGGTGGTGGAGAGGTGTGGGGCCACATAGGCACTGATATCCCTAGAGGAGGAATCCCGCTTGCAGAGATTTTTGAGTCTAGGGGTTGGAGAAAGTTGGAGAAAGGAAATATAGTGAACTCTAAGACTGAAGGATTGGTTCAGTATTGAGTTGGATAAATATTGCTGCCTGAATCCCAATACTATCTTCCACTGCACCCTGGGTTTCCTCATGAAAACACTCACCGAGCGTGGTGCTGCTCATATTGGGGGATTTGATGAGATGATCATGCAAGTAGCCATGCTACCCTGGGTAAGTGTTTTTCAGACACAAGTTGTCAGTTAGTGAGACAATGAACTTCGTTTCCCAGCTTAGAAATATGTTCGTGGACAAGCAAGAGATTCAGGCAGTTCTTCACATGGAACTATTGTACTCTGAGGATCAGAGCGCTGAGAATAAAATAGCTTTTTTGTATTATACATGGTCTTATGTCCAGTTCTGTTTGAGAATATCCTAGGACTAAATTGAAGCTGAATGGTTGCTATCCCAGCTAAATTGTGAATCAATAAAAGGCTACCCTAGGGGCCTCCTTAAAAATGTAATGACAAAGTAGTAGAATCTAAAAGAAAAATAAGTAAACTAATTAAATTTCTAATTAAGAAAATAAAGTGTATTTTATTAAAATTAAGACCATTTTCTCCTGAGGTACAATTTGAAGTACCCAGAAGAATTACACTTAAAAATTATGCTACAATAACTACACAGTCCTGATTAAAACCAAACTGGGACCAAATTAGGAAAGCATTAATGAGGAACTGCAAAATTCCCCTCCATGATATCCTATGGCATTTCCTAGTTCCCTAAAGACAACCCAAAATGCATCAAACCTCCGATGTAACCCAGTGAAGGATACATTTTGTATGTCTTTTAGCAAGTTAGTATACTCCAGAGAATTTTTCAGATGGAATAATTAGATAGCTTCCAATTTAAGGTTTAAAAACAGTAGTCAACAAATTGAATGATATAGGGGGAAAACTAACATTCCTTCTACCCAACACGATACCTAGATCAAAAGGATATAAACAAAATCTCTCCACAAATACATTTTAATTAAATGTTCTCTCTCAGGTTTAAGGTGCAATTTGGCAGAAACAGCATGATTGATCAACCACTGTCTTAGCTTTTCTCTCAGCAACTAAATATCCTCTCATGAGAGGAAAACAAAGTAAGAGAGAGTGTGGTTTAACACCTTGGTGCTGGCTTCTTGGCATTGTCAAGCACTTTCATCATGCCTGAAAAAAATTCAGAGGGAAAAAAAATCCTTGAAACCACAGCCACTTGAGGCACAGATAACTCCAACACTCTCTTTGGTCTCTCAAAAATGGGGGTGTGGGCATGGAACTCAGAGCAGAATGAACAATTAAGGGAAATGAACAATCAAAAGCAAATTCTTGAGGCAAGATATACTGCAACTGTCAATTATACCAGTCAAAGAGAAACTGAGGTTACCCACTTTACAAAATGGATTGAAGTACTGATCGCTTCTTATGCTGGTGTAAGCCACCAAACTCAGATTTTATAAAGCTTATCTTTTACTGTAGACTAAAGTAGTGATAATGAGTGGAATTCCTTAGACCAGATGGAGAAACAGGTGCATTCTCATAATGGGTTAGTGATTGATCAGAGTACCAAAAGGAAAAAAGCCCACCTCTCATTTATGGAGCTATTTTTTATTAACTTAGTTGTGAGCTAGCCTAGGTGCAGGTGAGTAAAGGGGCATAAGGACCTGTTATGTGTTGGCTATCTCCAGTAAGGATTACAACACAATAGGGAGAGCAACTGCCACAGGACAGTTACCTCCCATCCCAAGCAGATCAGCACAGAATGGGCAGTCAAATGCATTGAGTGGGAAGAGCCTTGGCTCTACCCTCCTCAATATACCTACCAGAACAGTTGAGCTAGCTTGGAGGGAGGTGTAAACTGTGCCAGGAAGAAGGGCTGACAAAACTTACCCTTTGGGATAAATACCCTTACTCAAGGCACATTGCAAAGTGCCAATCTAGCTCCATGTGCTTAATTTCATGAGAGCAAACCAAACACACGCACTTTGGGCTGAAGTACTGTTGCTGCTTATATTGATTCAAAGACCACGGATGAATTCAGGGTCTGTGAGATGAAGGTGATCTTAAATGAGGGAGAATATTGGTCTTTCTAGATCTCGGCCCCTCAATATAGGCCAAAAGAAAATAAATCAGACATAAAAAACTATATTTTATGGAACAGGAAGTAAACACAGATTTTCTATTTCCAGCAAAACTTTGTGTAAGTTATTAGAAGAAATCCTATGGAGGTCTGTGATCCATTTGTTGAAGAGTTCTACAATGCTGTAAGTGATAGTGTTTCAATACAGTAGGGAAAACTGCTAGCTTTACTTAAATGAGTGCTGTTAGTCCTCAATTTCCTTGATGCCTGATGATCCATCCTTAGGTCTGGGTATGGTACAGAGATCATAGTAGTCTTGTTGACTGAATATTTTTATTTAGCGACAGGCAAAGGTCCATGCTGACATTGTTAGATGCATCAGCAGTACTGTACTGTTGACTAAAGGGTTGTACTCATTTGATTGTTGGAGTGGGGTTTGCAATAGAGGGGCTCCATTTCTTCTTTTCAAAGAAATCCTAGAATGTTGTTCTGCAGCTACTTGCCCAACCACAAGGTCCACTCTCGCTCAGCTCCACAGGGATCTAATACTTCTCATGTCCTGTCCAGAATGTATGAAAGGCTGCTGTAAAGTTGTTGGGACAGCAGTTGCCTCAGTATGCAGACACCACATAGCTCAATGGGCATGATTCTGAATTAAGAGCAACTGCATTGAAGTTCATGGAATCACAGTGCTGTAAGCAAGATCAGAATATGTGTCTCAGCAGTTTCCTTGTTTTCTCAGTGCCTGAATAACATATGGACTTGGATGACAGCAAGCTGGTGGAGTCTCAGCTCAGGTAAAGGATAGGTGATGTTAGTTCATTGGGGAATTCAACTACAGGTGTGTGTCAGAAGTGGGGCTGCTCTATAATAATTTAAGATGACTGTGTTGTGACCTGGTTATTGGGAAGTTTATTGTACACGTGTTAAACTAAACTAACAACAGGCTGTTGCAAAAAGCAGCATGAAACAGGACAGTGACTTGAGATAACCATCCATCTGCAAAGAATTAAGGAACAAAGCAAGAACCATTTGCCTTGATGTTCTACCTCTAACCCCTGGTGGAGCAAAGCAGGTTTTGGACAGCAGGGTCCAAACCTGGGAAATTGAGAAGACAAAGGACTTCTGGCAAGATAAAAAAAATCCGTAGGGAGGGGAGGCAGTTGCTATGGAAAAGCTGTTCTCCCCCTACACCCTTCGCTGGAGTGTCTGAATAAGCTAGGCCTTCCTAGCTCACATGACAGGCAGATAGGGGTTAGGAAAGAGATATGCTTATAGGTCTTTTGTTGATTTATTTTTTTCCCCTCTTATAATTTATACTGTAAAGATAAAACAATACTTTGGTTTACATAGGCTGTCTTATCACTGATTCACCACTCCCAAAGAGAAGAACTGCAGGTACAGAACCCAGTTGGACCTGCTGGATAAATAGAGTTGATACACATAGTAAGGTGCCACCAGACTCCTTGTTGTTTTTGTACACATAGTACTGTAGCTCAGGGCCCTAAGAGTATGTGTGGGGGAGTTACATGATTCTTTACCAGAAGAGATAAAGGCACAGGGCTTGGCACCTGGGGGGAGGCGTGCTTTCAGAGATGGATCAGAGGTACAGCTAGCCATATAACCATGACAATGGGGTTGATCTTTATCCCCAGTATTCAGAAGTTTGGTGCCCATTTAAAGAGAGGTTTGCAGTTGAGGACACTTTTAGACCTCACATTGTTCCTCAAGTCCCAAGAACTTGCAGTAGGCAGAGATACCTTTTAAAAATGTACTTGTGCTTGGCACAACAAATGTAACTCTCTCAGATACTGATTTTCATTCAATAATTGTTGCCCATGTCGCCAACAGAGTGGATTCTTGTAACCCCATGAGGAGCGTACTACCCTTGCAAGTAACTCAGACCCTGCAATTGATACAGAGACTGTGGTCGCCCCTTTACTTAATGTGACTACCCACCAGGAACAGATCACACCAGGGTTCCTGACATGCCTTATTTCCTTCTGAATACCACTATTAAGATGGTCATTGTTGACCTATAAGCATGAAGTGGCTTAGTTACCACCTATTTTAGAGGCTTCCTCTTTCTGCCTGACTCAACTGCAGTGGTGGAGCACAATCAAGCTAACATTCTCTCAAGCACAGTTGCCACGTGGTTAATAAGCATCCCGACTTTCACAATCAGCCAAAAATCAAGCTAATCCCATTTCAAAACAAGGCCAATACAAACCAATCCCTAAGAACCTCAACACTCTATGTGATTAGATCCCCCCTAGCATGCAGTCTGGGACTCTGGTGGGCCCTCTGTGCATCCCTGACTTTCCCCCCCTTGCCCCTGCTTGCCCCTTGCTCCTGCTTGCCCCCTCCCACCCCGGCCAGGAGCCGATCATAAAAGGAAGCAACAAGCTACAACAAGTAGTAAGCTACAAGTCAAAAACTAGCCAATAAGCAACTCACAAGCCAATTAAGCAAAAAACAAGCTCAATTTCTGCATTTTTTTCCACGTGTTTGGCATGTCTGCCCTCAAGTTAGATATCTGGGTGCTGCTGCCAAGCAGTCCTCAATGGAGAGCCCCTGGACTCATGAATTAGTTTCCTCTCTTGGTCTGACAGTCTAAATACTTGTCCCTTAAGGACACATTGCAAAGCCCATCTATTTATGATGTCCTCTGACTAAGGGAGATGTGGGATTATTTAAAAAAAAAAATTTTGGTGTTAATCCTTTACTTATATTGGCAGAGATATTTAAATATTTCATTAATTTCTTAATTTCTGTATATGCTGAGATATTATGAAGGGACTTTTTTATAAAGTAAAAATGTGTACAAACAAAAAGATTTTTTTTTAAATAAAAGATTCAGTTTTGAATATAGCATTAGTCTTTTAGTCATTAAATATAGCAATATTTTGATCATTTCACTATTGAATAACCTGAAAAAAAATCAGTCCTGAAGTGTAAAAATGTAAATTTTTAACTGACAATTACAAAAGTTATTGAAAAAAAACCCAGCCTAGAACTGCATAATTAAGATCCTCTTTCAGGCTGAGCAAGATAATCTCAGATATTCACAGGAAAGGAAACAAAGCATTTGCCCTAAAGTGGAAACACATCTGTTTCTGAAAGTGCTATTTAACTGAAAGATTTAATAGATGATATCTTCAATCTTAAGTATCTTGTTCAACCATACCTTGATTTAGTTTTGTGTAAAGCAGCAAGAGTTTGATGTATTCCAATTTCAGTGATTTGATTTAGACTGAAACAGTTGCAGACCTAAGTTGTTAAGATTTACTGCAAGTATTTGAATAAATTAATATAGATTTATTTTCATAGCAATAGCTGTAGCTTTAGCAGTGACTGCAAGGATATGTTAATTTGCTTCCATAAGTGTTCAAGCTGATTCATTTTAGATCTTTACAAGACTTTTTAAACATAATCTTCCTTGAAGTATTAGGCTCCTCCCCCTCCCCACCCTTTGATGGTGTACAGTTAAGTTATTACTAGGGACTGATGATTAGTTCTTGTTTTATCTGAACTGCATCCAAACATTTGTCCAGAATTCAAATTCACCTTTAAACCTATTTAGAGGTTTACAGTTGCTTAGTAAGTACAGGTTTCTTTTTCCTTCCCTGTTCTTACACACTTCTCTGATTCTGGGTTTTGGTCAGGACAAGAAGGGGAAATATTGCAAAAAAAGTTGCTCTTTCTGGCATAGCGTAAACCAGAAAATAATGGAAAGTTTTGCAAAGAAACCCAAAGTGACACACAGTCCAATATCCCTACTCCTAGAGTTTAGTTAAAACATTGCTACCAAATAGCAATCCTGCTTCCCTGTTCAGGGTGCATATCATTACTTGCCTTAAAAAGTCAGGTACTACAACCACCTGTATGTCCAGTAATGGATTTTCCTAAAGCATTGTTGTGATTCAGAACCGGAGACAGTGCTTTTTATACACTGACATACACCTCTACCCCGATATAACACGACCCAATATAACACGAATTTGGATATAACGAGGTAAAGCAGTGCTCCGGGGGGGGAGGGGGGGGCTGCGCACTTCTGTGGATCAAAGCAAGTTCAATATAACACGGTTTCACTTATAACGCGGTAAGATTTTTTGGCTCCCGAGGACAGCGTTATATTGAGGTAGAGGTGTACTTGAAGAATACTTCAACCTGGTGTATACTCTACTAGATATCAACCTGATCCTTCTAGAAGAGGCATAGATCAGTGAATAAACTGGCTGTTTTGCATGTATGCATGATCACAGTATGATGATATGTGAATTAGCAATAGATGTGGCAATGTATTTCCTTTTACTTTAGGATAGAAATGACTTCACTAGACTGGATTCTTCTCTTCTTTGCTGGTGTGACACCATTGGCTTCATCGTGATTTGCACTGGCATTAGACTCAATTTCATAGTGTTTTTGAAGGATTTAACAGTACTATGACAAATGTAAGAAGTAATAACACTTATAATACCTCTACAATTATACTTTGTTTCAAAATGGCCAAGGCTGTATATAATGTGAAAGTTATTTAAATAGATTAGACTATGCAATTAATAAAATCAAACTGGGCCAAATCCTGAAAAATGCTGAGAACCTCCTGAGCACCCAGAACTGGAAGTGAAGATGCTAGCTACAACAAAAGGCGATATCAAGCTCAAACATTAAAAGGTGTGGTGCCATGTTTCTCGGTTACAGTCACATGGCCCAATTAACTTCAGTGGGCCTTTTAATTTGTAACTGATTTGGGCCCCATTATTTTTTGTCCAAAATAGTTCTTAATTCCACACATCTCAAGGGGAACAGATGGATGTTTTGGTGGTGTCATGTTACAATTTGGTGCTCTTATTTATCATTAAGCCTAGAAACAGATGACTGGAAAACTACCACATTATTAGAGAGAGGGGGAGAATGTGATCCCCTCCCATTTTAACAGAAAAACAGGAATGTTTTCAGAAAATTTTGGTACAAACTCTTCAGTTTTAAAATGGTTATTATGAAGTAGGCAGAGTATGTTCAGTGTTTGTTCTGGTGGCCTGAAAGGTAAGAGAATAGTGGACAGTTTGTGCAGCACACTACACATCTAACCAGGTTTGCTCAGTACAAACAACTCAACAAAAGAGAACAGTTTTTAGATCACATTAATTTGTACTTGAGGCTTTGGGCTCGGGTTCCGAATACAGTATGTCCAGTATTATTGACAAATTCACTGAGAAAGATTTTAGTCCTGTTGAAGTGACAGAGCTCTCTCAGTATATTATGGCACTTAAATACCATAGCAATAGGAAAACCTAAGACAGAGACTTTTCTAATTACTTTATATGGAATTGATTTAAAAGTCTTTGAAGTGCTACTTGTTGCACCTTTCCTGTACTTAGTGGGACTTCATAAATATGCCTAATTTCAGCACTTACTTACTAACTAACTATAATGGAGGCTTCAGTGCCTTTATCTTCTGGAACTATTGTGACTTTCAGCACATGAACTGGTCTTCATCTGGGGCTTATCCTAAGCTTTGTATTTGTACCACATCCAAACAACAACATTTTCTACATTTAAACAAAATCCTAGAACAAGAAACCTACATGATGTTCTGAACTGGTAGAGTCAACATCCATGACTGGAGACTAACACTTCCCATCCTTAGCTAAAATGCTCCAAAAAGTTTAGGTTTTATAAAGGTTACAGCATTTTTTATTACAACCAAAGTAAACTCAAATAGGTTTTTTATGCTTTAGCTAATCTAATCCTTCTAAGACTCTGTCTACAGTACCCATCACCACAGTATCTAAGAAATAAACAGGTAAAATAAGTGTTTGTGTCAATGTTCAAAGTGGACTTTGAAGATTGTAGAATCTGGGAGGAACAAAGAACAAACAGCTGCTAGGATTTCCCACCCCATTTGTTTTTTGTTGGTGTTGTTGTTTTGTGGTCAAAACACTTCACTTATGGTGGAACTAAAAGTCTCAGCTCTGCCACTGACCTGCTGTGACAACTAGGTCGAGTCATTTTACAGTTCTGTGCCGGCAGCTGGTACCCTTCCCACCCTCTGTCTTCTCTCAGGGAACTTACTGTATGACTAGGCCTGTGTTTGTACAGTGTCTAGCAAAATTAAGCCTTGCTCATTTGGGGCCTCTAGTTACAATAATAATTGCAATTATGTGGACTATGAAGTTCAGTCAAATAGGCAGGTCTTTCAAAATGCTTTCAATCTTGTCAGATTTTGGCTGAGTCCAATCTTGAATGGCAGCTCATTCCTCAAAAAAGTCTAGACTCAGAACACTATCTCTGGCTCTCACATGCTTTTTTCTGGGTTTATATTTCTTTAATTTTCAAAAAATAAGCTAGTATAGCAGCTAGGAAAGAAAAAGTTTGAAAGACATTATATCTTAGTAACTTAATTGAAGGTGGTTCTTTATGCACCATTCACTTTCTTTTTTCATCCTCAGACATTGTATTCATATTGTACGAGTACTAGTGATAATACCTAGCTCTTCTAGAATTCTTCATCAGTAGCTCTTACAGTGCTTTACAAAGGAGGCAAGTATTATCCCCATTTTTCAGATGGGGAAACAAGCACAGGGTGGTGACGTGATTTACCCTAGGTCGCGCAGCAGGCCAGTTGCTAAGCCAGGAATAGAACCTGGGTCTCAAGAGCAAACAAACAAGAGAGCATCAGCTTACAAACCAGAATCTGCAACTGGATTAGGAAACAGTGCATTTGATGTCATACGCAGGAAGCATGAGAACAGAAATAAAATGGTAAACAATTTGAAAGTGTTGCCAAAATAAAAGGTTTTGGTTACACTGCTCTACAGCCAAAATGCTTCTGAAATAAATGTAGTCAAACTTTACTAATTCTGGGTCACTGAGAACGAAAATGATGCTTAAAATTGTTGATTGGCTCTAGTTTTCAAGATATGCTATTGGGTCAGTATATACGACCCTTGACTTGGGAATGGCGGAGGATAAGTGAGTTATAAAGGGAAGGGATCTCAATTTAAACCAGAAATGACTAAAATACATCTTTGACTGGATCTATGAATAAATCTATGATTGGGTTTGGACAGTACTTGCTTTTTAGGCAAAACAATGAATGATGCAATCTGAAGCTGGTATTGCGTCGTACATGATATGAATTGCATCATGTTATTCCTAGAAGTCATGGATGATGCAATCATAACGAAGCTTACATCACTCTGCTGAACAAATTGCCCGATATCAGCTCTAGAAATCATACAGTGTCGTGCTCTCTTATTTGTCAGTGTTTGATTTTGCAAAGGGACACATTTCTGTTTAGCCAAAGTGAGCAGAGATGCCTCGTACTTGTGTGAACAGTGCAGATAACTTCTGCTAGGTTTGTGGTGAAGTGACTTTTGCATCACAAAAGTGCAGTATAACCACTATGGTTAAGAAAGCCTATCACCTTTATTTTGGCTGCAAAATTGGAGATCAGGACAAGAGGTGGGCCCCACACATATGCTGCAACACTTGTGCAACCTTGTCAGGGATTTGGAACTACCCAAGAGTAAGGCAGAGCTGTTGGGCTCCAGACTACAGCAGTAGAATCTCCTGGCAGGTGATGTTAGGGTTTCCATGTTCCGTGACCGTCCAAAGGATCTTGTCCCATTCTTCTTCATGGAAGGTGATCTTGTAGCCTGCAACAACATCGATGGTGTGATGGCAGCCCTCAACATCGTTCATGATCCAGATGAGTGGAGACTGTTCATTGATTCATCGAAGACGAGTCTTAAAGCTGTTTTACTGCATAATGGCAATGTTTTGCCATCAATTCCAGTTGGTCATGCAGTCCATATGAAGGAAACCTATAACAACATGAAACAACTTTTGAGGTACATAAACTATGACCAACATCAGTGGCAGCTTTGTGGCGATTTGAAGGTTGTTGCTCTCTTGCTTGGTCTGCAGACTGGATACACAAAGTACTGCTGTTTTCTCTGCGAATGGGATAGTCGTGCAAGAGATTCCGACTACATCAGGAAAGACTGGCTACTCCGACAGTCATTGGAGCCTGGGAGGAAAAGTGTTCAGCATCCACCACTTGTTGAATCAAGGAAGATTTTGTTACCACCCTTACAAATCAAGCTGGGTCTGATGAAGAACTTTGTCAAGGCCATTGACAAAACACAAGCAGCTTTCAAGTACCTCCGTGGAAAATTTCCAAGGTTAAGTGAAGCTAAGATAAAGGAAGGTGTCTTTGTTGGTCCTCAGATTCGTGAACTTCTTCGAAATGATGCATTTGACCATGCACTGCGTGGCAAGGAAAAGACGGCATGGAAAGCCTTCCAGTTAGTGGCAATAAATTTTCTCGGAAACCACAAGGCAGACAACTACAGGTTGTTGGTGGAAAACCTCCTCAAGGCATACAAAAGCCTTGGTTGCAACATGTCACTAAAGATACATTTTTTGCACTCTCATCTAGATTTTTTTCCACCGAACTGCGGAGCAGTGAGCGACGAGCACGGCGAGCGATTTCACCAGGACATTGCAACAATGGAGAAACGCTATCAGGGCAAATGGAGCCCATCAATGCTTGCAGACTATTGCAGGACAGTGACAAGAGATGCTCCATTTAATGAATACAAGAGACAAGCCAAGAAGCGCCGAGTAGACACTGAAAAGGACTAAACTATGTACAGAATAGTTTTTTGCTTTTTGTTTCATAATAAATTTTATTTATATAACCCTTTTGCTGATTTTTAAAGTGTTACATAAACAGGACAGGGGAAATATTATCATGTAAAGCAACCATAAACACATGAAAAGACCTAGGTTCACAATTTATGATTAAAACTCTACTATCTACACAATATACATAGACATAAAATGTAAAAACTTAAATATCTTAGAAACAGTAGCCAATCAGTTGTTTTAATTGTCATATTTGAATTCAGCACATCAAAATACATAATAAATAGCACATTTTAACTCTGAAGCAGATGACTTCTCAAAAATTGTAGACCAGTGTTATTTGAAGCAGTACCAGAATATTCAAAAATATTTTCTAAAAATCAGGTTCTTTTGTCCAATGATCAACAATTTAATGAAATTTTCCACAAGGAAGTTTCTGCTTTGATTTTTTTTAGTCTATTTTTATCCAGACCTGTCCACTAGATTGTCTTAACCACTAACGCCACCTTAAATTGGTTGCATAAGCAGTAAGCAAGACAGCAATTTCAAGATCTTTTCACATCAAGCATCTTTGAGATGACCATGTTTCTCAAAAGCTTTCACCAACTCATTTGCCAATTCACATAAGTAATATTGACTTGAGAATGGATTCTGACCTCCAGAATAAACTAAATATATTTTTTCCACAATTGGCCCGTTCTACTACATAATGATATTGACAGCTTTTTAATTTTAACAGCTAAAATTTCTTTCTTTCTGCTTGCCTGTTGATCAGTTTAAAATAAATACATGCATGCCTATGTGTTGAAATAAAACAATAAGTGAGGTCAGGCTGACATCACAAGTCAAGCAAATTATCATCACCTGTTAAGAAAATTGATGACTCTCTCCATCATGAGTATTAGGATAATCTTTTTAAATTCTCATTTCTAAGATGGAGTCACACCTTTGTTTGAAATATCTTTCCTGTATGTCAAAACAAATTCAACTGTATATAATTGGAATTGACTAATCTCAATTATGGATTCTTATTCAGTGTCAAAACCACCACCTTCTGTGTGTCCAAGAAGTAAGGCAAGAGAAATGTTTCAAATCTGGTACAGTGGGCTTGGAGAAAGCTTTAGTCTCATTAATTTGCCTAGATCAACAGGCATATGCAAATACCCAGAATTACAGTTCCATTTTTTTTAAATTTCCCTGACCTCAATATTTGAACCCCATTCTGCTCTGTGGTGGGTCACTCTGGCAAAGGGAATAGAACGCACCTGGATGGTTTGTTCCCCCAGGAAAGAGTCCCCATCTAATGAAAAGCCAGCACAGCCACCCCCTATGGCATGACCAGAATACTAATGTATTTGTTAGCTATTGTCTGGCAGAAGGTTCCTTGGGAGCCATATCAAGCTAAGTGCAGTTTACAGCATTTGAGGGCTGAGTTTCTGCACACAGCTCCCTCAGATAAACAGATTGCAGAGACAGATGAAAACTGAAGCCCCTGGTTGTCTCAGAGTGGATAAACGTAAGTTATATGGCAAGAAGGCAATAGAGAAGTGTGGCAGGTAAGCTAAACAAGATGGTGTATGATAAAGACATGTCAGGGCTGCTTAAGCCTACTTTCTTCTACACCTGCCCCTTCGGTATGTACCTTTACATTTGTTTTACTATTTGCATTGATGGATTAGCATTTTCTGGCCAATTTACATCTGATGCGTAACTTTCACCATCACTCATAGCACTGAATTTGGCCCAGAATTTAAAGGGATACTGTGCTGGCAAGGGATTCCTATTTAGATAGCAGATCCTTTATGGCCACATAGATATTTAGGGCCTAATTTTTCTCATATACCATCTGTGCACTGATATAACTTTGGACTTCAAAGGAGTCACACCAGTGTGAGGGGAAGAAGGATTCCCTATCAGTTCTGCCAACATTTCTCAATGCGAGGAGGATTTAACATTTAGGATAAGATTCTAAGCTGCTGTAAATTGCCATAGCTCCACTGACTTCATTAGATCTATGCAAGCGGAGGATCTGGTCCATGGTTTGTGATGCAGTGTTAAATTGTGTTCCTTAGTCTGTAAACTGGAGAGCTAGTGTCTGTGAATACCCAATAGTTTCCATAAAAAAAAATCCTATTGGTATTTGCAGCACCAGATTCCCATAAGTGCTGGAACTAGGAGTGCTGAGGGTGCTGCAGCACTCCGTGGCTTGAAGAGGTTTCCATCATATACAGGGTTTACAACGGCTCTCAGCACACCCACCATAAAAAATTGTTCCAGCTCCCCTCCAGATTGCGGTCTCTTTCCCATCATAAGGGGCACCACAGTCCTAACAATGTAAAGATATCCTTGAGACCTGATTCTGATCTCACTTGCACTGTAATAAGTCAGTGGTAACATCAATGAAAATCAACAGCATTACACCAGTGTAACACTGCTGCAGATGAGAGCAGATAAGCCATAATATTGCATCCTTTTCTCAAGTAGAATCCATTTGTCAATATGCATGTACATATTAATATCATTCATATTATCTGAAGTAGCACAATTGCTTGTAATTTGAAATAAATTGTGTTATTGATGTTTATAGACAAATGCTGGGATTGCTTGATGCCATACCCTACATCATTATTAAATGCATCTGAGTGTCACTATTAATTCTGTAATAAATTTGGTGCTTTATTGAGTCTTTTATTCCTTTGTCCTAGAAAAATATTTTCCATGCCTTCTACTAGATGCAAGAACAGCTTGTCAGATCGTACATATACATTTTAAATACAGAAATCTCTATACTGACAGGAGTTGTCTGTGGTATGTCCCCCTCTAATGGTTGGTCCATGAAGGATAAGAACATAAGAACGGCCATACTGGGTCAAACCAAAGGTCCATCTAGCCCAGTATCCTATCTTCCAACAATGGCCAATGCCAGGTGCCCCAGAGGGAATGAACAGAACAGGTAATCAAGTGATAAAAAAAGACTGTTACTGCTACTACTAATAGATTTACTCCTTCAGCTTAAGCAGGAGAGGCTTGTGCTTTTTGGTGCTGAAGACCAAGGGTTCTATCCCTGGTGAGGACAGTGGTGAGGGGTCAATACAAAGTAGTGACCTGTACATGAATCAGACCCAGGACCACCATCAGCGCCAAAAAAGGAGGCTAACTTTGATTGTGTGTCCCCAATGGTAAAACACATTTCTACATAAGGCAAAGAAAACGTACAACCTGGGTGATGATACATTTCAGTTGCAGGTTTTTTCCATGAAAAATTCCTTGCATGACCTAACACTACAAGAATAAAAAGAATGTGTTTATGAAGAATTTGTGGATTCCTTGGGCTGTCAGTTGCAGCAAATGGTAACTAGAGGTGCACAGTTAAGGGTGTGGCTTCTCTGAGAGATGGACCAATTGTGGTCACTGAATCAAAATTTCATAAAAAACATTTCTGCAAAGTTTTTTAATACTGTGTTTAAAACCTTTTGAATAAAGAAATCTTATGTTTAATTCTGAACATTTAAAAACGGCATTCCAAATATTTATTACATCTTTGCATCAGAAATACTAGATTTCACACTTAGGACCCTATTCTGTTCCTACTTACACTAGTTTATACCATGGAACCCCATTGAATAAGTGGAGTTGTTCCTTGTTTACACCAGGGTAGGAGAAATCAGAATCAGGCCCTCCAACCTGTGGATTACTGTTGCCACACTGTGCTATTAAACAGGATTTATGGGATCAGTCAAGTATCAGTATGGCTGGTTGCCATTCTGGCAACCCTCTATTAAATTTTTGCTGCTGACATGTTTTAGGCATTGGTGGTTACTAAGCAACTGAATACTTTTACAGCCTGCCTGCAATGAAACTGTGCTTGCAAAATTAATCAAGGTCACTCCGTTGATCATTAAAATAATCTTAGCATTTTCATATAGATGTATACATGCCTATACTGGATGCCCTAATGGCCCAAAGCAAGATTTGGGGTAAGAAAGTATAGGATTTCTAAGATGCACTTTAGGGGACATACATGCTTATATGCATTAAAAAATACCTCATCATAAGAAGTTTAAAGAATTAAACAGATTTTTCGCTGTGCAAGATAAAATATTTATAAGAATGTCTAAAAACTATGCAGGCATTGCTTAAGATGTACCATTATGCACAATGTGTAAAATACAGCAATTTGAGTTCAATTAATTCACCTACACCAGTTTTATCACCCCAGATTCCCCATGCTTGCCAGTGGGATATGTTTCACCTTTGGCTAATATTTCATTTAGAACATCAAATTAGTCTCCCATTTATTGCAAAGCTTTATTAGGGAGATGTATGCCCTCTCACCACTTTCCTGACATGAAGGGAAAAGTATATATGCAACTGAAATTACTCAGAAAACTCTCTACAACAAAATGTGGAATGGCTTTGTTCTGCTGCTCTTCCTTTATTATTTGAAAATTTATCCCCTTCCTTTTCCACAGTTTTCAGTGATAAACAGCATAAGTGGTGAATTCAGAAGTGTGCTACGTAATGGTTGTTCCCCCCGCCCTTGTCTACTTTACTTTGTTTCATGTCTAGATTTGAAAATGGAGGGCACTAACAGCCTGTTTCTCTGGTATTCAGTAAAGGCAAGATTAGTAATAACATGGAGGAAGGGTTTAGAACAAAGGGTTATATCCTAGCCCATATGCCCAGCCCTAGTAATATGGTTGCACAGGGATTTAGCAGGAGACCAAATACTTCAAAGAGACTAATGAGGCAGCGGAGCTGCTAACCAGCCACTATTGCAATTGCATGGCTTCCACATCCATTACATCCTTCCTCCTTAGCAGTGGATGTTTGATTGATAGATATGCATATATTCAGAATCAGAGATCCACCAGACAACACCTTCCTTTCTTTAGGGTGACCAGACAGCAAGTGTGAAAAATCGGGATGGGGTTGGGGGGGAGGGAGGTAATAGGAGCCTATATAAGAAAAAGACCCCAAAATCAGGACTGTCCCTATAAAATCAGAACATCTGGTCACCCTACCTTTTTTCCACAAGGAAACACCTTCCCATGAGGCACCAGTCAGTCACAAAAGGCCTGCCACCCATCCCTTCACAACATCAGCACCAACCAATGTCTCCTACAAAAGTCTCTGTGATTAACCAGCATCAACACTTTTAGACCAGGTTATAAAAACCAAAAACCAAACAAAAATGCTTGTTCCCCAGGAAGCTTTGCTCTGCTGACTGCTGCTCAACAACCACACAGGGTAGCTGTTAAGAGGAATTTAAGTAATGGCTTTTATGTGGCTCCTCTAAACTGAAGTGAGTTTACTCCTGGTTAACACTTTACAGGACTGACATTTTTGCTTTAAATATATATATATATATATTTTTTTACTATTTCCATAGATTTGACAAGTTAGAATGTGAGGGACTTTTATCACATAAGCAATCATAACAAAGGAGAGGGTAAATGTAGCTTTTATCTAAGAAACATATTGTGATTAAACACACAATCTGCTTAGGGCTTGGCTATGTGGCACAGCAATGCACCCCAGAGGGATGTGATTTCTGAAGCGCACCAAAGGGTTACACAGCAATTGGCCCATGAAGACCCTACTTAAGTGAACCAAAAAGTTCCCTAGTGTGTTAACATAGTGCTGTTTACACACACTCTCTCTTTTCACTGTATTCCACTACTCATGGTTCATCTTCTAAGTTGGATGTATGCCCTTACAAACCTCTAACTTACACACATTGCTAGAGGCCTGATCCAGTGCCATTGAAGTCAATGAGGACCTTCCAGAGGATGCTGAATCAAGCCTTAGAAGTACATCTATCTGACAATGCCCAAGCTAGGGACATTGCCTGTATGCATCCCATTATATATTAGCAAACAATTTGTGCCTACTTGGGTACTGAAAATCAGCACCTCAGAAATCCTCCAGCTCAGTACCGAATTCAACATTAGAAGGCTAGATTGTGCCTAAGCAATGTGCTCCGTGTAAGTGCAGCTGCATAACACTCCTATCTCAGGAAAGGAATCATGGCCCTGAGAGATTATTCCTTTCCTGTTCTCACCTCTTGCTACCAAGGGGTAGTAACGTGCTACTAGTTTGTATCAGTAGCAGATTATTAGCCATCCTGAACTGGCTCAACCGTGGCTAGGTGGCAGAGTATAAGCACTGCTCATTTTCCCCACCCTTCTTTGCCAGTGCTTGCCCACCTGTACAGAAGGGTGAAACACACCAGGCATGCAACCACTTCTTTCCTCCCCACTTTTCCTCTGTTGGGGGGATGATGTGTGTATGAGTTGGGATGGGGAGGTGGGTCTTATTCTCTAATAAACCACATAAACAAAGCCACAATCTGGCCCAGCATACTTAAAACTGCAGTGTGTAATTAAAAACCTTCCAACAATGGATTTTAATTAGTAACTCCCCAGAGCTGCAATGTGAACTAAATTATACACAACCTCATTTGGAATAGTTTTTAATCAAAATGTGCCAATGTCTCTTCACTTTTTTCTCTGAGATTCTTTGAATCTGGCAATAAAGCTAGCTGAATTTTTGCCAAGGTGAGGCATCCTTTCCAGACCTGTAATCATATTTGGACAATGAGGTAGAGAAACGGAAGCAATTCA
This sequence comes from Terrapene triunguis, assembly GCF_002925995.2. Classification (NCBI taxonomy): domain Eukaryota; kingdom Metazoa; phylum Chordata; order Testudines; family Emydidae; genus Terrapene; species Terrapene triunguis. The sequence continues at coordinate 14,586,309 of NW_020664530.1, forward strand.
ACAGGTGGAGAGGGTTTTATGAAAACTTTTGTTTAGTTTATTGAAAAGCATTAGCTACCAAATAAAATGCTACATCAAGAAGAAAGCCAATATTTTCTGAGCAAATTGACCCTTGCACAATTAGCTTTCAGACAGGGTGATTTACTCAATGAGAAAATTACAGAAGCTGGAACAAAACAGGCAAAACAAAAAGTACACACACTGGTAAACCTTCAGGCCTGGATAGCTTTATACTGCCAGTTGAAGTTACAATTCATACAAAAGAGACAGCATCCTGAGCAGTTCTAGGCATACATGGTTTACAGCCAACTTTCTGCTTCTCTGATCCTGGGTACTTCCTGCCACTTTACTGTCTTTAGGTTTAGTTTAGGCACCACACTGGTCTAGTTTCTGCTAATAATAAATAAATAATCATAATCATAATCACAACAACAACAACAACAATCTGTTGGAGGAGCTGTTTCCCACTATCCATTTGTTTGGTTTTAAATTGATAAAGTTGTGGACTGCTTTAAATCATAGCAGAGTCCTTGTTTTATTCCCCTACTCCTTGGATTAATTCTGTTATTCTCTTCCATGCCATTTTTTGGTCTTTTTCTTTTGCATTTTCTAAGATGGACTTACTAGTTTAAAAAAAATGTAACATTCACACTGTGGTAGCACCATAAGCCTTAACCAGATCAACAACTTACTGTGCCAAGCATTATATAAATTTCTAGTCCCTGCCTCCCAAAAGCTTGCAGTAGTTCTTTGTAGACCAAATCCTGCATTCTTCAGCTAGTAAAAGCCTCACTGAAGTCAAAAGAATTTTGGATTAAAAAAGGATTAGAGGCTGTACAGTTTGGCCTTATCCTGTATTTGGTGTTAAGAAATAAAAACAGTCACCATATCTATTTTTTCTTTCAAACAATTTATGAAGAGAATGTTAGCCCATCTAGTACTCAAGACAAGCAATTGTATGGTAACAATTCAATATTCAAGTTTTCTTTGTGTTACCATCATAACACAAGAGTAGCAGAGTCAAAAAATGTGGGGGAAATGTCTTCACACTTGCACCTCCATTGCCAAAGCCTAGGAGATTGTCCACTTTTGCTGAACAATTCATTTTCACCACAAAACACATATGAAGGCAAATATCATTTCTTATTTTGTTTTTAAAATGACTGTGGGTCTGATTGTTCATTTCTCTGCATGCTGTATAGTCATTTAGCTGGTGAAAACTGTTTCCCAGGTCAGCCAGCTGCTTAAGCACATGAAATATTCCCCTTGACTTCAAAAGGGAGTACTTGTGCTTAAAATAAACCACACACTTGAGTAACTCACAATCTAAGTGCAAAATGGTGTAAAACAATACCCAGTCAAAATACTAGTATTTTACTCTTAGTTAACATTGGTGTAAGTGACAAGGCAAAGTGCAGGACAATGGAGAATAAGACTTTGAGACACTAGGTCTACATCTGTATCAGTAGGGTTAAATTGCTCTCATGGCTGGGACTTTCTGCCATCTTGTATATTTACAGGACTCCAAGATGAGTGTTGGCTCTAACTCTGTCAGACCAGGCAGTAGAAAGTTTGTAATAAGCATACCAAAACAATTATTCTATCTGATCCAGGGTTCTGCAGAGACTGGCTCATCTATCTGTTCATTATATGAAGCCTTTCCAAAGACTTTGTATTTTTAAAATCATTACCAATTTAATAAATAATAAAAACATAGAAGAATTTAAAACAATTTTTCATAGTGAGGGAATCGTTAGCAAGATTTGGAGAAATCATGGGGGACTGCAATTATTCAGTATATTTTTAGAGCAGATACTGTTGGATAGGTCACTGATGCGGACCATAAAAAAAGTGTTATTTCCATGCTCAGAAGCAGGATTGACCTTGCTGTTGCTTTTGCAGTTAGTCATTACAAATAAACCTTCATACACATTTTCCTTTCTGCAGATCCCCTTTCTGCACTTTTACATGAGATTATACATGCAGCTTTGATTTATTTGTGCAACTCAAGCTGTGAAGAGGTACATCTTAATAGAAAATAATATTTTTGTTTACATTTTAAGAAGAGTGCTCAAAAAGTATATAATTACACCTCTACCAAGATATAACGCGACCCGATATAACACGAATTCGAATATAACACAGTAAAGCAGTACTCTGGGAGGGCGGGGCTGCGCACTCCGGCGGATCAAAGCAAGTTTGATATAACGCGGTTTCACCTATAACGCGGTAAGATTTTTTGGCTCTCGAGGACAGCGTTATATCGGGGTTGAGGTGTACTTCTTTAAAGTACACACCCTCGATGTAGACCTCTAATACTTAGAGGAATATTTTAGCTAAAAATAAACCTTGAATTCAGGAAGAACTAAATGAAATGAAGGAAAATATTGCAATATAATGCACACAGATGGATGAAAGTAAGGGCAATTCCTCTTTAAGTTTTACCTGCTGAGCCCTGGCAATATATTATTTTAGCTTTACAGAGCTGTTGATTTAGAAGTAACATGTCATGTAAAATTTTCTGTCAAAACTTTCAGCAGGGGGGTAGGCCAGGGAACAAACTTGTGAAGATACGAAAGTGAAGTCAAGTTACAATGCATTGTTTGTGTTCTAGAGAGGCAGACCAGTGCAATACGTAGGACTCTGGATGAGGAGGCAGGTGACATGAGTTCTGTCCCTGGTTCTATTACTCACCTGCTGGGCAACATCATACATGTTATTTCACCTCCCTGAGTCATTGCTTTCCCAGGAATCTTTTGGTTTGCTTGTTTAGATTGTAAGCTCTTCAGGGTATGGATGGTCTTACTTTGTATTTGTACAATGCCTAGTACAACATGCTGCAAAATCTAGGACAAAGCCTAGCCTGGCATAAGTATTATCCTGGCCTGTCCAGACTCATTCACTATGTATGACCCATGCTTATGATAACATTTCCAACTCCCGCAATCTCTTTTGTGATCTTTAGGCACTATTGATAATATAAATGAATAAAACATTTGGATGTTACCTGTGAACTAGTGGATCAAAAATTCAAACCAGGGTGCCACAAATTAGACACCTAAATCTATATTTCAGAAGCTAATCAGCACCTATATGCCTAAAATAGGTATTTAGTTCCTCAGTATAGATTTGGATGCCTATCTTAGCCACCCCAGTTTAATGTTGGACCCTACATGATTTCCCCCCGCTGTCTTTCAGGAAAGTTTTTAAAGTGAAGTTTCTTTTTTAGAACATAGTGATATTAGAGCCCTTCCAATAATTACCAACAAACTCAAAGGAAGATTTGCATGCTGTTTATTTTGGTTTCCAGCAAAATGGGAGAATGTTTAGATTTAGAGGAAAATGTAAATTTTGCACCTGCTATAGACCTTCAAGCAGCTAGCACATGAGAACTCCTATGTTTTCAACCCTACTGATTTTATTGCAAATCTGGAGATTTCTGGCTTTTTCTTAATGTCCCAGTTCCTGGTGAGCTTTTTTTAAAAGGACATTTCTAGCCCTCATCGTTGCAGGGAAAAGCTTGAAAAAGTGATGTGAATGCAGCCTGAAGGACTGAAAATCCAGGAGGCAAATGAGAAAGCCCAAACCTATTTTAAAAGTGTTCATGATTTTTTGCAGCCTCAATCAAGATTTTTCAAATACTAGAGGCTAAAAAAAGTGAGACTGATCAATCTAATATTATCCAAGTTGAGTGAATCACTAATATTAAAAGTATTTTGGATTTTTTGAAGCTTTTCTGTTAAGGAAATTAAAATTCTGATTTTTCACCCCTTACTTACCTTGACTAACACTTATACTGTAGTCCCACTGATTTCAGTGAGAATAATGGTTGCAAAATTGGGCCTTCATTGTATTATGTAATGAGAGAAGGATTTAAAAATATACTGATCACTGTTTATTTCAACAAATGATTGAAATCATTTTTTTCCAAGCAAATTATGTCTAAACACATAACTTTATTCTCCCATTTATATCCAAACCTGGCTAGCTACATTTACTCTTAAAAATTAAGAGTATGTATTGGTTGCAAAATAGATTCCCAAAAGGATTGCTCCATAAACATCATTTAGAATTTGAAAACATTCACGGAATTATTTTCAATTGTCATGGCTAAAACTCTGTCTAGGTAAACAGCAAACCTGTACCTACACTTAAACTGAGACCTGAGTACAGGCCTCCTTCCATACACTAGCTGAAAAATCTAGCCTTGCACTGATTAAAAACCTCCCCTTCATTTTCTTCTATGCTGTTCCATTTCACCACCCATGTGTGTTGATAATGTAGTTGCTATATATCAATATTTCAGAAAAAGACCCACAACTGAATTGAATGCTTATAGAAAAAGTACACTTGTACTAAAGGAAAATAATTCTCCCAAATTCCATCATTGACACCATGTAACACTTCATTCCTAGGAGACAATGGAGCATTATCCTGGCCCCAGGTCAGTTACAAAACATCTACATCTTTCGCTGGAAATGTGAATCTGTGACACCAGAGCATTTTTAAAATCTGTATTCTTGCCAGATTGTTAGTTGTTGGTTTTTTTTTTTTTTTAAAGGGGGAGGGCGGAAATCACAACACAAAACATTTTGATTTTTTTTTGGTTTGAAATGACTGTTTCAAAATGTCCTACAATTGTATTTAAATAATTCAATTACTTTAAAAAATGGTTGAAATCTAAAAGAAATATTTTGATTTTGTCAAAACCAAATGCTTTTTTCATTCTAACCCACCCCCCCAAAAAAACAAACAAACAAACAAAAACATTTTCCCCTGTCTGTTTGAAGTGGATAACAAGTGCACACACACACAGTCTTTTTTTTAACCAAGCTCTAATAAAATGATAGGAAGCAGTTTCCACTGACTCCAATTAAGTGTTACTTTTCTGCTTAAGGGGAGGGGCCAATTATTATTTGCAGTAAAATAAGCCTTCAGCTGACCTGATTGCCCATCCCAGAAACTGGTATAAATTAGCTGTCTCCAAGACATGCTAACTCTCCATTCCATACTCACCCATTGACTATAGTTGAAGGCATCTGCAAAGAGTTTAACATCAGAATCATTCTAAATAACATTGTTACATTACATTTACACACACACACACACATCACAGAAAGACTATGGTTGAAAGGACAAAATCATGAAATTAGAGTTCTTTGAGACAAAGGAAATAGTGGCTGCTTAGAATATAAAAACAAAATGATACAAAACCAGAACTCTGGATACTGCAAGTTGAGATTTAATAACAAGATATTTACAGCACGAGAGTTCCTTTAAGCCTTTCAGGGTATTGACATTAGAAATCATCATCACCAGCAACTGCCTGGCGGCAGTGAGCTGGCAATACTGAATCTATCAGCTTATCTTAGTACAGAGCCTGTGGGGAGCTCAGAGTGCTTAGACAACTGATGCAAGCTGTGTTCTAAATTGCAAAAATGCAAGCCTGCCAGAGAAGAGAGCTATTCCTTTTTTTCCTCCCATTTTAATTTGTTACTTAAAATACAATTACTCTTGGGCTTGTAAGTCAGCTAGAGGGCATCCTAACTTATTACATGGAAAATCAAGGCATGTATGCTACAATGAAAATAAGTACATTAGACTAATGATCATCCCGAAAACAGCTTTGATTGTTTTATTAAATTAGAACAGTCACTTAATTACGCAAAACAAAATATTTAAATGTATTTCTTTTATCTACAGGCCTTGCTACCTAATCAGAGAAATTGGATACGGAAAAGACTTGTTAGCTAAACCAGTCCACCTCTGCAAACACAGGATTGTTCCCCATTGGATGCTTTCACTACACTAGCTATTATAAAGATACCTAATTTTGATGTTGCAAGACTGACAAATGAAAGGTTTGCCACCATTTCCACAGCCTAATACATCTCATTCTCAGCGGGTCTCTCCAGATATTTATCCATTCCCTACATTCATTCCTTGCCTCCTAGTAATCTCCCTGTTCTATACTAAATTCTGCTCACTACTTGGCTGTAAGTTACTTTGTCTAACATGGCTACTTTCAGCCAAGTATTGTAATATTTGAAGCCACCAGATGGTACTGTTACAGATCATCTTATAAACTCTGTTTAACTGCAGGTTTAGGCAGTTAGTGTTTCTCCAAAAGCTTACTTTCAGTTGCGGTATAATTCTTTTTAGAAGTTAAGCACAGCAAAAATTAAAGAGTGTTTACTGGAGGTAGTCAAATTCCAGCTGCAGAAGACAAACTTTTGTGAGTAGCAGAAGATATTCAAGTGCTAAGCAGTGTTCCTTTCAAGGAAACTGGAATTTAAAGATCACAAGGATAGTGCTGTTTTCTATCAATCTGGGTTGGTGAAAAGTGTCAGCAAAAATACAAGCTTGTATTTATATCCATTGTTTGCTGAATGCATGTTTGCTGAACAGGGGTGGCTCTATGTTTTTTGCCACCCCAAGCACGGCAGTCATGCAGTTTTCGGCGGCATGCCTGCGGGTGGTCCGCTGGTCACACGGATTCGGTGGCATGCCTGCGGGAGGTCCGCCGGTCCCGCGCCTTTGGCATCCCCGCCGCCAAATTGCCGCCGAAGCCGTGGGACTGGCGGACCTCCCGCAGGCACGCCGCCGAAAGCCACCTTCCTGCCACCCTCACAGCGAGCGGCAGGCCGCCCCCCGTGGCTTGCTGCCCCAGGCACGCGCTTGCTGCGCTGGTACCTGGAGCCGCCCCTGTTGTTGAATAAGTCACCCCAAAACTTAATCCAGTGTTTGACCACTTTTGATTTTATAATAGACTTCAAGTTCTACACATACCAATTGAATAGTCTGTGTCAGAGTTAAGGTTGCTGGCCAAAGGCCAACCACATTTATCGATATGATGAAAATACTTAAAAGGTAAAACACAGTGTATGAGACCAATTCAACAAACAAGGAATTACAGTGCTGATTTTGATTAAAAGGCAAACAGCAGAAGTTGCTCAGAGATAGGAACTGACACAAGCCGTGCAAAAAATCTCTCTCTAAAAGAGGTGGCAGAGCATGGAGGTGTAAGCTTCATCGTATGTTCAGGTAACCACAAAATAAAAAAAAAAGTCTGATGAACAAGCAGGTAGGCTACAAACCTATAAACAAACAGAAAGCCTGTATACATGTGGGAGAACACACAAGCCAAATCAATTTCCAGCAAAAAGAGATGGCACAAAATGTTACAGGAAATAATACATGAACTAGGTATGGATGAGCAGGAGCAGCAATGGTTTCTGCTGTAGCAATCCCTCCAGACCAAGTGTTCATAAAGATTATTATTCACTGGGGATCAATGTTGCAGGTTGCTTTTTGACTTGGATACTAGTGCACAAGTCATTGTAATATACTGAAAAGTATAAAAGCATTTAAAGTTCTCTAAAACAATCATACCAGATATTGTTTGGCTATGGAAATGAACAGGATACAACCAGTGTAATGTGTAAGCAGAAGCACGAGGATGCAAAAGGCCTAACATTTTAATCACAGAAACACCATCATTGCTTGGTCTCAGATAGGGTTGCCAAGTTTAGTTGGATGTATTTCTGAAGGTTTCATCACATGACAACCTTTAATTAAAGATTAATCTTTAATTCCTAGAGACTCCAGGATAATCCTGGAGGGTTGGCAACCATAGTCTCAGATCAGGTTTGGATCTTAAATTGAGCTGGTAATAGACTCATAGACTCATAGACTCATAGACTTTAAGGTCAGAAGGGACCAATATGGTCATCTAGTCTGACCCCCCGCATGATGCAGGCCACAAAAGCTGACCCCCCCACTTTCCCTTAACTCTGCTGTTGAAGTCTCCAGATCGTGATCTAAAGACTTCAAGTCGCAGAGAATTTTCCAGCTTGCGACCCCTGCCCTATGCTGCGGAGGAAGGCGAAAAACCTCCAGGGCCACTGCCAATCTACCCTGGAGGAAAATTCCTTCCCGACCCCAAATATGGCGATCAGCAGAACCCCGAGCATACAGGCAAGATTCTCTAGCCAGACCCTCATTTTACCAGCGATGGCCGTTATTGCCTAATTGATTAGAATCCCGTAATCCCGTAATGAGAAAAGGAAGCATACTAGCTGCAGTGCTACAAAATATCTGCTAAAACAGATGACTAGAAGAAGTTGTACTTGATGGATTAAGGAAGGTTTCTTGGGAAACACAAGATTAGAGTGGCTACTACTAGAGATTCTGCAGTAAACATTCCATGAAAAATCCAAGTTGCACTACAAGACTGATTGTCTGAAGAGATAGTGAGTCTGGAAAAGGTAGGCAGCATAGAATTATAGAATATCAGGGTTGGAAGGGACCTCAGGAGGTCATCTAGTCCAACCCAAAGCAGCACCAATCCCCAACTAAATCATCCCAGCCAGGGCTTTGTCAAGCCTGACCTTAGAAACCTCTAAGGAAGGAGATTCCACCACCTCCCTAGGTAACCCATTCCAGTGCTTCACCACCCTCCTAGTGAAAAAGTTTTTCCTAATATCCAACCTAAACCTCCCCCGCTGTAACTTGAGACCATTACTCCTTGTTCTGTCATCTGCTATCACTAAGAACAGTCTAGATCCATCCTCTTTTGAACCCCTTTCAGGTACTTGAAAGCAATTATCAAATCCCCCCTCATTCTTCTCTTCTGCAGACTAAATAATCCCAGTTCCCTCAGCCTCTCCTCATTAGTCATGTGCTCCAGCCTCCTAATCATTTTTGTTGCCCTCCGCTGGACTCTTTCCAATTTTTCCACATCCTTCTTGTAGTGTGGGGCCCAAAACTGGACACAGTACTCCAGATGAGGCCTCACCAATGCTGAATAGAGGGGAGTGATCACGTCCCTTGATCTGCTGGCTATACTCCTATTTATACAGCCCAAAATGCCATTAGCCTTCTTGGCAACAAGGGCACATTGTTGACTCATATCCAGCTTCTCGTCCACCGAAACCCCTAGGTCCTTTTCTGCAGAACTGCTGCCTAGCCACTCGGTCCCTTGTCTGTAGCAGTGCATGGGATTCTTCCGTCCTAAGTGCAGGATTCTGCACTTGTCCTTGTTGAACCTCATCAGATTCCTTTTGGCCCAATCCTCCAATTTGTCTAGGTCCCTCTGTATCCTATCCCTACCCTACAGCGTATCTACCACTCCTCCCAGCTTAGTGTCATCTGTAACCTTGCTGAGGGTGCAGTCCACGCCATCCTCCAGATCATTAAAGAAGATATTAAACAAAACCGGCCCCAAGACCGACCCTTGGGGCACTCCGCTTGATACCGGCTGCCAACTAGACATGGAGCCATTGATCACTACCCGTTGAGTCCAATGCTCTAGCCATCTTTCTATCCACCTTATAGAAGGTGAACACCATGATAGTAGTGGAAAAATCACAGAGAATACCACAGTTTTGCCTACACCCAGAAGTCCTGATGTAATTCGTAAGTTAGTACAATGACAAGCTGGGCATTGTACTTGACAAGAGACCTGAGTACTGGCAGTTAAAATTGGACAAAGACAGTTAATTGCTAACAGTCTTTAATACTCCAAATTAGAGCTGGTTTGAATATTTTGTTCTATTTTTTTTCTCTAGTTACAATGGCCTTTTAAAAAAAAATGCAGAAATGTTTAAAATGGTTGTATTTGACAAAAACTGAAACTGAATATTCAGTTTTCATTGAATATATTCCAAGGTCACAAGGGCGCATTGTGATCTTTTCATCTGACCTCCTGTAAAAACAGACCATAGAAACTTCCCCAAAATAATTCCTAGAGCATATCCATTGGAAAAACATCTAATCTTGATTTAAAAATTGTTAGTGATGGAGAATCCACCATGACTGTTGGTAGATACTTCTAGTTGTTAATTTCTCTTACTGTAAAACATTTATGTCTTATTTCTACTCGGATTTTTTCTAGCTTCAACTTCCAGCCATTAGAGCTTGTTATACCTTTGTCTGCTAGAATGAAGAGCCCATTATCAAATATTTGTTCTCCCTGTAGGTAATTAGTGACTGTGATGAAAATCACCCCTTAACCTTCTCTTTGTTAAGCTAAATAGATGGAGTCTATCATCATTATAAGGAAGGTTTTATAATCCTTAAATCATTCTCTTCTCTGAACACTCTCCAATTTATCAACATCCTTTCTTAAACTGTGGACACTTGCAGTGGTTGAACTGGTGCCAAATACAGAGGTAAAATAACCCCTCTACTCCTACTCCAGATTCTTTTGTGTGTGCATCACAAGATCATATTAGCTCTTTTGGCCACCACATTACACTGGGAGCTAGTATTCAACTGATTATCCACCATAATCCCCAAATCTTTTTCAGAGTCACTTTTTCCTAGGACAGTTCCCCATTCTCTAAGTGTGGTCTACATTCTTTGTTCCTAACTGTATACATTTACATTTAGTCATTTTAAAACAAATACTGTTTGATTGTACGCTGCATCAGTGACTTGTCCTCTACGCCATTCCTTCAATTTGTGTAATCTATGACCTTTCAGTGATGATTTTATATTTAAAACCCCAAAAACCATTTTTAAAAAATGGTGTAACATTTATTTTGTTGAGCATCTAATGCATATCCAGCCAAAACAGCTCTCAGGCCAAAGGCTCACATGTTTCTTTCCACTTATTGCTGTACTGGTTGGTTATCTTTGTCATTTTCAGTCTTGGTGATCATGGTACTGCAATCCTTTTACATTTAGAAACCAATTAACTTATAACTGTTAGTTCCTCAGTGAATTTGCAGAATTCTGCCACTTGGGGCTGACATTTTTCTTGTTGTCAAACAGCAAATGATAGTTTTCAGCAAGTAAGATAATTGAGGATCTTGACTAGATACAACCCTCATTTCTGTCAATGTCTTATCTGACTCAGGTAAACTGTACATGATTAGGTGAACATGTACTGCAAATGCTCCTACATGTTGTCATGCCCTGCCAGAAACAATTTCCTGAAGATGTCAATGACCAGTATGTTTAATTACAATATTGTGTTTGTGCAGAAGCAACACCATAATATCCAGCCATGGTGGTGCTGTAGCAAGGCTTTTTGAAAGTGATTGCTTCCAAGTGTTTTTAATCAGACTCCTCAGAAACTTTTCTCCCCATACACATAAGCTGTGAAGGTTTGAAATCAATCAAAATTATTGGTACCTACATGCCTTTCTGTGGTTGTGAAATGAGGATACACAAACCACATGTTTCCCTTCCTGCAGCAACCAGCACCCCCCTCAACTTCCCAAGTCCTTGCTTGGATGCATCCACCTGCATTCCTCCCTTTGTTAATATCGTGGTGTGAAAATGCTTCAATTTGGTGAAGGCCAGATCGTGCCGGGTATCCCCTTGAAACAGATTCTCTCTTTAGGAGACTCATTAGTGGTGTCAAGATTTCTGCGAAGTGTATTACACATTTGGAAAGTTAAATTGCCATACCACAGCATTTGTGTTACACATTTGACAAGTTGTTTTATCTGAGCCTCTCTACTTTAGGTATTGGGACAGTAGTCCTCCCTTTCTCCCATCATTTGTCTTCCTGGGCCACGTATGCTGTAAATTGTACAGGGCAAGGAATCTCTGACTTTGTTTATGTACAATGCCTAGCACAATGAGGCCCTGAGCGTAACGGGGGCTTCTAGGCCCTACTGTAATATAAATAAACGTTTCTATCTCAGCACAGTTTAGTGCCTCATCTCATTGCTGCCACACTTGCAGGTTCAGGTTTAATATCCTCACTTGAGAGAATTAGCCCAAATATACTTTATGCCAGTTGCACTGATGATTTAGTTGTCTAGAGTTAACCTTATCGCCCAGACTTCTCTGCCTTTCTCTATTTATGTGGAGCATATCACATGGAGTGGCATCATATTCTGCCATGTTAAGTCCAAACATCAATATATCATCCAGAATGCCTGCAATTCCAATTCACAAAATGAGAAAAGATTCTATGATGTCCATACTGCTTATACCACCACATGTCAAATAGAGGACATCATTATCCCACACAACAGACAATCTTGTCCATAGCAAAAGGTGGCATCTGATATATATGTTTTTACAGTGGGTAACAAGAACTATGTGCATGTCATGGAGTAGAAAAGCCATTTTGATCTAGAAAAAGGTGAGTAACAGAAGCTTACACACTGTTAAAGATAATAACATCTTTACAGACCCACAATAGCTGAGGATATGCTATCAGACAATGGACCCCAGTAAAATTTCCAGAAATTTCAACAGTTGGGATATAATTACGTTTTTTTTTTCAGTACAACTTGTAGCCTCCACTTTCTGCTTCTTCTCTTAGTCAAATAAACAGGCAGAAGTGACAGCGCACACAGTAAACATTACGTGGTTTGAAAGACTCCAATACCTAGTTACAACTGAGGAAAGGAAAACACCAGTTGCTGGCATGAAATCATCTATGTTTCACAATCAACAGATTAATTTAGAAGTCACCAGTCCAGACACATCTCAGGAAAAGGTCCATCAGGTTACAACAGGCACAAAAAGGCTTTTACCTCTCCTCCAGAAAGAAGAAATAGTGTGTATGTATAATACAACTCATCAGGCACCATCAAAGCCAAGTTGCACTCCCCCACCCAATCCAAAGTGGTACAGACAAACACAGGAATTTTTACATGTATGGTAAAATCTTCAAAAGCACCTAGAAGATTGCTCTTAAGTCACTTAAGTTTCTATGTCTTTTTCAAAATGTGACTTAGGAACCTAAACTAATTAGGTGCCTTTGAAAATTTTACCTAGAGACACTACAAATTCACAAGAAGTTAATTTTAATACAGGCAGTTCTAATGACTCAAAACTATAGTTTCCCAGCCACAAGCTTGTCTTATTGTCTAGGAGGGTTTTATAATTGTGATTTTTCATAAACAAAAATCTTCATCTGATGCAGAATGAAAAGGAGAACACAAACAAATCTCCAATCTTCAAAAAAATGTTCATAAACCACAAATATTGTTTTCAGGCCATCTCTAGTAATCCAGAGAGAAATGTAAAGACACTGACGGTTATATTACACATGTTGTATAACTGCCTGAGAGACTGTAGGCAGAAACATTTCTTAAGAGATTTATATTTAAACAATGTGATTTGAAACTAACTAGTAATGTACAGAAATATTCAGAGCAAATTTTGAGTCTACTTGATATATTTTCTTTTGTCTATTCCGTATAAGAAGGGTTGCACATAATTAATGTTGTCACAAGAAGAACTAGATAGTCTTACAAGTTCTGTTTAATTTACTGTTTAGGCAGGGGTTGGAAAAATAAATATGGGACAACTCCTTTTAGAGTGGGTGTACATCACTGTTAAGAGTGGGTTTGCTTCTTTTGTCTCCCTCTGACTGAAATAATTTCTTCAGAGCAGAGGTATTGCTTACAGCAAACAAGCAACACAAGGGGGGGGGGAAAAAACCCTACATGATGCCAGAATATGAGTCAGGATTTTTCTAGGAAATGTAACAACATTTTGGACCTCTTCCTGTTCCCAATGAAATCAATATTAACCTCCCATTTAACTCAATTGGAGCAGGAGTAATCCTTTAATAAGCAAACGTTATGTTTAATGTTTATGCTAAAAAGTGTACATTCAATTTCAGTGCAAGTCAGTACCGCAAAATATTATTATATTTAAGGACCCTTCTAGCCTTACATTTCTATGATTAAGAAGTCATCAAGTCCAGCCCCTGCACTGTGGCAGGACCAAGTAAATGTAGACTATCCCTGACAGGTGTTTGTCCAGCATGTTTTAAAAGCCTCCATAGGTGGCGCGTGATTCTTGTGTTTGGGGAGGCTGGGCACGAACACCAGAAGCTCCCTGGAAGTGGGAGGGGACACTGGCATCCAGACTGTGGCCCTGTCCCCACTCGGTCTCCACCTCCTGAGGCCCCGCCTGCACTCCACCACTGCTCCGTCCCATCCCCAGAACCCCTCCTCCCACTTCTCTCCATCCTCTCTCCCAAGACACCTTCCCCCCGTCCTAGGAACTCCTCTCCACTGTTTGTAGCATTCCTTTTTTATTTTAGATTAAAGAACTCCTGAGGGAACCATATTGGCCCCTGCCTATTGTTTCTTCACATTATAATAGTTTGCAGATGTGCCTTTAATATTGTTTCCTTGAGGAACTGCCATCTCTTCTGAACTTCTTTTTTCCTTAAGTTTTCTTCCCATATTCAGCTTTGCATTTAGATGTTTGTTTAATTTTTTTTAAAAAACAAAACAAACACCTTCTACATAAATAGTCCTGATATTATAAGTCACCTGTGAAAGTATTCAATTTGCAAACAGAGTTGCTCTTTGCTTTTATACTAAAAGCAGTTTATGGCAGATTCATGGCACCTGCTATCATATTCCAGTAATATAAGCAGTCTCTCTGCCTGGGTATTTTATGACTACCAGGCTACAGGGCAAATGTTTTTACAGGGTATTTGGGAAGTTTTCATGATGCATCCTGTAACCAAATCAGTGCCATCCTCATTCAGTTATTGCTTCTATCAGCAGCTATGTTCTTTCCTAGTCATGGCTAAGTAAAATCTATCTCCAATCCAGTGACACAATGAAATGCACATACTTTGCTGTCCTCTCACTGCTGAGTTATGGGTTAGTAAGTATATGTAGGAGAATAATCAACTCATCTTGCTCACAAAAAGGATTAAGGCATGACAGATCTTTAAGAAAGACACAGAAGAGAGAATTACTTGTAATTGAAGTTAACAGGAGGAGAAAACCCCATGGAAGTTAGATAACTGGCTTGGCAGTGTGGCATAGGGGAGGAGTAGTGGGTCGGACACATGGAAATTCTCTGCAGCAGCTCACTGGATGGGGTATCATAAGAAAGGCCAGGTTATCAATGTCCTCCCTGCCAAGAGCTTGCCAACTCACTCCCTTGCCAATTAGACACCTCCACTGGGGAAGGTGGAGAGAACCATCCACCCTCACTGTACTCTGGATCCTGCTGCTGTCTTTCAAGTGCCATCATTGCTGTGCGGGCTGCCTCTGTTGCAATGCCGGGGTAATTTTAGCCAGTCCTTTCTGGGATCCTGCTGATCATCCTGAGGCTCCTCACAACCCCATGTAACCATGGCAGGCTCCTCTACTGCCTCCTTGCAGCCACTAATCTGAGAGTGAGAGGGGGTTCAGGCTGGAAGGACAGGATATCTGTACCCTTCCCTGGGTGCCCAGGGGCCAATGGCTTACCTGAGCCCCACCAGCCTGCCCACCCACTCAAGTGACACCCTGAGTGTCGTGAAATGGAGAAAGGTTAGAAGAGCAACTACCCTCTTCCCCCTGTGCTCACCAGACCGAAAAAGTTTATCACCTTTGTGGTTGCATTGTTACTTTCTGAAGAACTCCAGGTTCCTTTGCCTGCAAACAAAAATGATTTAAGTGCAAATAATAAAACCAAGAAAGACCCTCTAGTAAATCAATGTAATTATCACTTGCTTGTCTTCAGTTTATATTCTGGAAAACTACTTCACATACTTGCAACAGAAATAGAAATTAAAAAAAAAAATGTTGTGGGTTGAGTGTGGCCACTACCCTTCATTTAAGATCTAAGAAACAGTTAGCCTCTCATGCAATGAGGTAACTGAAACAATAGCGGCCTCCATCCCAGACACAGGTCACCATCCGAAGCAAAGACACATGCAAGCGGAGGGGTTTTGCTGAATAATATTTGTGAAGGTTTCCGTGTGTCTGAAAGAGTCAGAAAAGGTTAGAGAACTAAAGAGAGATGGCAGGAAGGAAGCACCAGATGGCCTCAACAAGCACGGGAACATGGGCTTCAGAAAATCTGAGAGAGCTTTCTAGGCTGAGTGTTGGTTGAAATGGTCTTGGAGTTGTGAACAAAGAAACAGTCTCCTGTTACTTGACTCCTGCTGCATTTGAGGAAGAATTCTTTGTAAATGAACAGAATTGCACCAATGGTACCTGACTATCAGGAATTTCTCCTCTTAACCAGACCAACCTGCAAGACCATGAATTTTTGGCTAACCATTCAGATCCGGGGGATGAACAATAGGAAAGAGTCAAGCTAAACAGCCTATCAGCTTTACTAGATGTTTTTAATATATTTTTCCAGGAACTCATTTTTAATTAACAATATGGCCTCTTCAGTATTGCTTTTGTGATGTTACTGAAATCTCTCATATAAAGTCATGTGCCTAAAGATGAGAACATCTGAGACCAAAAAAAGCAGACCCGGCTCTGTGGTTAATTCACACTAATATGCCATGGTATTGCAGAACTTTTTACTGAAAAAATATAGAACCTCTAAGTATATGTTCATTTGTTGCGCTGGAGTATTAAAACATTGAGTTTGGGCGCAAAGAAGTTTTAGAAGTAATAGCTTAAGAACAAGAAAGTATCATCATATGCTGTACTGCATCCAAAGTAGAGTGTGTGTTTAAAAAAAAAAAAAAAAAAAAAAAACCTTTTCAATAGTGGCCAAAATTGGCTGAAAAATCATGTCCAGAGGAGATGTTTCAGTTTATTGTACCAAAGACCACTCAGGGAGTCTTTAATACATGGATCATTCAGAAAACAGTACTTGACAACTCCTTTGAAAGAAGAATGCCAGCCATTAGGCCTGTACGAAGTTGTTTCAAATATTATTGACTCAATGGACAAGACATGAGAAGATCAGCTGCAGCTACTGTACTGATTTCAACTGTTTTTCTTTCCCCTTTTCAAAAAAGGCTTCTGATTTAATCTATGCTACAGCTGGTTTAGTGTTCAAGGGCCTGATACAATTGTCATTGCATTTAATAGGAGATTGGCCAGGTGCTGTATTAGAAAAAGGTGAGCTGGTTTGGATAAAGTAGGAATTAACCAGAAATTTTGCCCCAAACTCACACACTGAAGTATCAATTTAGCTGGCTTGATACTAGGTCCTACCTAACCCACCCACTAGACTCATACACAGTTGACCATTTCCTTACATATGGGCATTTAGAGACAGAAAAAGGGGAGAACCACTGCCACAGAAGTAACTGACTTCCTTCCACACAGAAGTGCATTAATTAAGAGGGCATAATCAGGGCCCTCACAACAAGTTTTTAGCAGGTAACTTCAGAAGAGACAGGGAATAAGTGCTCAAAAGTTGGCCTGCCTATTGTAATAGGAAGAGCTAGAAAGTATCCAACATGGCTGATTAACAACAACAACAACAACAACAAAAAGTAAGTATTTTCTGTGAAGTATTTAGGATGAAAAAAATCTGTTCAAAACCTGAAAATGTTGATGAAAGAAATGATAGTTTTCATTTATGTGAAAACTGTAAAATTGGTTGAGATTTGTCATCCCCCCTTCCCCAGACTTCTTGTATTTTACAGAAAGGAGGCGGGGGCAGGGGGAGAGGGAAGGGGAGATATAAAAACAAAACAAAAGCAAAAACCCAAAAAAGCAGACAGCACCTGAAACAAAACATTTCTATTCCAAAATAGAACATATGTTTCAATTCAATTTGGTTAAGCAAAAATATCTAGTGAAAATTTAAGTTTCCTTGTCCAAAAGTTTGATGAAAACTTTTCAACCAACTCTATTATTCAGGCTTTATCATTAAATATGGAGAGATTGGGTAGAAAGTCCTGTGAGGATACAAGTGCCCTGGGCCTAGCTTTTGGAGATCAAGGCTGAACTTCATTGGTGTAAGCTTTTAATGGGAAGAAAGCTATTTTGCTCTTTATTTACTTTAAACAGTAATTCAGACTTCATTTTCTGCTTCAGGTCTTCACACTAGCAAAGCTTCCGAACCCTCCAAAGCACTCCTTCCCATACTCTAGTTGGGCAAATAATGAAATATAATGTCCCCAAAGAATCTAATAAAATTATATAGTTTCGAGTCTTTTTATTCACTTTTTGTGAATAGGTGTGGACATTAATTGTTGATGAGAGGGAGAAAAAAAAAGCACGGAAAATCCATGTGTGAATTACAAATAGCAAATATTTGAAGTAATAGTTATAGCAAATAGTTCCCAAGTAAAGTCTTTAGGCTGACACATTCATTTTTTCTAGGTAAATGCATTTCAAAAACCTACAATGGTGATTAATTCAAAAAATAAAAAAAAGATTAAATTCCAGCTAGATATTCAAAAAAAGGAGCCTAACGTTATGTCACTAGACCAGTATTAGGATAACCTAAGAGGAGCTGTTGTGCACTAAGCATTTTTGAAAATCAGACTGCCTATTGAGATGCTTTGGATTCTTATTTTTGAGATAGTCCAATGCTATATGAGCAGTGACTCCATGCTAGCTTTCTAGAGGCCCCACAAGCCACTTGGCAATACAATGTCATCAGAAAGTTTTAGAGACTCAGACAAACAATCCCAAATGCAGAAATTTCAGTGGGTATCATTGAATACTGCTGAGGTCATGGTTTAGTCTGCTACTGATTTATTGCTTGTAGAAATATTGTACAAGAAGTTTTTGAAATTTTGAACTTCTCCATTTCACGGAGCATGAAACACTTGTTTTTTTCCATATTTTTACATAAATTAAAAAAAAAAAGATTCCCATCCTGTTTTGCTTTTGTTTTGCCACTGAGTGCAATACAATTAATGTGTTTATTTATTTTTTACATTTTACTACTCTGTTCTTTTCCAAGCCTCTCCAATTTCTGAAGAATTAGAATAGTGGAGTTACAGCATTTCATTTTTTTAGGGCTGTAAAGCGATTTAACAAATTAATCGCCATTAACGGCACTATTAAACAATAATAGAACACCATTTATTTAAATATTTTGGATGTTTTGTACATTTTCAAACATATTGATTTCAATTACAGCAGAATACAAAGTGTACAGTGCTCACTTTATATTTATTTTTATTACAAATATTTGCACTGCAAAAAACAAAAGAAATATTATTTTTCAATTCATGTAATATAAGTAGTCTAGTGCAATCTCTTCATCATGAAGGTTGAATTTTCAAATGTAGGATTATGTACAAAAAATAACTGCATTCAAAAATAAAACAATGTCAAACTTTGGGAATTGGTCCTGCTTTGAGCAGGGAGTTGGACTAGATGACCTCCTGAGGTCCCTTCCAACCCTGATATTCTATGATTCTATGATTCTTTAGAGCCTACAAGTCCACTCAGTCTTATTTCAGCTAATCGTGCAGACAAACAAGTTTGGAGATTTGCAGGAGATAATGCTGCCCACTTCTTGTTCACAATGTCACCTGAAAGTGGCAACAGGCGTTCGTATGGCACTGTTGTAGCCAGTGTCGCAAGATATTTACAAGATGCCAGATGAGCTAAAGATTCATATGTCCCTTCATGCTTCAAACCACCATTCCAGAGGACATGCATCCATGCTGATGATGGGTTCTGCTCAATAATGATCCAAAGCAGAGCAGACCAATGCATGTTCATTTTCACCATCTGAGTCAGATGCCACCAGCAGAAGGTTGATTTTATTTTTTGGTGGTTCGGGTTCTGTAGTTTCCGAATTGAAGTGTTGCTCTTTTAAGACTTCTGAAAGCATGCTCCACACGTCCTCCCTCTCAGATTTTGGATGACACTTGAGATTCTTAGACTTTGGGTCGAGTGCTGTAGCTATTTTTAGAAATCTCACATTGGTATCTTCTTTGCCTTTTGTCAAATCTGCTGTGAAAGTGTTCTTAAAACGAACATGTGCTGGGTCATCATCCGAGACTACTATAACATGAAATATATGGTAGATTGCGGGTAAAACAGAACAGGAAACATACAATTCTCCTCCAAGGAGTTCAATCACAAATTTAATTAATGCATTATTTTTTTAAATGAGCATCATCAGCATGGAAGAATGTCCTCTGGAATGGTGGCCAAATCATGAAGTGGCATACGAATGTTTAGCATATATGGCACATAAATACCTTGCAATGCCGGCTACAAAAGTGCCATGCAAACACCTGTTCTCACTTTCAGGTGAGATTGTAAATAAGAAGCAGGCAGCAGTGTCTCCCATAAATGTAAACAAACTTGTTGGTCTTAGTGATTGGCTGAACAAGAAGTAGGACTGAGTGGACTTGTAGGCTCTAAAGTGTTACATTGTTTTGGTTTTGAGTGCAGTTATGTAGCAAAAAAAAAATCTACATTTGTAAATTGCACTTTCATGATACAAAGATTGCACTACAGTACTTGTATGAGTTGAATTGAAAAAATACTATTTCTTCTGTTTATCATTTTTACAGTGCAAGTATTTGTAATCAAATAATATAAAGTGAGCACTGTACACTTTGCATTCTGTGTTGTAACAGAAATCAATATATTTGAAAATGTAGATAAACATCCAAAAATATTTAATACATTTGAATTGGTATTCTATTGTTTAAACAGTGCAATTAACTTTTTAAATCCCAGTTAATTTTTTTGAGTTAATTGCGTGAGTTAACTGTGATTAATCGACAGCGCTAATTTTTTTCTTTGGACACTTCCTCCTTTTCAAAGTTGAGGAAGTTCTGAGAAGTTATGGAATGGCAAAAAGGAAGAATTCAAAGAAAAATAAAGGAAAATGAAAAAAAACCTAGATGTTCTATTGCATTATTGGCAAAAGGGAATAAAGGAAAAAGGAGAAAATCTTCAATGTTTGGGGAACAACCCCTCCCCACCAAGTTTTATTTAAAAAAAATGCTTTTCCAAATGTGGGTGGAAAAGGCCATATTCCAGTGAAAAATTGTTTGGAACAAGATGTTTTCATCAGCTATTAGCTACTGGTAATGATGATTGAGAAGGAAAACTCAAATCCTAGTGACTATGCGGGGCTAGCAGTTAATGGGGGAAGAGATTATTTGTCCAGTGGGAAAGTGTTCTAGAGTCATTGAGAGAAAACACTGAACTCTCCATGCCACAGCCAGCCACATTATACAATACACGAAGAATTTGTACTCTCCCTTCAGCAAGTTCTAGCCTTTATAGTTGTACAGTTTTCCTGTGTTTTCCTAAAATGAATGAGATTAGGCTATGTCGGCTGTGAAAGATGGCAGAAGCCAGTAACAAAAGCAGGGATGCAGAACAAACAAAAACTCCACAATACAAAATATAAAAGGGGCAAATGAGGAGTAGAAACATTGTCACTCTTTTTTTTCTGGGTGAACTATTCTACATCCTAGAGCAAGGCCATTACAAACAGCTACCTGCTTTCCCACTATAACAAAAAGCCACAATTTTTTAAAAGGTGAGCGAACTGTCACACAAGTCCTTCTGCTACAGTGTCATGAAATAATGGAAAAATTGGACAAGAAATGGTGAATTCCCTAAAAGGTAAAACTCAGCCTTGTACAAGGCCTAAGCACCACTTACATAGGGTGTAAGTTATGCACAGGCCTTCTACTAGCTCTCTGCATAGGAATAAGGGTCACCTGGACAAAGTTTGTGGCTCTGTCATGTGTGACAAGGCACATTAAAAAATAGAATATCTCATTTAAATCTTATGACAGAGAGGTGTGTGTTACAGACTGGGTGGAAGGTCACTAAGAAAACTGTATGGTAATTTTACAGAAAACTTTATTTTGTGGTCTCAGTTTATGGTTTGATCTTATAAGATGCTGAGCATTCTCGCAAGATTCCACAAAGTGCCAAGCACATGAAGCACCCAGCACATGAATCGCCCCAAAGACTTCAGACTATTTGTGTGC
Source organism: Terrapene triunguis (assembly GCF_002925995.2). Taxonomy (NCBI): domain Eukaryota; kingdom Metazoa; phylum Chordata; order Testudines; family Emydidae; genus Terrapene; species Terrapene triunguis. The sequence continues at coordinate 14,607,925 of NW_020664530.1, forward strand.
TTAAACTTCAGTATGTGCTTAAGAACATTGCTGGACTGGGGCCAGAGTACTCAGCTCCTTGCAGCACCAAGCCCTTAGCTCCTAGTGAATGGCTTTCCTATCATAAGTGACACTAATGGCCAGCCTAGCGAGAAGTCTCAGCAGATCATAGATCAAAGTTAAGGCACACTGGTAGCTCATTGCAGGAATCTTCCAGTGACATTACCCATGTTATATCTGTCCTAATTAAAAGATTTTAGTCTCTGGAATAGCAGCTGACCATCTTGGATTACAAAGAATGAGGGGGGGGGAAAACATTCACAACTTCACTAGTAAAATCATTTAAATAGCGTAGTGTTTTCATTTTATAGATAGATTACATGGTCCTTTATCATGCAATCCATCTTATTGGGGAGTATTCATAAACATGAGTATTTGCACTGGAAACGTTCAGTGACATAAGTTCTATAAAGTCACATGATATCCTGTAACCCCTGAATCCAATCAGAGTAGCTCAAATTTTAGATATGGAATCTGTGCTTAATTTGTAATGAAAGAATTGCCAAGCTTCGAGATGCCAGGACTCAGCCCTGGCACAAATTAAGCATTGTACAGAATGCTCCAACTGCTCATGAACCATTTACAGACAAAAATTACTTTCAGAAGTTTGGCAAATCAGTTCAAACAAATATATTTACGACAAATCAGAAGCTGTTTGCAGACCATTCACAAAGAGAATGGTAAAATGAATTTCCCCCCAGCTCTAGTAACTCCCACTAAGGGTATTCTGAACTAAAATACAATATTATCTTTCTAGAAAGCTATGCAAGGTCTAAAGATTTTGTAATGTTATAAGGAGGAATTTGTATCATATTTCAATAAAATTGAAAACTACAGTGCATGTTACCTCAGCATCAACCTTATTAGGAGAAGTCTTACAGCCTATTGTATTCATTAATATTTTTTTTCTTCTAGTATGGGTTTCTAAAAATGGTTTATTTTTTTTAAATGACAAAGATTGAGCCTAGATTAATGGAAAAAACATGTTTCTTTCAATCACCACTTGTGCTTTGTTCCTTCTAATTCCTGTAGATACTTTACACATCACATAAGTAATACTTAAGCCATGAAACAGTTCTTGAGTAAGACATTTTGCCTCCTCCCCTTTGTTATGGGATTTTTATATTTCCTTCTTTTATATGCTCTAGTATTAGATTCTTTTTTCAGCTCATGACTGCATTTAAGCCAAAAGAGTGCAAAATAAGGTCATCTCTCAATTTCAGTGCTTCTCATTATTGAAAACTAAAGTACCTAAAGCCACGGAGCTCTGTTTTCATTGGCCCTGACATTGCATGCCTCAGCAACCTGGCATTCCCACAGTCAGAAACGCTAGTTCAATATTGCATTATTTGAGTTGTAAATAATGAATGGGAATATGGAGTTAAAATCCATCTGTGTTAACCATAGACTTACCACTGCAACACGCAGGAGGGTTCTATCTTAATTTTTGATGGAAATAGTTCTACTAGAACAGGAGTCGGCAACCTTTCAGAAGTGGTGTGCCAAGTCTTCATTTATTCACTCTGATTTAAGGTTTCGCGTGCCAGTAATACATTTTAACGTTTTTAGAAGGTCTCTTTCTATAAGTCTATAAGATACAACTAACCTATTGTTGTATGGAAAGTAAATAAGGTTTTTAAAATGTTTAAGATGCTTCATTCAAAATTAAATTAAAATGCAGAGCCCCTCAGACCAGTGGCCAGGACCCGAGCAGTGTGTGTGAAAATCAGCTCGCATGCCATCTTCGGCACACGTGCCATAGGTTGCCTACCCCTGTACTAGAACTACTCTGTCCCCAGACAGGGAATTTGAGACAGCTTTCCATATTCAAAGTGTTATGTTAGTCAACTGAGCTCAGTTAGGGTGAGTGAAGTGATTCGGAGAAAGAACCAACGCTGCAGACATCTTAGTTGCTCCATTTCTCATTGGGTAGAAAGAAACCCATTGATGGTGATGAGGAGTGGATGTTTTGTGCAAAGCTGTGTGCCAAGGAGACATTTCCTAGTGTGAACAAGTGAGTTTTAGAAGAAAATGTTACTAGCTGGGTCACCATTCAGGCGATAACACCTTAGGGCTAGATTCCTCAGAGCCCCTACATGGTTCCAGAGTATTAGGAGGGAATTAGGAGATTCCAACTCTGTCACACACATAGGGATGACTTTGGAGGCTACCCAGACCAATGGCTCCACCCCATGCACACTGGCTACACATACAAGTGGGAAGCATGCTGCACCCCTTAAAGCAGTTTAACACTTTGTGGGCTCTGCCACACTCAGGGGAGCTCTGGGTGGTATACTGCCTCCCTAGAGAAATGTGACTTTGCACTGCCCCCACAATGCATGACTCTGCCTACAAAGACTTTACAAGTCTAGTCTAGCCCTTACAAATATACACTGAAATAGTTACACCTCTGAAGGTTTAATTAGCATGGTGGTGAAATCACCAGTTCTACCACCAGTACCAACATCGACTTTACTGACCTAGTGGTAGCACCAGCAGGATTTATTTCTAAAATGCTCTAATGTAGATACAGCTCTCGTGACAATAGTTGTTTCCTCCAGCCTCCTGTTTCCAAGATTCTGAGTCTTGGAATCTCCTCCTGCAAGTGCGGCCTTGCATCAGAGGATAGAGAACATCATTCTCCAGGGCTGCCACTTCAGTACTAAAAATCACAAAATTAAAAAAAAAATCTATAAAAAGTAAAACTACATTTATGCTCTTACTTTTGAAGATGGGAGCAACACTTCTGGTTCGGTTTTTACAAGGTCAGATTTATCATGAAAATTTTGCTCAGCTGAAGAACCTGAATCAAACCCAGAAATTCTGCCAGTTTTATGATCCCTTCTTAAATGTACTATAAATGATTTACTGAAAGGGCTTTTAGCCTCTCTCTTCATATGCAGTTCCTTTCAACACAAAATAAAATGTTGCCTTTAAGATTCAGTTCTTGTACTGTGTTTCTATAGCAACTGTTGAAAGAGACCTATAGATAACCTTCAACAACAACATGATTTAACTGAGAAGCACCCCATAAATTAAGAAAATTCTCCCTTTAGCCATTACCTGCCTAACTTTAACAGCTGTAACAATCAACAGCTGTTCTTTGGATCTCTCTGCTGTAACAATACTACCTGTAGAACTTAGTATCTGAAAAACACCTTGTTATCCCAAGTTAAAGACGATATTCAGATGTGAGGTTTATACTAATTATTCACATGGTTATTGAAGAACTCTTGGAATTTCATCTAATTTTAAAAATTGGAGTTAAAAGTAAAGATTCTTGGCCATGTCAGCAAGGGCATTTTTGACTTTACTCCATTAAAGTTAATGGAGCTAAGCCAATTTACACCAGCATAGGTTCTGACTATTGTAATAAATCTATAGTATATTCATACATGAACAGAGACCTTTTTAATCACTTCTTGCAAATCTGATTGGCAATTTTAATAGGAAGAAGGCAGCAGTGGTTTAAATCAATATTAATCAAAATCAGACTGATTTTGACACACATGCACACAAAAGGCTTGTGTTGAATGACCAAGATTAAAGCTGCAACCCTGCAACTGACTGTGTCCAGTTGTAGGTCTAAAATTTCTATGACTAATTTCTAGTCCAGTTTCTGTTGAATCTTTTCTTTAGAAAGTAACATCTAAGCATATTAGCACTGAAGCAGAATCTTCTCTTACAGCAGCTATTGACATATGTTTTATTATTTCTTGCTGTTGGATCTGTTTTCCCTACTGGCCCTCACTATCAATGAAGTGAGGGTCAATATGAGTTCTAGATAAGTTCTATGGTTTTTTTGTTTGGTAATTTCTGGTAATGGGAAAATAGGACCTCTGAATTCAAATATCATCTAGATCTGACTATTAGGCAAATAAATAAAATTATCATTAGTATTTGCAAGCCACAGCTCTTTACAGTGAGCCATACCACTAAATCATTTTTTTTGTTTTTTCTCCCCTGAGCAGAGTTTCAGATCATAAAGTGGTGAGCTCAGTTCACATTTTAATAACTGAGCAGTTAGAGTTTTCAGATTACCATCAATGATGAAAGTACACAGCAAGTTTAAAAGTTCACATTTACAAATAGATGAAGAGGTATGTGATCTTCAGGGAGAATGAGAAATTGTAGATTGCCTTTTTCCCTTGATTTTTGGGCACCTCAATCATTTGTGCCCTCATAATAAGAGATTTGAGGTTATACGAATAGAGACCCACCCATTCATTTTGTGGAGAGCAAGAGACTCATGAAGGAAGCAATTATGCCCTCTTGAATGGCTTGGACTAGGGTGAGACAAGCAAGTATCCCACAGGCGTGGGAGAAACTCCACTCCAACCCTTACTCTAATGAGGGAAATGTGGAATCCTATGAGAAAAAGTGTCATGTGAGAGTGGGGTTATGAAAAGGAACAATGGTTCGACATCATTTCGTCCCCCACCCCATCTGATTTAGATTTCTCCAACAGATTTTGGACAGGTGTGGGTGGGTGGGTGGGGAGGGGCGCAGAGGGCAGGTTACAGATGTTTTGGGGCCTGTTCCAGAAGCTCTCTGCCTTCCATGGCCACCTTCAGTAGCCTAAGAAAACACAAGCATGGGGGGATTGTACATCCATGTTGCATTCTGGTCACCTTTTCTTTGAAAAGCTCAAATGTCCCCATACTTTGGAGCAGGGACTTTAAATTTGGGAAGGGGAAGGCCTGTGTGTCAAGGATGTGTCTTTAGCCAACCAAACTTGGTCAAGTTATAAACCTTTTTAAAAAGAAATCAGATTGCAGATGGTCAGAAGAGATTTCTTTAGGAAGAATATGTTAGCTAAAAATTTCAGATTCTGTCTCCACTGGGCATACTCCAGTGTGGGACTGTGCAGGATTTTTCTGGGCTCTGGGCTGCTGTGGGCCATGCCAGATTTGATCCGGACACCTGTGCTGACTTTTTGTGTGCAGGGAGCTTGCTTTTTTTGTGCTTGCAATGCTCAGGGAAGGTGAAAGGCTTCTAGAAACTGGGCTTCAGCCCAAACCTGGAACAAAATAGTCCCACAGTCACAAGCCAGCCCTGGGTTTTTAATGGCAGTGTACACATTCTCAAAAAAGAACAAGAGCTGGCAAAGTGGGGAGGAAGAGGAAAAAATAGATTGGGACAAGGAGCTGGAGAGGGGGACTGTGATTTAAGGGGGATTGTGAGGGAGAAAGAATTGAGATGCAGTAGGTTGTGGGGATAAAGACAGATCAGATGACTGGGCAAGGGGACAGATGAGGAATGGAGACTGGGACAGGCTAAATGAGAATGATGGAAGTGAGATGAGGAGCTAGGGTGGGAAAGAAAGAAAGGAAGGAGCAAAAATGTTCATGCTTGGGAGAAATGGGCAGATGCATCTATGCTCTTGAATACATTCCTGTCCAGAGACAGGAATGGAACCCATAATTCCTTACTCTTCCTATTCCTCTCACACCAACAGATAGAAATGAAACCCACTGGCAAGTTGTGTGTTCCATCCCCTCCTGCAGCTGGTCCACAGAGATTGACAACCTACTATTGTACCAGTTACTATGTTAGCTCAAGTAGCAGAGGTCTATGTGGTGGATCTAAAGATTCCAACCCTGCTGATGAAACATATGTTAATATGATGCCACATGAAGGAATTCGTTTTTTTTTTCCAGTTTCCTTAAAAACCATTTAGGAAATTACACACAAAAACTATGTCAAAACAACATTAAGGTTGCAAAGTCAAGCATTCAGGATTTAGGAAAATGACAGAACTAAAGCTATCTGTGCAACCGTAATTCAGGCTTCCTATTGATTGTCACATGGTCTTTAATGACAGTATTACAACTACTTTTTTGTAGGCTGCACTAACAATATAAGAGTGCAGCCTAGGGCCTGTCAATCAAGGTGTCCGCTGGGTGACCTTTGTGGATCTGCACACGTGCAGAAGGAACTTCTGGCCTGAGGAGGGTATGTCTTATGAATCTTTCTTATGCTTATGGTTATAATTCATGTTAAGGGTACTAATTTTACTATGCCCAGCAGCAGGTCCTCATTTGTTAATCTATTTACCTATTAATAACTCTCCCATGGTCTGTATTGATTGGTCAATGGTTAATACATATATTGTATACTGTTACCAGTTCATTAGAGAAACAGCTGGTCAGGTCACCTCATCGTGACTCTGCTTGAGGCAAAGCTCCATTGTCTATACTGCCACTTTGCATATTTAATAAAGAATTTGTTTAATACTTATCAGAGTTCCAAATAGTCAGTATCTGGCTGGACCAGGAGGGTACGGAGGCAGAATCTGAGGGAGATTACTGCTACCCAGGAAGGACTGGGAGGCATCTAGAGGGACACAAACATCCAGCACTATACCCAGAGGAATCCTGCCTCATTCAATATGCACGATTGAGCTTCTCTGGGGATAGAGTGAATTACACTGTCTGTAGGTATAATCCCTACTCCATTAGTTGAAGAAGTTGAAAGATGTGTGATCAATGAGGCAGGAGATTGCAGAATGAGACAGGATTATGGGAAAGGAAGATGAGTCCTGTCGTGAATAATTGACTCTCTGTCCCCCAGGCACAGTCCTACATGAAGCTGAGCAACTTACTTAAACCAAAGTTTTCAGAGGTGGTCAGTAATTGTATGTTCCTCATTTTCTGTATGCCTGATTTGAAACCCTTGGGTCTGATTTGAAGAAGAAGTGCTAAGCAGTCTTGGTTGTAACTGAAGTCAACGGGTACTGTGCTTGAAAATATGAAGTGTTACGTACTGTGAAGTACCCTGAAAAAAATCAGATCTGAGATACCTCTCATTGGACACCCAAAGTTAGAGGATATTTTTGGTCTTAATCTGCATGTATGAGTTTTCCATCTGTAAAATGAAGATGAGTATCTTCCTCTTACAGGGTTGTTTCACAACAACATTTATCATCTATGAAGCACTAAGATATTGCAGTGATGAGCTCCACAGAAAAAGTCCATGGCGAAAATTATTCAAACTCAGCTCTGAAGAAAAAAAATTGAGTGCAGTAAATAAGGCCTGGGCGCACACATTGAACAATGAGGAGAAAACAAGGTAATGAACAGCTGCTCATTAAGTGAGCATTATACATTCTATTCACTGAATGAGGTAGGGGTTCTGCGCAAAAAAAAAAGAAATGTAATCATGTAATTAGAGACTTTCAAAATGCATACACACAAAGAAGCCAAATTAAGGTTGCACAAACAACCTTAATTCTGGCATTTCTTAACATTTGAGTGATTGATTTTGCAATTTTAATGTTATTTATAAATATATATTGGGTAAGCCTGTAAAAGAACAACTGCCAGTAATTTTGGTTGTAGATATGCAAGTCTCAGTATCTGCATTACACATACAGCATTTCAATTATAGGTCACAAATGCTCTAGTTAGTAAACCAATCTTAACTCTGCAGTTCAAAATATCCTATCAATGGTGAAATATGGCTTTGGTCTTACTCTACACCACTTCATTTTTTTTTAAGTTAGGCATTTACTTCCATGTATGGTAACGTCAATCACAAGCAAAAGTAAGGATGTACTATTGTATTTTAAATAATTTCAGATTCTTGAACTCAGATACCTTTCCCCCTTCTGCATAACCTATTCAATCAAAATATTATAGCTTTTAACGAGGCACATTGACCATGTTCACAATAGTTCCTTGTTTTGTTTAAGATAAATGCTTAGCAGATAAAAAGTTTATTAAAATTAAATACTTACATTATAAAAGAAAGTTGCTTAATAGAGGAACAGATGGTTAATGGTCTGTGACTAGCCACAAATGGGTTGTGAATTACACAGAAAGAATCTATCAACAGATAGGAAAATGATTCTGGACAAGGACCAATTGCTTGGATTCAGTACACAACCTAATTTTAGACCCTTTCATTTTGATTTTTTTCCCTTCCAAATAACATGAACAATATGATGGAGTCACTTTGCTGGAAACAATTGAACAGAACTGACAAATTCATAATGCTTTAGACCATGAAATCCCAATTGGTCCAATCAGAGATACATTTATCATGCCTTTAGAGATATTATTATAGCTACAAGTTATAGCCTTTCCCACTGTGATAACTGCTCCTTGGAAATTGGCCAGTTCTGCAGTATAAGCCACTCAAATACATTTCTTCAGAAGATCTAGCGCAACATTTTTTTTAATCAGAAGGCTCTTTGGTAACTTAATTTTTCTGTCTATGAACACACTTGACAAGCACTGTAACAAAGCTTTTAACAAAGAAGAGTTCACTTAAAAGCTTTGCTCGGTCTTGTGTGTGTTCACAGATATTTTCTACACCTAGGAAGCATAACAGATGTATTAATTACCCTGTATTCAACAAAAAACGATCTCTAATAAGAGCAGCTATGCTCTATGTAATGGAATCTTAATTTAGTTTGTCCCACTATATATTTTATAAGAATTTAAATATAGGCACAGGGATTTCAAACAACAAACAAACAAACAAAGAAAGTGCACATATAGGGCCTGGACTGGTTTCCATTATTAAGTAATGTCACAAAATTAATCTGCAAAATCCAGTAATATTAGTTATAAATGTCACTACAAGAAGAAAAAATTGTAAAAAATAATCATCATCATACCTTTATCTTTGAAGCATTTTGCCCTCTGATTTACACAGACAACACCTTTGAATTTCCATGGGAGTTGGGGCTAATTTTTTTTTTTTTTAATAGACACACACAGAAATAGATGAGATGTGGAAAAAAATACAAAAACACTCACAGAATTGTAATTAACAACTTTCAAAAATTGGGGTTTTAACTTTTGACTATGCAAAAAATTGAGGCCTATTTTCTTCTTGAAAACATCATTGAGCATTCTTGTAAATTGGACATTTTTCATTCAAATATATTATATTTCGAAGTGTCTTTTGAAAGTCAGTTGATGAAACTCCTTCAAAACTGTGCTCTTTGAATCTTTCAGTGTGAAGATGGCCAGGCACAGAAGCTTCACATACACAAGTTCTCATTTCTGAAGTGCCCAGAAACTAAGGATCTCATCCTGTGAGTTTATGAAATGCATTCTATTGCCAAGTGATCAGCCCCATCATAAATTATCTGTGAAAGGAGGTAAACAGAGAGGTGGCAAAACTTGCCTACAATACAAAATTACTCAAAAGAGTTGAGTACAAATCTGACGGTGAAGAGTTACAAGGGGATCTCACTAAACTGGGTGATGCGGCAACAAAATGGCAGATGAAATTCCATGTTTATAAATGCAAAGTAATGCACATTGGAAAACACAATCCCAACTATACATACAAAATGATGGGATCTAAATTAGCTGCTAGAAAGAAAGAAAGAAAGAAAGAAAGAAAGAAAGATCTTAAAGTCATCATGGATAGGTCTCTGAAAATATCCGCTCAATGTGCAGAGGCAGTCAAAAAAGCTAACAGAACATTAGAACCAGTAGGAAAGGGATAGAAAATAAGACAAAATATCATAATGCCACTATATAAATCCATGGTATGCCCACACCTTGAAAACTGCATGCAGTCATGATCGCTCCATTAAAAAAAAAAAAGATATTGGAATTGAAAAAGGTACAAAGGAGGGCAACAAAAATGATTTGGGGTATGGAACAGCTTCTATATGAGGAGAGGTTAATATGACTCGGACTTTTCAGCTTAGAAAAAAGACGACTAAGAGGGGATATGATAGAAGTCTATAAAATCATGAATGGCATGGAGAAAGTGAAAAAGGAAGTGTTATTTACCCCTTCACACAATACAAGAACTACGGGTCACCCAATGAAATTAATAGGCAGCAGATTTAAAAACAGACAAAAGCAAGCACTTCAACACAAAACACACAGTCAGTCAATCTGTGGAATTTGTTGGCAGAGGATGTTGTCAAGGCCAAAACTATAACAAGGTTCAAAAGAGAATTAGATTGGACCTGTCCTCCAGGAAACTATCAATCACAAGTAGCCAAGATGGTTATGAATACCCAGAAAATGGGGTTGTATCCCTAGCCACTGACTGCCAGAAGCTGGGAATGGGCCACTCAATGATCACCTGTTCTGCTCATTCCCTTTGAAGCACCTGACATTGGCCACAGTCAGAAGACAGGAAACTGGGCTAGATGGGCCATTGAGGGAAGTTAATTTTTAGTCAAGGAACTCTTTTCTAAAAGAGAGCCTGTTTTCCATGTGGAAAGACAAAACAAAACAAAAACCCACAGATTTTTCAATCAAAGTTAGATGCACAAAAACTGTTTGGACAGAAAGTGAATTTTTGCTTTAGAAATCCCACCACCATGCCACATGGAAGGTGCAGCTCAGTTTCCTCATATTCCCAGTCTTTCATGATGCATCACAGCCAAGGACTTCCACATTCTGCCAACGCTGTTGATTGTGGTAGTGGTTTAAAATCTATACCTATCAAAAAGGAACTGATCCAGTGAAAATGAGTGGTCCACTGAAATTAGTTTAATTTCAACTACAGCTCAAGTTGGTACTAGTGATCTAAAGGTGAAAGGCTCTGGGTCACAATAACAATCCTACTTTAAGACATTTTATTCCCACAATTATTTAAAAAAAATGCCAGCCATTACAAATTCGGGGGGGGGGGAGGGTAGGTGAAGAGTTGTATTCTCAAATCTCAACTCTATATGCATCTGTTGATGCTTCTGATGCATCATTTCAGCCCAAATAAATCATCAGGTTTGGTCTTCCCAGTGCAGTCTTGAGCAACCGGGCACCAGGGAACTTCTGGATCTTCACATGCTAAAATGAAGAAATTCTATTTCCATTACTGGGTACTGAAATTCACTACGTAATACAAATTGCTCTGTGGCATACAAGTCTTGAAAAGGGATCAGATATTTAAAAAAAAAAAAACACAAGTGGGTACCCAATGCACTTTAAAGATACAAGTGTATTTTTGAAATCTATATATCTATATATATTTGAAAGACACATTATTGAAATGCTGCTGCAGCACAGGATGAGGCATCCTAAGACAAGTCTTCAGTAGTAGGAGGGCAGTAAAAATCCAGGAAGAGATGGGAACATATGGAACACTGGTATAGGATCAGGAATAGCCAGGAGGTATTGAGGTAAGACAAGAGCAATTCCAATGACAGGGGTTTGATGTTACACTGCTGGCTGATAGCATCATCTCTGACTTTTTTCATTCCCAGCCCCTCGCTGGTATATCATCTGCAAAGGCTGGTCACTTCATTAGATAGACAGCATAACAGAATACTCAATGGGCCTATAGGTCAGCTATCCTTATTACATATAGGACCTGGTTATGCAAAGCCCTTAGATATCTGCTTAAGCATGGGCCTAAGCGTGTCAAATTGCAAGATGCTAATCCTTGGAATTTAGACCAGCTCAGCTGTTGAGGTCTCAGTGGTTAATTACTCCCTTGGTGAGGGGGTAGAGCTCAGCTGAAATAAGCAGGGAAGACTTAGTATTAAAAAGTAATTTGCTAGGCAACTTGAAAGCCATGAACCGAGGCAACTAACAGGTAAGATTGGGGGAGAGGGGAGGGCTTTCCTTCCAGGTTCACCACTATATGTGGTATCAAGTTCACCAATAATGGAACAGTGGTGGCAACCTGCAGTAGGTGAGCCATGTTCTCTTTCCTGACAGAAGAGATTTCCTATGCATGAAGTGCAAGTTTGTGGCTGCAGCAGAGAAAAGATTCTTGGATTGGAAGTGAAAGTTGAGACACTATTGAGAATCAGAAACTGAGGAGTTCCTAGATAGCAAGGTCTGTGAAAAACCAGTACGACAAGGAATGGATCACTTGATTACCTGTTCTGTTTATTCCCTCTGGGGCACCTTGCATTGACCACTGTTGGAAGACAGGATACTGTCTTGGTGGATGGACCTTTGGTCTGACCCAGTATGGCCATTCTTGTATACCCCAGGTTCCAGAAAGAATGCAGCTGGCCATCAACGCATCAGAGAAAAAGTCAGAGAGGAGGCCTAGTGGCTCATAACCACTGGAGGCAAGAAGTCACGGTGACATTTTACACATCTGGAGACAGATGAGGATAGGCAGGCTGTGGCCACCAAGGAAGAGAAGCAGGAGGGAATCCACATAACTGGAAGTTTCAAACTGATACCAGGTCCTAAACATGGGAACTATGGAAGCTACCTCTCAAGAGCCAGCTCATCCAAGGGAACGGAGAGATGTATGGGACAAAAATGTGGATGGCAGCTTGGCCCAAACTGTAAGACAAATCAAACTTGCCCCCAAAGAATTCTCCAACTGTTCAAGGAAGACTGACAATCATTGCTGGACATTTAATACTCAATAAAAATCAAAAGAAGATTCTACAAGAGACATGTGGAACAGGACAGTTCTCATGTCTTGGCTCCAAGAAGGCAGTGAAGTCACTAAGATTGGTTAGGCTTCTGAAGTCAGTGGGCCGGGCTCCATTGATGATGGTTCATATCAGCACTAACGACTTTATGATATCCTGCATCATGGGATATATCATAGTTAATAGATGACTTTAGGAAACTTAGAAGTGTGCTGAAGAAGAACAATGTCCTAGTGATCTTCCGAGATCCTTCCTGCCCCACGAGTGAAGGAATACACAAAGCAGAAGACTTTGGAAGTGAACTGCTGGCTAGGTAAGTGGTGTAGGGTTTTTGTTTTGCAGGATATTGGTTTCTTTTCTTCTGACGTGGAGGATATCTGAACTATACAGACCCCTCTCCCTATAGAAGGCGGAACAAACTCCTCAGGTACACAGCCTGGCTGAGTAGTCAGAAGGGAAGGGTAACAAGAGCCAAGATATGAACATTTATTCAGTGCAAAATCTATTTAGGAAGGATAGAGTGTGGAAAAGGGGAGGGAGAGAGAGACACTAAATAATGGCATCACCTTTCTCCAAGTTCCTGATAACTCAGAAGAAAATCATCTTACATGCTTATGGATCAGTGTCCTAACAGATGAAACACAAGGTGGGGGTATTAGTTGATTTCTCCTACAGACTACCAATTCTTAATTGGGACTAGGATGACCGCCTCTTTACATTGATCTATAATATGTGGGGGGGGGGGGGAATTGTGTGATCCTGGGATGCTTCAGTTTGAGTGACATATGCTGGTGGTCTCATGCTGCCGGTACGAAAACATCATTGGAATTTCACAACATTACAAATAACATTTTCCTAACTCAAAAAGTGTGGCTGACAACATAGGGAATTCTTTTATTAGAACTGATCACACAACTAGGAGTTAATGATAACTTAGATGCAAGTGATCATAACTTGATCACATTTATAATGTGCAAGCAGAATAAAGTTTGGATAGTAATACATATACTCAGTGCCTTAAAAAGGCCAATTTCACAAACTTGAAACAGTGATGAACCAAATCAGCTGGGAGGAAGAATTTAATCAGAAAAGTGTGAATGATAATTGGCAATCATTTAAGAACACCTCACTAGATGCCCAAACAGCCGCAATCAAGAAAGAAGACTATACTCGTTTACAATCCAGCCTGGTTTACAGGGGAAGTGAAGGTGCTATGCAAATAAAATCAAATCAAATAACAAACAGAAGAAAGAGGAAGTTGATAGTAATGAATATAAATCAGAAGTTAGAGAAATTTGATAAAAGAAGCCATGGGACACATGGAGACATCTATGGCTAGCAGGGTTAAGGACAATAAGGAGTTTATTAAATATTGTAGAAACAAAAACATTCTTGACAATGATACTGGTCCATTACTAGATAGAAATGTAGAAAAGGCAGAATATTTCTGTTCTGTATTGAGAAAAACAGATAATGTATTTTCATCATATGGTGGCTGTTAAACAGAAGCTACTAAAGTGAGACATTTTTAAATCAGCAGCTCCAGATAACTGGCATCCAAGAGTTTTAAAAAGAGCTGGCTGAGAAGCTCGCTGAACTGTTAATGTTGATTTTCACTAAGGCTTGGAAGATAGGGGAAGTTCTGGAAACGTAGGAGAAAGCTAATGGTGAGCCAATTTTTTTTTTTTTTTTTGTTACAGATAGTAAATGAAATGACCCAAGTAGTTATGATTTTATGATGTCAGGCTGACAGGCCTATAAATGTAGGACCAGAAGGAAGCTCAAGAGGTCATCTAATCCAGTTCCCTTCACTCAAGGCAGTACAACAATCCCATGCCAGATAATGGCGTGGCTGATATGGGTGTCTATTAATAAAAGGTTAAAGAAAAGTAATGTAATTAATGCAACTCAACATTGGGCTTATGGAAAAAAGAGCCAGTCAAACTTATTTTTTAATGAAGTCACAAGTTGGTTGAAAAAGGTAATAGGGTTGATGTAAATCAGACTACTGTGAGTCATTTGACTTGGTAGTGCATGACATTTGATTAAAAAACTAGAATAATAAAATGAACATGGCACATATTAAATGGATTAAAACTGGCTAAATGATAGGTCTCAATATGTAACTAATGGGGAATCAGAATAAAGAGGGTGTGTTTCCAGTGTGGTCCCACAGGGACTGATTGATTCTTGGCCCTATACTATTTAATATTGTTTTAATCAATGACATGGAAGAAAACAAAATTACTGATGATATTGGCAGATGACAGAATCTGGGGGAGTGATAAATAATGAAGAGGTCATTAATCCAGAGTGATCTGGTTTGCTTAGTAAGGTGGGTGCAATCAAACAGCATGTGTTTATATACAGATAAATATAAGTGTATACATATGGGAACAAAGAATGCAGGCCATACATACAGGATGGGGGACTCTATCCTGGGAAGCAGTGACTTTGACAGAGACGCGGGGGTCATGGTGGATAATCAGCTGAACATGGACTCCCAGTGTGACAATGTGGCTAAAAGACCTACTGCAATCCTGGATGTATAAACAGGAAGCTCAAATAGGAGTAGAGAGGTTATTTTACCCCTTTATTTGCCACTGGTGCAACCTCTGCTGGAATACTGTGTCCAGTCCTGGTACCCACAGTTTAAGAAAGATATAGATAAATTGGAGAAGATTTAGAGGAGGGCCACAATAATGATTAAAGTATTAGAAAACCTGTCTTACAGTAAGACTCAAGGAGCTCAAACTATTTAGCATAATTTTTAAATCAAGATTGAGGTGAATGGGAATTTTTCCTTTGACTTCCATGGGTTTTAGTTGTGTTTGTTTTACATTAATTGGACTGAAAAGCTCTCTTAATGCTTGTGAAGACAACCAGTACAGTGGAAAGCATGTTCTCACCAGTGTCATAGCAGTCTAGGCTCCTTCCTCGACTACAACATGGCCATCTAACACCTTTGAACATGTTCGCCTGCACCTTTCTGTGTACAGAGTATTTTTACTATGTTAATATTATTTGACAAAAAAAAACACACTTTTCCTCATCAAGTCACAGCCAATACAATCAAAATGTAAGCACGTTTAAAGTTAAGATGCACTTAAATGTTTTGTTGAATTGGTACCCATAATGACAACCAACCAACAGCCTTCTTTGTATAGTATTCTACATCCCACCATGGCTATTCACATTATCAGATTTTATGGGCAGAAGGACCATTGTGATGATCTAGTCTGACCTCCTGCATAAATACAGGCCATAGAGCTTCTTTGAATTAGTTGCTTCTTCAAGATCAGTAGTTGTTGAACTGGAGTATAGCTGTTAGAAAAAAGATCCAATATTGATTTAAAAGTTTCCAGTGATAGATTATCCACTGCAAGTCTTGGTAAATCATTCCAATTATTAATTACCCTCACTATTGAAAAAATATGTCTCATTATACTTTGTGAGAGAGATTTAATCTCCTTCGATCACATTTTTGTTCCCCCATGTAAGTACTTATAAACTAATCATGTCATCCCTTAGGTTTCTGTTTGGTAAACTACATAGATTGAGCTACTTGCGTCTGCCACTATGAAGGCATGTTTTCTAATCCTTTAATCATTCTCTTGGCTCTTTTCTGAACTCTCTCTCTAATTTATCAACATCCTTCTTGAATTGTGGATGCCAGAACCAGACAGAATCCCAGTTGCACCAGCTGCCAAACAGAGGTAATGTAAAACTTTTCTACTTTTATTCTAGATTCCCCTGTTTATACATCCAAGGATCACATTAGCCCTTCTGGCCACAGCATTACATTTGGAGCTCATGTGAAGCTGATGATCCACTATCCTAGATCCCATCATCCTGTAAGTATGCCCTATATTCTTTGTTTCTAGATGAATGACCTTCCATTTGCCTGTATTAAAGTGCAAATTGTTTACTTGTGTCCACTTTACCAATCAATCCAGATAATTCTTTATCAGTAACCTATCCTCATTTATCATTCCCCCTGTCTGTGGATCATCTGCAAAATTTATAAGTAATGATTATATGTTTTCTTCCAGGTCATTGATAAAAATATTTAATATCAGTGAGACCTAAGGATATTCTATGTTTCAGATGCAATAAGAATTTAACCAAGTCTTCAGCTCTAACTCAGACACAACTTAAACATTTCATGTCGTCGAGAAGTTTTAAATGTTTTCTACTTGACTTTAGAAAAAATACTTTTTAAAAAATATTAATGTAACCTATGGGATGTCATGTATTAGTAATGTCAAAGAATGATGCATTCTGGAGGTTTTTACTTAATTTCTACTAGTGCAGGGTGTTTTAAAAAGAATTTCAAATAAAATAGTTAAAGGTATTAATGTACTGAATGCCCGTGGAGCCTGGATAATCAGGGTATTTTTATTTTAGATTTTTGCTATCTATCTTTCTATTAACAAGAGGGGAAAAAAACCTTCTGCTTCATAGATATATAAAAACCTCTTTCACAAGAAAAAATATAGATGACCTTTAATTAAAAAAAAACATGGGATTCAATATTAGCTCTAACCTCTTGGTTTCACTGTGATAAGTTTTGGAAGTTGGGTGGGGCATGGAATGGAAACCTTCATTGTAGAAATTTCTATAGCAAAGATTCTCTCTTTAAAGCTAAGTTCTGTAAATCCTGATAGGTTAGATTTTCATTCCTAAAAGAACAACAACCACCCCCAACAAATAATTTGCTATTTTAATCAGCTTATTAAGGAACTGATGAACCTGATATGTTAGGGCTTAATTTTAATTTATAACCATTAGGGTTTTTTTGTTTGTTTGTTTTTTAATTGTTCTAATGATGCATGATCTCACAGGAAAACTTAGATCACCTGGTGATTTGTTTGTTTTTTCCTATGGATGTCAGCAGCAAGCAGAACCCTGTGAACAGTCAACATATAAATCAACTTCCAATAAATAGTACGGTGCTGCTTAATTTAATTATGAGTCAGATTTGTAAAGAGATGGCCTATGCTGGTTTGGAAAATCTGGTATATTCAACCCTTCTCTTAAGATCTACCCAACCAGTTATTTTCAAGCATAGCATTTTTTTCTGCCACCCAAGTACAATCTGCTTAACTCACACCATTATATTTACCTCCCCCCTTTCCCCCAGAGTTTCAAATGAGCAAGGTATCCTTCATTTACAGTCTGATCCTGGGGTCAGACTCAGGTCAAAGTGAGTTTCAGGCATACGAGGGATGCAATTTGAGCCCTGTTTGTCCTAAACTGTCAATGCGGTGGTGTTATATATTGAACAGGTGACATTCTATCATACATGGTCTGCCTAGTAGCAGTTGAACAATTTGCAGACAAAGCATGTTGTTAGAGATAAGGCTGAAAATGTATTTCAGTGGAGGCCAGCTGACACCCCAATACATTAAACCTTCTTCTCCAAAATTCTGCACTTTATAAAACCTAAACATTACAATGTCTGGAATCAAACAGTTATATTTAAATGACTTTCCTGGTGCAGCAGCCATTCCCTCTCCCAGATAATGATTCTGTGATTTGTTGGTCCCACTATCTTTCCATCTTTGTCTATTAGGAGCCAAACAATATAACATACTTTGCGACCTGTGGATTTCTCTTCCTTAAAGCGCTAGATTGACAGACAGCCATGCACTGTGGGTGGTGCAAAGCTCTACTGAGAAATAAGAACAGTGGCAATATTCTGAGTTTTCTGGTGTGCACAAACTTTGTCCACCTTGAAGCGAGGGAGCATACTCCCTACCCCATGTGACTGGCCAGCTCTGCTGTCTGATGCATTGTGGAGGAGAGTTGGCCAACTCATGGCTGCTCCTAGCCTCCCCCCCCAAAAAAAAACCCCTCCTCTTTGTGACACCACACTTCCTCTCGGGATCATCTTTGAAGCAGCCCTACACTGAAAGTTTCCTTACTCCCTTCCCCCAAGTGCATGCCCAGCTAAGAGCCTACTAGAGGCTAGTCCCAGTTAATGTATTTAAGCATGTTTGATCTATTTATAAGAAGGGGTGAAAATGTATAGTGCACACTTTCTAGAAGGCAAAAAAAGTAATTGACAGACTTGATCACATTGTGTCTACTTAGGGCCTCAACTCTTAAGGAGGTTACTTGGCATTTTTAGTTTAGATTTCTTATTATACTTGGAGAATGCACTCCAGTTTTCTTTTTACAGTGGTTACTACTGAAAGTGCATCTTCTATAAAAAGGATAGCAGACAATCATCCATTTACTAAGACCCTAGATACTTGTTTGGTGGAAAGGCAAATAGAATGGTGTATTTAAAGGCTTTTGTAACGTCATATACTACCCAGGCACTGAAACTATAATTTCCACTTTCTGCTGAAGAGATCAAGACTGCTTCCTTTCTGCTGATCTTTTCATTACCCTAGATTCAGAAGATAATTTATGATGCAATTCTTTGGGTTGCATGTGGGCTTTTTTAAGCCTATTACAAGGCACTATCCTAAGAAAGCATTTCCCTAAGCTATTCCAATGTATAAAAGGATCTCTCTGAAATGCTTGGAAAGCTATGTATAGAAGACCTGCTCCCACCCAAGTCAGTAGGAGTTTTGCTATTGACTTCAGTGGAAGCAGGTTTTGGCCTTACATTTTTTAAGTTAGCAATAGCAATAATGAAAAACTATTATATTTTATTGTGATATTGCCATAAATCTGTTTACAGCTTATAAATTAAAGACTTATCTTTAAAAAAAATGATTGCTGGTTTTGCAACCACAAAGTTGGACACCTACACCTTTCCTTTTAGAGGTACTGAGCAACTACAGCTCCTATTGATTAATTTGGAATGCACCTTGCCCTGGAAAATCAGGCTCAAGGTATGGGTACCCAGGAACTGAGACATATGGCGGGGAAAGCCACTTTTAAAAATACTGGCCTTGATGTCCACAGTTTGAACCCCTGTATTTAGCTGTATCTGCACATTTTCAGAGGGAGGTGCTGTTCCAGTAATTGGGCCTACACATTTACCCTAATTGTGAGTTTAAATTCATGAAATGTCACAATAATTTATAACAACAAATGGTGGTGGGAATAGGTGCAAGAAAGCTAGACAAATAACTGGATTAGTCAAAATCGAAAAGGCCATGTTGATATAATTCAAGGACTGTTGAAACTATGCTTGTTAAAAACTATGTGGAATCAGAAGTAAATGAACCAAAACTGGCATGTCAGATATTAGGTCTCATTGGGGACAAAACAGTGAGGGAAAGGGCTATTCTAAACACTACTCCATTTTGGGGTCCTTAAAGAAAGAAAAACTTGGAGTGGGGAGAAAAACAACAACAGATCAGTGCTTAATTTGTGCCAGGGCTGAGCCCCAACACCTCTAGGCTTGGCAGTTCATAACCCCGACACCTCTGAGCTTCCTGCATCAGTTATGGAAGTAAAAAAAAATTGCCTGAGCCCTGGCACCTAATTGCCTGAGCTATGACACCTCTCATTTCAAATTAAGCACTGGAACAAATAGAGCAGTGTTTCCCAAACTTGGGACACCGCTTGTGTAGGGAAAGCCCCTGGTGGGTCGGGCCGGTTTGTTTACCTGCCATGTCCACAGGTCCGACCGATCGCGGCTCCCACTGTCCGCGGTTTGCTGCTCCAGGCCAATGGGAGCTGCTGGAAGTGGCACAGGCCGAGAGATGTACTGGCCATCGCTTCTAGCAGCTCCCATTGGCCTGGAGCGGCCAACTGCAGCCAGTGGGAGCCGCGATCGGCCGGACCTGCGGACGCGGCAGGTACACAAACTGGCCCGGCCCGCCAGGGGCTTTCCCTACACAAGCGGCGTCCCAAGTTTGGGAAACACTGAGATAGAAGAACAGAGGGAAGAACAGATGGAGGCTACTGGTGAGATCCTTACCATCATGGCTGCCCCCACCATCTGGGACCCCAGACCTTCTTTCTCCAAATCCTGAGGGATGTCCTGCCCACCTCTGGGCAGAGAAAGGATCTGGATGACATTGCTACCCCAACCAGCCACAGCTGAACCCTGACCACCACCTGAGATGAAGAGGAATTGTAATTTAACAATAGCAGTAACAACAGCTTCAGCCTCTCTCAACTAACTTCTTCTCTTGTACCCAAAATGACAATTACCATCTAAGATACTGTTGAGCAAGGGACCCCTACCCCCTTCTAAAAACTCTTCCCAGATAAAGGGAAAGAGAAGTGCTGTTAAAGTATTAAGTAAGGCTTTCATTTTAGTTGTGGGTTTTTCCCCTTCTTTTTGATGTCTTTAATAAAATTGTAATTTTAAATTATGTCTGTCATGGTACTAAGCAGGCTGAGGTCTCTGTATACCAAACCTCAGACCTTGTTTAACATTGTTTAATGTTGGACTGTGACTGGATTATATTAACATTTTTGAGCCATTTATTCCAGTTAAATTAATACAACAGTGCAAACAGGGTGCAAGTGATAGGTGAGTGCATAATTGGCACACCAAGCAGATAGCGCACTTTAGGGATGAGTCCAAGATTACATATTTGGATTAAAAGTGATCCTTTGGGTACAAATAGCTTACACTAGAAATTGTCCCTGAAGTACTTTCACTGGATCATCATCAAACACCGGCTGCTATGCATTGGTTCAAAAGACTCGCCTGTTTATACAGAATAGCCAGAAAGAGGCAGCTGTCATTTGACAGCTGTGTGCGTCTGGTTTGCAAACCAGACGCATACTTTTAACTCACCTTGTGGACAAATTCAAGCTAAAATGGTGTATTGGAAAAGAAGGCAGCCTACTGATACTGGGAACAGAACACATCAACTGTACCCTACCTCCAGCACGATTCACTAGATTCTTGTTAGATTTCCCAAGATATGTAGGCACAGGTAGAAACCAAACTGTCCTGAACTACAGCAAGGAGTTATGAGGGTACTCAGAAAGGCAAACACACAGAAGCCATGCTTTGTTGTGGTTAAAGTCACCAACGGTCAAAGATTCCTGGTAACAGTTGCCTCTCAAACAACCATGCGGAGACACAAGTATTAGACGCTTATCTGCCTCTTCGATCAGGAGGATTCATTACCCTTGAGGAGCACTAACAGCAAGTCAGGAGAGACTTATGACATAGCCTGTTTCCCAGTCTCACCTACTCATTGCTCAGAATAGCAGTAATAGTTTGTTTTTTAAATTTGAACGAGATAGTAAGGGCAAGTGTGGTGTAAATCTCAGTGTGTGAGCACATGCAGGAAGGCTGGAAGAGAAGGAAGGCAATTGAAGAAAGGGGCTATCTGCTGGGCTATTCTTGTGTTTCCACTACAAATATGTAGGAACAGTACTGATATAGAGACATGATTCTCTAACCACTTAAAATATTGAATAAAATTTATATTTAAAAAAATTGCAGAGACCTGTATTCTAAAATAATCTGTTGGTATAAAATACTTAAACACTGTTGAATATGTAGATTTTAAATACGCTTGGTTTAGACTTGTACCATGGATGAAATCCTGCCTTTAGTTACACTGGTGTAAAATCTGGAGTAACTCCCCTGCCTTTGGTTACTCCACACAATTTGGATTTTACCATGATACCTACTGCACTATCTTGCAGAATGTTGTTTGTAGAAGAAAGCAAAGGAAGTTATCACAAACCCTTCTGAACTCTAGTCATATTCTGCCTTCTTTACTCATGTTGAGTTGTACTCTACAAGTAATCCCAACAAAGTAAACTGCTATCCCACATGAGTAAGGCAGGCAGAATGTTTTCCTCTGCTCTCTGGCCATGAACATTTAGGACAAGATTTTCCACCCTGTCTCACATTCAGTGGGAGTACTTGCAAAGAAAATATTATTCAACATGCATAAAGGTGGAATAATCTCACTCTCATTCTCCTCTCCACCCGGGAATAAATCTTCCCCCTTCCTGGTTATCTTTCTGTGGTTCATATTATCATTTGCAAAGCAGAAATTGAATTCTGTGAGGTGTCTCATGTCCTCATCTGTCAGTGAAATCAAGAAGACTTGAAGATTCTCAGCACTTTACAACATATCAGCCCTATGTTATGTTGCATTTTTTACATCACTCCACAGATTTATAGTGCTTTGTGAAACTTCTCTCTTCCAGGAGATTCAAACATTAATCACTACCATCTAATAGAGAAAATGTGGTCATCTCCATTGTCTAGAGAGATTTCTTTTTATTGTACCAGCATAAGTTGCTTTTATTGTCAAGTCCCACAGAATCTCTTTATTCTTGAGCACAAATTACAATATAGACAATTTTATTTCACTGTTTATTATTTGAAACTCTGTCAAAACTGTGCAAATACTTCATTTAACTACATCACAATAAGCTACTTTAACTACCTACATAGATCAGCGAAAGCTACATTAACCTGGCATTTCAACTTTGCATGCACTTGGTGTGTGTTTGTGTGCATAGATGAAGCATCATATACACCACACATTCATCCCGCAGGGTGCTTGCTCATCTCTTATATAGGTATTAGCAGACATTTCTGTTCCAGTAGCTTTATAAATATTTAAGCAGCACATCAACACAAACAAAGGTGGAAAAGTTAATTGGAACCTGCCAGGTGGTACAACAAGGGTGATGAATGCATAATTGACATTAGGGTGAGGGGGGAGTGGAACTTTGCAGAACTATGATTTTTTTCCCCAAAGTTTTAATTTTGTCATATCTCCTAAAATCCAATTAGACAGATATAGCTTTTTAATTAGTTTAGTTGGAGCAGAAAAAAACAACAACAATCCAATTAGAACAATGTGAGGGTCCATTATTTAAAAGTTATATGGAGCTCCACTATATTCTGGAGTTCAATATCCAGCCTCCATTTCATTACAGCCACTACTGTCTGACAAGTCTTTGGAGCTTTGCAATGTCAAAGTGTTCCAGCTGCAAAAACTACACAGTTCTTAAACCTCCTATGCAACACACCTACTATTTTTTTTTCTTTTAGGGAAGGAGGGATTTAAGAGATAAAACAAGTGTTCTTGGCTGCATTCTTCTCATGAGTGAACATAACAAAAACAACTAATGGAGATCAGAACTGACATGATTTCATTTGATAAAAAATAGTTTTGTTTATACATTTTGTTCTGAAAATAGGAACTCATTGAGCTCATGTGTGTGCAGTATAAAGCAATAGACAACTCCCCTCCCATTAATTGCTCCTGGGCATAATTCTGTGCCATTGCACGTGCACAGAATTCATGTCCCCTGCAGATTTATTTGCATCCCTGCATAAAAATGACTTTCTGACAGGGAAGCAAAGGGAAGCTGCAAGAGCAGTCACACACCACTTCCTAGCTGCACAGGTACATAGTTTCAGGCACTTGGAGCAGCCGGCGGAGAAGTAAATCACCGCAGGACTGGGGACACCACAGCCAGTGGCTCCTATCCTGAGCCAGGATCAGCTGCTAGTCTCAGCTGGGCTGGAGGCAGGAGATGACAGGACTTCCTCTTCCCCTGCTAGGAGTGGCTGGGGCTGTGTCAGACCCACCCCCAGAAACCTCCCTTAGCTGCAGGAAGCTCAGCATCCTCCCCTGCTTCCTGCCCCCATTGCTCCTCAGCTGAGGAGGGAGGAGTCACTGTACAGGGAGCTGCTCCCCCATCAGCTGAACCCCTATGCATCCAGACCTCTCATACCTAAACACCCCCACCAAGCCTCACTCCATACACCCAGAACCCCCTATCCCTCCATACTTGAACCCTACCCCTTTGAACCTCAGCCCCTGCATCTGGAGCCCCCCTGACTCTAGAACACCACCCCTGCATCCAGACCACCCCCCACTGAGATTCCTAAACCCAGATTGTCCCACACAGAATCCTCTTACCCCACAGCTAGATCCCCTCCACACTGAGCCCTTCCACACTTGGATCCTGCCTGGTTGAGCCTGCCTGCCCCACACCTGGTGCACCTGGCACAGAGGAGAAGGCCCAGGCCTTGTGTTGTGTCAGAGTCGGGTGCAGCCTCACCACTGAGGCCATGTCCCTGGGGCATGGCGGGCGGGAGCCTGAAGAGTGATCTCCCACCATCGTGCAGCCAGTGGCCTGTGCTCCCTACTGCCATGCTGGAGCCTCTGCATTTATTTATTGACAAATAAAATGTGCAGAATTTTAAAATACTGTGCACAGAATTTTTAATTTTTGGGCACAGAATGCCCTCAGGAGTAATTAAGAAATAAATGTGAGAGAACATTACTAAGTTCCATATGCGTTATCAAAGCAACATGGCTGCTCAATCGCATGGCACCTACAGAAATCTATATATTCAGAACACAGGTTCCAATAGGTATTGCCTTGCTACTTCGCCTTCTATTTTACCTTTGCAAAATTCCACTCACAGGAAGAAGCCACCACAGATAATCCAGAAATAGACCACACATTCAATCCCTGTGCTGAAGTTACTCCACATCCAGCCTCTTTCTATCTCCAGTACCCCAACTCTGCACTGAACCTCTCACATTGCCAGCAGTAAACCAAATTATACTTACATATCTTAAAGCTACTGGCTCCATTTTAGCTCAAGTACATGAAACTTCAGTGAGGAGCATTGAACAATAACTTTAACTGCAACAGGGTTGCTGACTCTGGCAATTTCATCATGAGCCTCATGATTTCTTAAAGTCCCAGCTGCTAATTATATAATTAAGAGAGCAAAATATTTTTAACTGAAAATTGAGAGTTCTGAACCCTCATTGTTACAGAAAAAAAAAACCCCATGAAAGTGTGATCCTTAAAAGGTCAAAACCATGAGGCAAATAAAACTGAAAAAAATTATAATCTTTAAAACAATTTTTGAGGGGATAACGCTTGTTTCTGCATGCTCATGAACAGCTGTGCTGAACCCATTCACAATCATTTTTATAGATTTATACATGTCACTTTTTTTTTTTCTGGACTAGGAATCAACATTTTGTATCCAGACACTTACAGTTATTGAGAAACAAATTCCTTTTCCAGATCCCACCTGGGGAATCTGTTACCCTCCCCAGAACTAAAACAACAGTAGAATAACTTGTGGTTTTTCAGTCTACACTCTGAATTAGCCTCCCTACTCAGCTGTAAATCTATATAACAGTAGACCCTTGACTAACTCATGTGGTTTCATACCACAATGAAGAGAAAGCATTTTTATAACAGAAACATTTCAGATCAAGAAAACAACTTTTACAGATTCGTGGTAATTTACTCACAGTTCTTCAGAGTCTGTGAAAAACAAACACCTCCCTGATTTTTCCCACCTGAAGTACTTTCTCAATGACTATATAGACTACGTCACTTCTCAATGACGGTTGTCCTCTTATAGGAAGGTTATTTCCCAGCATGCCTTTCTGAACCCAGCCCTTTAAATTTGGTAAAGACCCACAACTACAGCTGTAGAATGGTTGCTTTTTTAATAGTGGTTGTATGCTAAAAGTGCCTCTTTATTAACTGTAGTATCTAGCTTTGTATTTATTTATTTTTCTTCTCTCATCTTTCATAAGGCAATGGTACATTTTTATAGGTACAGGTTGGGTCAGAATGTTAGAGTACTTTACTACCCAGGATATTTAAGTACACACTTATCTTTACTGTTTGTTCATAGCTACTATTGATGTTGTGGTTTAGAGGACACTTGTAAAAAGCTAAATTATGTTGTGTTGATGATTTGATTGTCTCATGATATAGAGTACTATTTCTATCAAGTATTTAGTGTTGGGGGGGGAAAGTAGAGCTACAAATGTGAATCAATTAATAGCCATTCAAATATTCATAAACCTGTCACAAGTTATATATTATAAAGACAGCATTACTTTTAGTATAAAGAGAATCAGTTTACAAGTTGCAAGTGAAGAAATAGGCAAAATGCTGCAAATACAAAAGCACAGAAGGGTTTCCAAAATATCTGATTTATTTGGTTAAATGTATGGGGGCAGTTCCTGCCCTGATACAAATATTTGGCAGAAACAAGGAAGAGAACATCAAGTTTCCATTCTCCTGCTTTCTTTTTTTGGTGGGAACTAACAATCTAGCTCTATAGCCTGGTGGTTCAGGCACTCCCTAGTGACATGGGAGACTTGGGCTCCAGTCGGGTTTTGAATCTTGGTTTCCTACATCCCAAGTGAATGACCTAGTCCCTGGGCTAAAGTTTATAAAGGGGACACCACCTCCCCCAGCAGTTATGTCAATGGTACCTAAATCCACATATAACTCTAACTTGAAGAATCAAAATGTTTCATTTTGGAAACATCAAAATGTTTCATTTTGATATTTCCAAGATTTTTTTTTTTTTCATTTTGCCTAAAGTCTACAGAATGTTTAGGTCAACCTGAATCTGTTGTTTGGTGGACAACAATGTTTCATCTGAAAAACTTCACTCAGCTCTACAGTTAGTCTGGCTTCAGTTGTATATCTCTGGCTCCCCTAGCCTTTGATGGAAGCTGTATAAACTGTATAAGCATTCCAGGAAGCCATAATACATCCTATAGTTTGTAGAGCCTTGATTGTTCCACCTATGCCAACGTATGCAGTGGTCACACTTTAAAAAGTACCTGCTATGGTGAAAGAGTACCTGCTAGGTTGACAGACCTTGAATGTAGCCACTGTATTGAACCCATGGCAAGTGTCATTAAGTTTTATATTGCATTCATAGAAATCCAAATGGCCCTGCAGTAATAATAATGACTCTCTCTGGCACAATGACATTTATAGGAAGCACTGCTCTTAGAGGTGGATGGAATGTCTGGCAGTGGTACTGTGGTAGCTAAGGAGTGCTAATGTAAACCACTGGTGAATGTATTCCAGGTCCCCCTCTGTGCCTGATCCATAGAGGATTTCAGTTTGTAAGATAACTGTGATAATTGGTCCTATAAATGTCCCTGAATTGTAAGATCAGCTGTAAAAAGTGAGTGGAAAGTTCATAAATTGTCACAATGACCTGTTATATGAAACTATCTAAGAACTGATGTAAGAAGGAGACAGAGAGAGAGAGAGAGACTGAATTCACTTAAAGAGAAACGGTTTTACTGATACTGCTCATGGGATGTGTTAAGATTATGACTGGTAAACATGGGCAGCAGAGGACTGAAAATCAATGAACCCAAACTGGTATGTTGGAAACCAAGCCTATTTGTGGATAAAATAATGAGGCTGGACTATTCCACCCAACAATCCCTTTAGGGGTTCTCATAAAGAAGACTTTTGGGAAAAAAATAGCAGAAGAAGTAGTCGTCTGCCAGCAACTGCTGCAGTGAGCTTTATCAACATGTCAGCCATTCCCACTCTCTCATGGGACCTTGTACCTTCTTCATACTAAGCCTGAGAGAGTATGTCTAAACTGCAATTAAACACCCATAGCTGGCCTGTGTCAGCTGACTTGGGCTCAGAGGCCTCAGGCTACGGGATTATTTAATTGCAGTGTAGATATTTGGGCTTGGGCTGGAGACCCTCCCCCCTCATGTGGTCCCAGAGCTTAGGCTCCAGCCTGAGCCCAAACATCTACACTTCAATTAGATAGTGGTGTAGCATGAGCCCTGCAAGGTCAAGTGAACTGACATGGACCAGCCATTGGTGTCTAATTGCAGTTTAGACATACCCAGATAAAACCAACACCTCCCTTGGCACCTGCAAATCCTGAACACCACCCAGGTTGAGTGTCCTTCTCCCACTGCTCCCTGTGTGTCCTTTTCCTTCCCCATTTTACTTCTTTTCTTTCCTATCACCCTCCTTTTGCCTTTTATTTAATAAGAGTCTTGCTTAGCCAGACAAGACTGAATATTTTGTAACACTGCTGTGAACTTTTGCCCAGAGGGCAACTAAAAACAATGCCCTGAACAGCCACCTAATGTTGGGACAAGCCTGCCAGGTCTTGGAGTAGCTAATAAAACTGTGTGCTCCAGCAGTGAGGTTG
The DNA here is from genome assembly GCF_002925995.2 of Terrapene triunguis. Lineage (NCBI taxonomy): Eukaryota > Metazoa > Chordata > Testudines > Emydidae > Terrapene > Terrapene triunguis. The sequence goes on from NW_020664530.1 coordinate 14,636,172, forward strand.
TGAATATGAGTCAACACCAGAGACGGGCTGCATTTTGTATCTTTGCTGTATTTTTCCTTCTCCTCTTGTGTGTATTTGTTTTCTTTTGTTTTCTAGGAAACAGGATTGGACTCTAACAATGATCTCTCAAGCCCATCTCAATTAATTTTCTCCCAAAAAGACAGTTATTACCATCTTTAATACCATTTAAAAGGCTGTCAAACAGTATTGTGCTTTTCCTTCTGAACACTCTCTCCAGCTAAAGAGAAAAGGAACAAGAGATGTTGTTAGAATGGAAGCCTGATTTAATATTTTATATTCATGCTTTGACTGTTTCCTGCTTTTCTGCTCCTTTAATAAAAGGTTTAAAGAATGTTTCAATGGTGTGTTTGTCATGGTACTAAACAGGTTGAGGTCCCTGTACCGCAAATCCTGCACCTTGTTTAAAACTGTTTAATGTTAAACATTAACACCTTTGATTCTTTTGGCCCATCTATTCCATATAAATTAATACAAGCACAGTCAGAAAGCCATGGCTCTGTAGCTAAAGTGCTTTTAGCTTCAGAGGTTCCCCATTCAATCCCTGATGTTTTGGTCAAGATAGCACTTGTCAGTTAATTGAATTGAAAGCAGTTACAGTTACCACACCTAAAGATAACATTTACCACTACTTACAATGCAATAGTGTTTTAGATTTTCCACCATGCTTTGAATAGGAAAACTGGTGTTGATTGTGTAGGTAAATGTTGTCATAATGGTGAACTCTGTTATATATAAGTATTGGAACAGGTGGTACCAGCTATTTTGATTCCATGTGCTTTCCTTTTTATTGGAAGAAGGAAAGAAAAAATGAATAATTCAGCTCTGAACAGCAAAGTAGTTTTCAAAAGTCTAAGGGTATGTCTACACCCAGCCGCTAGTTCGGCGGCTGGCAATCGAAGTTCTGGGTTCGACTTATCGCGTCTTGTCTGGACGCGATAATTCGAACCAGGAAGTGATCGCCATCGACTGCGGTACTCCAGCTATACGAGAGGAGTACCGCGGCGTCGACAGGGGAGCCTGCCTGCCGCGTGTGGACCGAGGTAAGTTCGAACTAAGGTACTTCGAACTTCAGCTACGTTATTCACGTAGCTGAAGTTGCGTACCTTAGTTTGAATTGGGGGGTAAGTGTAGACCAGGCCTAAGACACTGTCAGAGAAGAATCGAATGGCACATTGTTTGTTATGAAAGAAATAAAACAAGAGCTTCTGTTTTCCTCTGTTTTCTTTAAGTTTTAACTTTTAAGAATAAGGTTTTTTCTGTTTACTTTGTAAAGACACTAATAATACCACTAGAAGGTGCAAGCATTTGAATCTTCAGCTTAGATCAAAATGCACCTTCATTAATAGAAGTGTGATGAAAACCCTGTAGGGGCAATAATTATCCAATTTTATTTTCTGTTGCTAGAAAATGAAATGGAAACTCTTTTGTCATCAAAAAGATTGTTGGGAACAAACAGTGTGATTGACTGACCTACCGTTTCAACAGCCGAACTACATTAGAATATTTCAGAAAACAAATTGCCATGAGGCTTGAGGCAAATGATATCAAACAGATGACAGAGCTTTTAAGATCCTCATTTATTAAGGGATGGGAAAACCGTAAAAGGTTTGGAGTTAGAGTTTCCTTTGGATAGGCATTCTAAAGGGCCCAATCCTGCCCCCATTGATTACATTGACAAAAATCTTGGTAGTGACAATGAAAACAGGATTGGACCCAGCCCTGATGATTCTGTTGTTGTTCACACTTCCATATGCCGCTTCTAAAATACTTTTGCAGTGTGAGGAATATTGCCACAGAACTTAGGATTCTGCAGTCATGGAAGAAAAATACCACTGGCCAGATTCTACTGAGTTACTCAGAGTCCAGATTTACACCAATCTAACTTCCCTGAAGTCAGTGAGGTAAGCCACTAATGGCCTCCATCACTAATGGGCAAGTATTGGAGTCTCTCAAAATAATTCCTCTGTTCCCTTCCTCCTTTATATTCTGCTGGTCCCAGTGACACAATACAGGCAGGAATGCTGGATCAATTTGTATTGTGGGGGTGCCAAAAGCTATCAAACATTGTAAACGCTATATATGATGGAAATCACTTCAAGCCAGGGGGTGTGGCAGCACCCCTAGTACCTGCACCTATGACTGCAGGGAGCTCTTCTTCCCCCTGAACTGAAAGAATAGGTTAGAATAACTTCCCTGTATTCACCTCTCTTCTAAAAACAGTGGATCTGACCCTGCAAAATGTTACTACCAAGCATAGTGTTTGATGCCATCAATAGTTTTGTTGAAGTCAATGGTTAGTAACTATTAACAGGATTCAGAGCTTAATTGTGTCAGTCATACATTGGGAACTGAGGCTTTTAGTCTTCTCCTTGCAGGTTATATACCTTTTGCCCACCCTTTGTCTGCTGTCTATTTAGACTGTAAACTCTTCAGGGCATAGGCTGTTGCTCTCTAGAAGTGGGATCCACAATGGAACTTGGGCACCTAAACCTCAGACTTAAGGTACGTAAGTCCCAATTTTGGCTCCACTGTGATCGACAAAATTCCTGCTGACCCCAATAAGCATCTAAACTCACTTGGTTCCTACATTTCTGGTCCTACTCAAAATCCAGTAGGTGGATGTAGAGGCTACAAGGTCATATTCTCTCTCTCTCTCTGGTCCAATGACTGTTGCATTTAAATAGTCACTGGACCAGAAAGAACGAGGGAGAGAGAATGACTCTCTTGTCCAGTGGTTAGGGCACCCAGATGGGAGACCCCAAGCCCAGCCCCCCTGTTCTAACCACTCTTTCATTCTTTATCCACAGTGGAATAGCTTTAAACAGGAGAGAGTGAGGGAGCTCCACATCAGAATATCCCACATTCATATGGTTAGAGCACTCTCTTGAGAAGTGGGAGATTCCAGTTCAAATGCTTTCTCCTTCGGGTGGGAGGGAGAATTAAATGTGGATCTCCCACATCCCAGGCAAGTGTTCCAACGACTGAGTTACAAGTTATATGGTGGGCTCCTCCTCCTCTAACAGTTTTGTGTGGAGTGAGGCAGGTGCCTAACTCTTTCCCTCAGGAGCGGCTTAGGCACCTAAGCTGCTGGTTCCCATTCATGAATTGCTAAGCAGAGTTAGGCACCTCCCTGAAGCTTTGATTTCGATGCCTGTCTCAGAAAGGAGTGAGGCTTAGCACATACACCTCTGGTTGGCATCTCCATCTGGCTAGTTTAGGTGGCTCCTCCACCTAGTGCTCTGGCTTTTGTGGATCACATTCTTTGGCACTATCTTTTCCTATTCATTGTACAGGGAGCCGACATACCTAACTCAGCTTTCTGGACCACAATGTTGTTCCGGTGACTTTTCTAGGCACCTAAAACCTAGGTGCTGTGACTCTCAGCATTGCAACAGTCTCTTTGTGGATTTCACCCTATGTGTAGAGTGTCTAGCTCTTAGGAAAATAACTTTTGCTGCTAGCAGATATTTACTATAACTGGAATTGCAGTTGTTGTAGTGCATTCAAACAAATCAATACCTTCTACTTTACTATAATCAGTTTCACTACAGTCTGTATTGTGTCCTGGGCCATGCATGCTACTGTGGGTGGAATCTGAGCTCATTACAGTATAAAACACTTATTCCTCAACTAGTAATATGAATCATAAAATCAAATTCTGAATAGCATACACACAAACATTTATATATATATATTAGACAACTCAAAGTCACTATTGATAAGCAATTAATGCCCCTGAGAATGCAATCTATGTAACACCTTTGGTTAGCAGAGTTATCTAAATTGGATTAAACCACATTTTAACCCCCAGTGTGTTTCCAATCCTGATCTGTAGAGACATATTTTAATTCTGTCTTCTTAGTACTACTAAGAGTCAAGGCTGAGGGAGTTGTTATATGTGCTAAAATTTAAATAAATGGTTGCAATGAACTGAAAAAAAAATCATGCTGTTTAAGAAAAAAAGCTGTAGCAAATGTGCCTTAATGGTGATTAATTAGCTATTAACAGGGCCCTTAGTAGTTCATAGTTGAAGAGGATTTTTTTCAGAATAGTCAGTCATTCTTAATCTAAGTAATCTTGGTGTTCCTAGAGGTTAATTTAACGGTGTTGAATAAATAGCTGGAGGCTTTAAACACAGGCACAGAAGAAATCAGCTCAGCAGGGTATGGTTCAATTCCATCCTTGCTCTCGTTTTAAAATACCATATAACTAAATAGAGAAGGAAAAAAAGGACATTTCTAATAGACGAAGAAGGAATACTTCTGTGTACCACAAAAAGGAGTTCTATCTTAAACCATATTTTATAGCTTTTAGCCCTTCTGTTTATTCCAAGGTAGCACCCTGTTTTAGAGAACACCTTTCAGTCAACATCTTCTTGCAATGAACATCCTCAGAGAATTTTCTATGTTGTTTCCTCTGTTTTAACAAATGGGGTTGCTCTTAAAAAACAAAAGACGCTTTTCATCCAAGGGTAACAACATGTCCCATGAACATTACTTAAGATTCACTTCAGCCCTGTGAGGTATATAATGTAGTATTTACCCAATGACACATATGAGAAAACTGAATCCAAGCCTAAGTGATTTGTCCAAGTGCAAGAGGCAATGATAGCTGGAAGTAGATTTCCCAAATTCAAGAATACTTTTTGCTGCTATTATCTCTAAAGTGTGCTTTTGGGAGTGGGGAGGGGGTGGGGAGCGGTGTCATTCATCCTAGAGCAGCCTCATGGTTGCTCTAGTTTATGCTGTGCCTCCTATGGCCACTAGAAAGCAAAGAACAGCTGAAGTGCAGTAGACTTTAGCCACAGCACTGACATACACTCAGGCCATGCCTCTAAAACAGCGCCGTAGCTGTACCGATACAGCTGTGCTGCTTAGGGTGACCAGATGAGAGGAAGAAAATATCAGGACACATGTGGGGGGAGGGTCACTGGCGGAGCAAAAAGAAAAAAAAAAGCAGTGTACCACGAAAAACGCCTAGATATCGGGACGGTCCCGATTTTATCGGGACGTCTGGTCACCCTAGTACTGCTGCAGCACACCTGGTGAAGAGAGCTCTAACATTGGCATAATAAAACCACCTCCACGAGCAGCAGAACCTTATGTCAGTGTAACTTATTTCACTCATGGGGGTAGTTTATTCACATCCCTGAGTGACATAAGTTATGACGACGCAGGCTGAAGTGTAGACATGGCCTCAGTCTGCTCCCTACTTTAGTGCCATGAAGCAGGGCTGACGTAGGGATCTTACAACAAAGGTATAGAGGCCCTTTACACACAGTGTGTTCTCTGGGGGCTGTTTCATTTAAAGCCCATTTACGCCGCACAAAGAGGCCTTACCACAACTAAACACCAGCCACCCCAAATCCTACTCTTTTCCCTGCTGCTCATATGGTTTTAAGATCCCCATCCTCTGGAAGCTGGGCTGATATGCATCATAACCCCTACTTATGATACTCAAGCTTTCGACGCAGCAGCACAGTCACCCCAAACACACTGAACCACGGTGCATTAGATTTTAATGTGTTGTCTCCTAGCCAGACAAAGACTGTGAGACAATTATTATATCCATTGCTTTGATATGGTCATTTAAAAGCAACTGGGAGATATCAGTATCATAGAATCATAGAATATCAGGGTTGGAAGGGACCTCAGGAGGTCATCTAGTCCAACCCCCTGCTCAAAGCAGGACCAATTCCCAACTAAATCATCCCAGCCAGGGCTTTGTCAAGCCGGGCCTTAAAAACCTCCAAGGAAGGAGATTCTACCACCTCCCTAGGTAACACATTCCAGTGCTTCACCACCTTCCTAGTGAAATAGTGTTTCCTAATATCCAACTTAGACCTCCCCCACTGCAACTTGAAACCACTGCTCCTTGTTCTGTCATCTGCCACCACTGAGAACAGCTGAGCTCCATCCTCTTTGGAACCCCCCTTCAGGTAGTTGAAAGCAGCTATCAAATCCCCCCCCCCATTCTTCTCTTCTGGAGACTAAACAATCCCAGTTCCCTCAGCCTCTCCTCATAAGTAATGTGCTCCAGACCCCTAATCATTTTGCTTCTCCCAACTTGTCATCATCACTTCAATTCTATCTGAACTGAACTTCAGCCCATTCTCTCATATCCATGCTCAATCTCACTATTAACACTTCCCCACCACAGGATTCACTCTAATTATCCCTTTTCATTAAGAAAAGCTACACATATAAAACCGTGCAAATTGAAAAGCAATCCAGATCCAAAGGAGCTTTATTGAAACTTGCACATGGGCAAGTCTGGAAAAGTTGCAACAATTAACAGTTGTTAATTGAAAATACATATATAATAAGTAGGTAAATTACTGTCTTAATTCCTGACATATTCCCCATATGTCACTTCTAAAGTACTTTAAGTGTATTGATACCTATTATGGAAGACATGAAGTGGGTTTATAAAAAACTAATTGGCAGTCTTTCTCTATCACTGCATGAAATGCACTTGTTTCCTTTCTGAAAGTTCTAATATTTAAATGTGACATTATTTAGTTTGATTATCTTTATCAGAGTGGACTATGATCAATAAAGGATTTTTTTCTCAATTATTGATGTTATCCAAAAATATGAAGTTTACGAGACTTTTGTTAACACAGCCTATGATTTCACTATACCTTAAGCTCTTTTAAACTGATAGGCAGTTTATTTTAACCACAAGTACACATTATTGTCTGTTAAATAACTTTATATGTTAAACTGGGCACTGTATGAGAGTTACACTGATATTTCACCACTTAGTTTCTAATATGATCAAACACCCGACTGCAATATGCAACTTCCCAGGAAAAAAGAAGTTGTCTCTTAGATGAGCTGAGTCCTTCCCCCATCTTCAAAATCTAAATCCAAATTCACACCCACCGATTTGCTGGGGTTTAGGTTTTATAATCTAAACAGAACCCTAACCTCTGCTCCCTCTGTGAGCTTGAGTGTCCCCATGGCTTCCTCTGTCCTAATTACTACTTCCATCTCCCTTATATCACAGTTAGAGTTAATGAAACATCTGCCACAATGAGTGAGCAGGAATCACTGCATTTTCTTGGTGAGCAAACTTTCTGGCCTGAGGGTCACATCAGGGTTCCGAAACTGTATGGAGGGCTGGGTAGGGAAGGCTGTGCCTCCCCAAACAGTCTGCCCCCCACCCCCTATCTGCCCCTTCCCACTTCCCGCCCCCTGACTGCTCCCCTCAGAACCCCGCCTGCTCCTTGTCCCCTGACTTCCCCCTCTCGGGACACCCCGTCCCTAACAGCCCCTCCAGGACCCCACCTCCTATCCAACCCCTCCTGCTCCCTGACTGCCCTGACCCCTATCCACACCCCAGCCCACTGAAAGGCCCCCCAGGACTCCCATGCCTATCCAACCACCCCCTGCTCCCTGTCCCTTGACTGCCCCCCAGAACTCCCTGCCCTTTACCCCCCCACACACTCCCCACCCTCTTACCATGCCGCTCAGAGCACCAGGACCACGCCGTCCGGCCGGAGCCAACCATACTACCACACAGTCTAGAGCACTGGGGCACGCTGGCGGCTTTCACAGCCGCGCTGTCCGGCTGGAGCTCGCAGACCCGCTGACCAGAGCGCTGGTGGCACAGTGAGCTGAGGCTGAGGGGGCGGGGGGACAGCAGGGGAGGAGCCGGGGGCTAACCTCCCCAGCCGGGAGCTCAAGGGCTGGGCAGGATGGTCCCATGGGCCGGATGTGGCCCACGGGCCATAGTTTGCCCACCTCTGCTCTAATACCTCTTGACAGGGATGGTCAACAACAGAGTCCTGCCACACTCTTACTATAGCATGGGATGTTAGCTGTACTGGGATAATGACCTACCCTGTGAAAATATGGAATTTTTCTTGGCTAAAATAAGATAAATGTAATGAAGTGACCTCAGAATACCCTAGTGTCCCCTTATTGGAAGTTAGTCTTTTAATCATGGCTGTCTCCCAGAAGTAAGTAACATAATTTGTATAAACTGCTATACCAGTATGTATAGTGTGTCAACAACTGAAAACCAATAAAAATGACACTATGAAGTGGCCCATAATTCATTTATTTATATTTGTGCAAATCTAAAAAGGACACCTATCTCCATGTGCATTAGGTTCCCTTGATAGTACATTAAAATGCACCACAAAAATAACCAAAGAGCAGTAGTACAGTTTCAGATAATCCATCACCAGCAAGCCAGGGTAATTTATAAACCGTATCTGCCTCCAACATTCCCTGCCTTTAAAATTATCACTATTTTTAAATGCTTGGGGAGGGAAAGGAACTTTGCAATATGCCCTAAAGGTCATAAGATTCAGGTTATTTCAGATCTAGAGCAAGAACCAAATCTAAAGCCATTGGGACCTAACACAGTGTCTGGCTGGCAGCCCCTCTTTTTATCCCTGTGGGACTCCAGACCCAATGCCTTTACTGATTCCAGGTGCAGTAGAATGGTGCAAGTGGAGAGAAGATTCCTCAGGTAAGTAAAGTCTAAACCATAAACAATGAGTGCATCAAATTCCAAGGTTGAATCTTAAGAGAAACATAGAAATTACAGGCCTGGGCCTGTAGGTTCTAACTACCAAGCATAGAGTTTATTACCATGAGCAGGCCCATTAAAGTTATTGGGTAGTCACTTAGTGCAAGAACCAGGCTTTAATTGTTAGTCACAGATTTTATAGATTTTAAGGCCAGAAGGGACCATTATGATCATTTAGTCCAACCTACTGCACAACACTGGCAATAGCATTTCACCAACTGGTTCTTGTATGAAGCCCATGGCTTCTTGCTGATCTATAGCATATCCTTTTAAAATGATATCCATTTTTGTTAAATCTGTTAATTGTCTTAATTCATCCTTTCCAAGTTTTTATACTGTATAGATAGACTCCTCTTCCACTTTCATATTGGTATAAATTCCCATCAACCAATCTGATTGCTCTATATCCTGGTGCTAGATTAGTTAGAATCCTATTGCTTGAAAGCTTTTTACAGTGACAAAATTTGCTACCATGATGTTGTTACCCAAGTATTAGACAGGCTGTGCCAAGACAAAATGAATGGACATGATTCATTGCTGCATTACGTCAGTTAAATGCAGGTGTAAGTCCATGGAGGTCAATGGAGCTACTCAAGTGTAAAATTGGAGTCACGTCACAGTGAATCATGCATCATATACTTAGAAACAAATCTCCCTTCTATCACTACATCTTAGACATGTCCTAGATTATTACAAATCTTTAACAATCTAGTTTATTTCAGTGTTTATACTTGTTCTAACCTTTTTATATTTCACTTAGTTTGGACAGTGAAGCTGGACTGACCACTTGCATTTTCTACCGACATGGAAAATTTCACTGTCTGATGCCACATGCAATGCAATGCTGTTCCAGAGTCATAGAGTTTAAGGCCACCAGATTATGTAATGACTTCTTGTATATCACAGGCCACTAGCACCACCAAGCACCCACATGCAAACCCCAACAACCAACATTAGTTTTACAAGTTTTGAAGTTTTACAACCCACAGTAGATTATACTATTATATGCCTCAGACAAAGGATAGAAGGGACCGAGGTGCACCAGAGCCTGAGATCCACACATTACAGGGAAATGATTAAGTGAGATATGCTGGCAAGTGAGCTGCACCCACATGCTGCAAAGGAAGGTGAAAACCCCTGAAGGTCACTGCCAATCTGACCTGGGGGAATATTCCTTCCTGACCCCATATAGGGTGATCAGTTAGACCCTGTGCATATAAGCAAGAACCAGCCACCCAAGCATCGGAGACAGAGAATGCTTGAAGCCACCTCAGAGCCCTGGCCCTCCCCTTCCAATGTCCCATTTCCAGCCATGGCCATGCCTGATGCTTTAGATGAAGGAGATCAAAAATACAGTGAGAGGAGGAAGAAATCCTTTCCTGGAAGCTGCAGGTGGTGGTGTGGAATTGTGAAGCATGAGCTCTTAGGAACATAAGACAAACCAGAAGTGATCCTCAGAGCTGCTAAGCCCTGCCTGTTACAATCACAAGCAACCCTGTTATACAATTACACTCATAAATTTGTCCAGCTCTCTTTTAAAACAAGTTATTTTGTTTGCCCTCACAACTGCTACAGAAAGGTTGTTCCATAACCTCACCCTTCTTATAGTTAGAAACCTTCTTCTAATTTCCAGTCTGAATTTGTTCAGGGCCAGTTTATATGCATTTGTTCTTCTGCCAACATTGTCCTTCACTTTAATAGCTCTTCATCCTCTCTGTATTTACCCCCAATGTATTTTTAGAGAATAATCTTGTCCTCTCTCAGCCTTCTTATTGCTTCATTAAATAAATCAACCACTTTCAGTTTTCTCTGATAAAAACAGGCCCTGCAATTCCCTGATCATCCTAGTATCTCCTTCCTGCATCTGTTACACTTGAACATGGGTAACAGGAACGGTACATAGTATTCCAAATGAGGTTTTACCAGTGCCTCGTAAAATGGCATTAATACTTCTCTATTTCTGATGGAAATGCCTTGCCTGATACATCAAAGAATCATAGATTCATAGAATATCAGGGTTGGAAGGGACCTCAGGAGGTCATCTAGTCCAACCCCCTGCTCAAAGCAGGACCTAATCCCCAACTAAATCATCCCAGTCAGGGCTTTGTCAAGCCTGACCTTAAAAAACTCTAAGGAAGGAGATTCCACCACCTCCCTAGATAACCCATTCCAGTGCTTCACCACCCTCCTAGTGAAAAAGTTTTTCCTAATATCCAACCTAAACCTCCCCCACTGCAACTTGAGACCATTACTCCTTGTTCTATCATCCAGTACCACTAAGAACAGTCTAGATCCATCGTCTTGCCACCAAGTTAAAGAAGTATGGGCTGGATGGACGGACTATAAGGTGGATAGAAAGCTGGCTAGATCGTCGGGCTCAACGGGTAGTGATTAACAGCTCCATGTCTAGTTGACAGCCGGTTTCAAGTGGAGTGCCCCAGGGCTCGATCCTGGGGCCGGTTTTGTTCAATATCTTCATTAATGATCTGGAGGACGGCGAGGACTGCACTCTCAGCAAGTTTGCAGATGACACTAAACTGGGAGGAGTGGTAGATAGGCTGGAGGGTAGGGCTAGGATACAGAGGGACCTAGACAAAATAGAGGATTGGGCCAAAAGAAACCTGATGAGGTTCAACAAGGACAAGTGCAGAGTCCTGCACTTAGGACGGAAGAATCCCATGCACTGTTACAGACTAGGGACCGAATGGCTAGGAAGCAGTTCTGCAGAAAAGGACCTAGGGGTTACAGTGGACGAGAAGCTGGATATGAGTCAACAGTGTGCCCTTGTTGCCAAGAAGGCTAACGGCATTTTGGGCTGTATAGGTAGGGGCATTGCCAGCAGATCGAGAGACATGATCATTCCCCTCTATTCGACATTGGTGAGGCCTCATCTGGAGTACTGTGTCCAGTTTTGGGCCCCACACTACAAGAAGGATGTGGAAAAATTGGAAAGAGTCCAGCGGAGGGCAACAAAAATGATTAGGGGGCTGGTGCACATGACTTATGAGGAGAGGCTGAGGGAACTGGGATTGTTTAGTCTGCAAAAGAGAAGAATGAGGGGGGATTTGATAGCTGCTTTCAACTACCTGAAAGGGGGTTCCAAAGAGGATGGATCTAGACTGTTCTCAGTGGTACCTGATGACAGAACAAGGAGCAATGGTCTCAAGTTGCAGTTGGGGAGGTTTAGGTTGGATATTAGGAAAAACGTTTTCACTAGGAGGGTGGTGAAGCACTGGAATGGGTTACCTAGGGAGGTGGTAGAATCTCCTTCCTTAGAGGTTTTTAAGGCCAGGTTTGACAAAGCCCTGGCTGGGATGATTTAGTTGGGAATTGGTCCTGCTTTGAGCAGGGGGTTGGACTAAATGACCTCCTGAGGTCCCTTCCAACCCTGATATTCTATGATTCTATGATTCTCTTTGGGACCCCCTTTCAGGTAGTTGAAAGCAGCTATCAAATCCCCCCTCATTCTTCTCTTCTGCAGACTAAATAATCCCAGTTCCCTCAGCCTCTCCTCATAAGTCATGTGCTCAGCCTCCTAATCATTTTTGTTGCCCTCCGCTGGACTCTTTCCAATTTTTCCACATCCTTCTTGTAGTGTGGGGCCCAAAACTGGATACCTTACTCCAGATGAGGCCTCACTAATGCCAAATAGAGGGGAATGATCACGTCCCTCGATCTGCTGGCAATGCTCCTACTTATACAGCCCAAAATGCCATTAGCCTTCCTGGCAACAAGGGCACACTGACTCATATCCAGCTTCTCGTCCACTGTAACCCCTAGGTCCTTCTCTGCAGAATGTCTGCCTAGCCACTCAGTCCCTTGTCTGTAGCAGTGCATGGGATTCTTCCGTCCTAAGTGCAGGACTCTGCACTTGTCTTTGTTGAACCTCATCAGATTTCTTTTGGCCCAATCCTCTAATTTGTCTAGGTCCCTCTGTATCCTATCCCTACCCTCCAGTGTATCTACCACTCCTCCCAGCTTAGTGTCATCTTCAAACTTGCTGAGAGTGCAATCCACACCATCCTGTAGATCATTAATGAAGATATGAACAAAACTGGCCCCAGGACCGATCCTTGGGGCACTCCGCTTGATACCGGCTGCCAACTAGGTACGGAGCCATTGATCACTACCCATTGAGCCTGACGATCTAGCCAGCTTTCTATCCACCTGATAGTCCATTCATCCAGCCCATACTTCTTTAACTTGCTGGCAAGAATACTGTGGGAGACCGTATCAAAAGCTTTGCTAAAGTCAAGGAATAACATGTTCACTGCTTTCCCCTCATCCACAGAGCCAGTTATCTCCTCATAGAAGGCAATTAGGTTAGTCAGACATGACTTGCCCTTGGTGAATCCATCCTGATAACTTTCTTCTCCTCTAAGTGCTTCAAAATTGATTCCTTGAGGACCTGCTCCATGATTTTTCCAGAGATTGGGGTGAGGCTGACTGGCCTGTAGTTCCTCGGATCCTCCTTCTTCCCTTTTTTAAAGATGGGCACTACATTAACCTTTTTCCAGTCATCCTGGACCTCGCCCGATTGCCATGAGTTTTCAAAGATAATGGCCAATGGCTCTGCAATCACATCCTACGATTGCATTTGCCTTTTTCACAGCCATGTCATGTTGGTGGATCATAGTTATCCTGTGATCGACCCATGACCCAGGTTTCTCTCCTCCTCCCTTGCTTCCAGCTGATGAGTGTTTGGAATTACAACACTTCAGAGAAACATTAAAAACAAGGGCGGGGGAGGAGGGGAGGAGAAGCTGTTTTCATTGATATTTTCATTTAAAAAAAAAAGAAGTATTTCCATTTGCTCTAAAATCTTTTCTTTTAAGATGCCTCAATTTTTGCATGCCTGTTGCTCGAGTGTCCCTTTAGAAGTTATTAAACAAATAAACTGTTTTCATCATTTTAAGGAAAAATGTTAACCTAAACTTCAACAGTGCCTGTGTTCCAGACTTTGTTTTTAGATATTAATGTCCATGTCAGAAAGATTTTTTTGAAGCCATCAACTGTCAAGAATGAACTGAATTAAGCCTATTCTCCCATTGTCTATAACTGAAAGAAAGCTTAAAACATTATTATTTTTTATCTGTTGCTGCGTCTAAGATAAATGGATTGCTCCAGTTCAGCCCAGTCAAACTAAAATGAATAAACAAAGTTCCTTTGAACCTTTTGTGGTTTCTTTGATATAAGTTTTCTCAAAACTGCCTAAAGTTACTTAGAAAAAAAAGGTGTTTGAAGTTCCTTGGGATTGGATCCACAGGGTGCTTTATCTTTTAATGAAAACATATTCTTTAGTAACATACATTACCTTGCTGAGTGCTTATTCCTAATGGTTTGCATGAGTTATACATTTTCAAATGATCAAAAATAATTCTGTTTTGTTCCCTAGACTTATTTAGTCTAAAATATGAACCATTAAAGGAAGCATAGGTAAAATAATATAATACAGATTTCTCTTATTTGTCATGTTTTTCTAAAAATTCTATTATGTATACAGGGCCTTTTACTTGTAGTCCCAACGTATGCTTGTTTGACAGTAGAAACATATCTCTAATTAACAACTAAATCAAGCTTTCCCTTTGAGTCTCCAAAGATTCCTTTGCCCCTTTTTCTCAGCACACTTCTTACTTCCCTTGATGGATCTGTAATATCTGAAAAAATAAATCGACACTAGTCATTGTTTAAGCTCAACATATTATTCAATTACTGGCTGATTAATAATGGCTTTATAGCATAGACAGTTGTGAACATTGTAGTTGAGGACGCAAAATGATTTACATTGTCACCCTGTTTCCACTCCTAATTTTTTGAAAAATAAATCTCAATTTGAGCTGAAATGTTTCATATTAAATATCCATGAGAAAGTGACTTATTTGAAAGTGAGGAAAATTCATTCTGACATTTGAATTATATAGGTGTGGGGAGGAGGGGAAAGTACATTTTACTCCATTTGCTTCATTAAAATCTGAACTCTTAACCAGCAGGACATGTAAATATAAGACTAGCATGTTCATAGTTCTCAGTGAAGAATAGTGTATGTGCTTTGTTAAACTTTTAAAATTTTGTTTAAATTTAAAAATCCATTATGAAGCATATGAATTTCCACTTTAACACCAAATTTATCACTAATGCTAACAAGTATAACCCCATAATTCTAGACAGTTGTCCCACTTACACCAGCAGTAAATATTACAACTAAAGTGTGTATCTACAGCTAGCTGAAAGGCACCTGTGTGGTACATTGGAAAATGCATATATTTAAAGGCAGGTTGAGAGGAAGCAGTTGGGATTGAAGGCCAATGGAACTTAGGCTCCTAATTGCAAGTAATTTTTGAAAATGGTTCTTAAGGTCCTAAATCACCTAGACACTCTTGGCAAATCACCAAGTCTCTTTATGTATAATTGCTAATACTGTATGTTCATTTGATTTAGTTATTTTTCAAAACAAATAAGCAACCTTCCAAAATTGCATTTTTATTATTTATCTGATGGGCAAAGCTAAAACCGTTAAGTTAGGATAAACATCAAGAGTTCATGCTTTCACTTTAGATCTGGTGTAACTTGGTATAACTCTGCTCAAGTCACTGGAGCTGAACCCACTTCTGGTATGTCTGAATTGGGCCCCATACACTTCTTCTAAGCTTGAGAGAACTATTTGGTGATGCTTCCACAAATGACATAAAAGCATAATATCTTTCTAAATACATTATTATTATAATAAAAAAACAGTGACTTGAGCTGACCATGGCATTGGTGACCAAGTTCCCACACTTCAGCCTAACTTTCATGCAGCTGCACCTTCTATGCTAAGCACCAACTTAAGGGACTCCAAACCTTTTAGCACATTGTCAGCTTTTTTCCTTGCAGTATCCCATCTACCTAATATATGCTTGTATCCAACTCCCAAAAGGTTGCCTAAACTGCTGCTACTAAGAAAAAAAATGTTGTATTTCGTGTACTCTCAGTTCTCATTCCCTCATACTTGTTTACCTGCCACCTCCTTCCTTTCGGCAGCTATCTCTCTGTTAAACTTCTTACCACAACACCTTTCTCTTCTGGTGCTCTCTGTTATACCAAGAGAAATCAGAAATACTGAGAAATATTGAAAATTTATAAAAGGGCAAAAATGTCCATTTAATGCTAATGGGGACAAATGGTCCAAAGGCAGCAGTTAAGCACACACCATTATTAACTATTTGTGTGCACCTGAAAAGATGCTTAACCTTCTGTATATGTCTAAGCCCACACTACATTTTAGTTTCAAAGTGTAAAATATATTGCACTTCTTTTCCTTTTGAATTAGAATAGGAATATATGGTGGTGGGGTGGGGTGTTGTTTTAGTTTTTTAAAGCTCATCCACACAATTAGGGTTAATGAACTATTTAAGACAATGATTATAAATGACATTTATTAAGGAGAAAAAATTGAAGACTACAATCATGGTCTGGTCTACTAATTCTTCTATAAGAATGTCAGCAATATATAAACAACAATATCCTAAGCAAGATCTACCTGCAGTCAGAAAAGTGTAGGCTCAATATTGCCATCACTACACATATTATATATCTCTTTACTTCCTTGGATGAAAAGAGTAGAATTTATCAGCACCTTTTTCTCTATCTTCTTATTATTATCCCCTTTCAAAATATAAAATTCAATATTTCTACACCACATAAAGTAGTGATTAACATATTCATACTCATTGCCGCTTCTTTTTCTTTTTAGATGCACTACAGCACTGAGTCTATTATTGTTCATTTGACTAACTGCACATCCAGCTATTACAGATCACTTTGAAGCTTTCATAAAGTATGAGAGAATGTTCTTTTAAAGTACTTTCAGTGCCTGAAAATTTGATAAATACTTGCATTTACTGTCATAAATATAGGCATCGCTTAGAAAATGAGGGGTATTAGAAAATCTGCTGTTATATCTTTGTAAAAGTTTTAGAAGGCTTTACTCATGATATTTTTCTCATAGCTTGATTGAAGGCTGTAATACAGTAATGTTTTCTGGGTGAATGAGTCTTCACTAAACTTAACTACACAAGAAATTACCAGCCTACATTTTTTAGAATCGGATGAGGGTTTTTGTAACATGAAAATGGATGACAAAATTGGATGCAAAAAAATCCCACTTTGGATTTTACCCTTATGATGTGTGTACAGTTACCTCATCCTAAGAGCAAATAGTCCACTAGGTTGAAAATATCTACGCATTTTTCGTATCCCTTTAACTATAAACCCCTATTTTCTTTTCATTCCTCAGCCATTATTGATCTTGATATTGTATATACTCCTAGTGCAGGGCCAGTCTCAATTCCCAACTCCTCACTGAAAAGAATACTAAATCTGACTCTTATTCCTATTTCTCTTTGATCTTTTCTTGATGAATTTCTTACATTCAGGGACCTTTTCCCAGATAAAAAGTTTGGCAACAGCCATACCGTCCTTCCAAATGTGGCATTGGAGAAAATGTGCCACTGTTGGAAAACTCTTCTTGGCATTCATAGTCACAATATATAACTCTCCTGTTCTTGACAATGTCAGCTCTTTGAAAAGCTAAAGAGAAATAGTCCCTTAGCTACATTTTATTACATGTAATAACTTAGTTACACTCTTTGCTAGAGTGGAGAATAACAGAAGGTTTTTCAAAAGTGTTAGAGATATGCATGTTTAAAGATCCATGGGTCTAGAACCAGGAATTGTGGGGTCTTGGGCAACAATGCTCCCATGTTGCTGTGGGGGAGCTACTTAGAGTACCAGCCAAGAATCAGTGGTGTGTTGGGCACTGTAGGATGTATTGCTCAAAAGGAGCAGAGTTACAGAACACTGAAGCTGCCTGACTGGTCCACACGAACTACCGGTATTTAAACTAGGAAGTTGGTCCAGGGAGCTCTCTGAGACCTTGCCTTCTGCCCTGTCTTGCTTCCGACTCCTGCCTTTGTCCCCAGGTCAGCTTGATCTTGGTACTCTTCTCCTGACTGGACTTGGTAACAAGTCCTGATGCCTGCCTTGGACTCTGTCCCACCAGATATTACTGGGCCAGTCACTTATGCCCCGGCCATTGCATGGTGGTAAGTTTTCCCCTGAAGAAATACTAACTTATACTTCAGTTACATTACAATAGTAATTGCTTGGAAAGTCAGGCTACAGGTGACAAACCAATACTAGGAAAAAAGGTCAATGTTGGTAAGTCTGGCTCGTAATTTATTTATCTGATTTGTCTGTTGTCTCTATTTGGTAATTTATTTTATTCTGTGTTTTCTGTACTATTCAGTGAATTGAAGCGCTCATTTACCATTTGACTGCACTTTTCTGACTCTGCAGGTGCATCAAAGCAGGGAGAATAGAAAGAACCTCCACTAAAGACTAAGAAGTAAAAATATTAAATAGCCATTACTTGTGCTAGAACTTTTTCATTATATAGGAGAAGGACAGGAAGTACAATAGAGGGGATCTTTTTAAAAAAATTCTTATTACTTATCAGAACTGAATGAAGCTTAACAATAAAACAAGTCAGTGAATCGTATAGCTTGCAGTATGTTTCACAGTTAACTGTTTGTTGCTATAAGGCGTTTTCTTACTTCATTTTTTGATAGATAAGCTCAGTGGGTTTCAGAGCAGTCATCCTGGAGGGCTGGTTGATGGATCAAAAAGAAAGAACAAGTATACCACCTTCCCTGATTGTTCAATTCAATTTCTCAATTAGACATTCCCTATGCTCTGAGAGAAATCAAGTCAATCCCTTGTGAGCTGATAAAAGCTGATGATAAAAGGTGTGGCCTTATTAGTGGCAAGCTATTGGCACCCTCAAACATACTGCAGCCGGCCTCTGATTCAAGAAAATCTCTCTGATATTAACATTGTTGCCAATTTTCACCCAGTTGCTAATATTTCCATTGTGGGACAGGTAATGGAGACTGAGATGCAAAAACTATAGTTGCTCCTGCAGTAATTCAATACAAAGTTTTGCATCCCTACAAGTCAGACTTCAAAGCTGGGTTTAACACTGAAATAATGTTAGTCTTGGTGGTATATGATCTGCTCATGGCAATTGACAGGTGTTAGTTGTCATTATTGTTGACATAGTTATCAGCAGTTTTGGATACCATTGCTTATGAGGTACTGCTTACTCTTGGAATCATCTTTTTAAAAAAGTGTTTGCACCTTACTTTGAGAGAGCCCAGAAGGTCACTGACAAATTTTCTTCCAGGTTTTCCTCTTCTCAGCTGTGGTTTCTCAAAGGCTCACGCTTCTCACAAACTAGTGTCCTTGGCAAGTTTGTGATGTGTATAGGATTTAACACGAGTAGCTACTTGCCTGCAATTTCCCTCCCTTCCTCACTTTGTATCTGTTCTGTTTATTTCATCTTCTTGGATGCTGGACTTCACTTGTATTAGGACTTGTTTCTCTCGGCTGTTTTCCAGTCTGGATAGTAAGTGGCTTGATGCAGTGAGCTACTGTATAATTTGTAGCCATGCAAAGTCAATGGGAGACACCTACAAATATTGTCATTTAATATAGCCATGCCGTTCGTTAATTGTACTAAAAGTTTTGTATCAAAAGTGCACCAGACAGCTGTGGAGCATAAGAATATTGCATCTACATGTTGGAGCAGCATTTCCTAGCTCAACTAATACAATCTTGAAAATTTAAAAAATGTGATTGAAAATTGTTTGTATTACAGTAATGCCCCAAATGAGCTATGTGCTTTACAAGGTTAAAGGAGGACATAGTCCTGGTACTTTTAAAACCAGATAAATTAGTCATAATATATTATCTAATATACATGTTAACTTCTATTTTGCCATAGAAAGACAGGAACAAAAAGGTCAAGGCCACAGAATTGACACAATTGTGAAAGTGAGCATCATAGGCTCAGGAAAATGGGGGAGGGAGCCTCAGTGAGTATCCCAGAAAAAGCAGACTTCCCCTTCAGAAATGCCAACAAAAAAAGTGCAAGTAGGGGGTGTCCAACTGGAGTTGATTTTTAAAAAGCGGATAACAATATTACTCCAATAAGCTTTGCAATATTAGCCAGGGCTTTATAATGTATGTGCCAAGGTTCTCTCATGTCGGTTGGCTCAGAATTCTAAACAAAATGATGGCCTGAGCTTTCCACAGTAGCAAACCAGACAGAAGTCTTTCCTGAAATCTTTCTTTTGCTTCTTTGTCAAGTTCATTGAGCTCAAAATAGTCAGTCTTGGAAGTCACCTTAAGACCTGGTCTGTCTTAATAAAATCATCTCTAGTTAGTTCAGATTAGTGTAGTATTTTTTTCTGCACGAATATGATATCTCTGGCCTTTCTGCAGCATCAGAGGTTTTTACCAAATGCCTGGCTACTAAATTAATTTTCTCAAATGTCAGGACATCCATGTCTGTCTATACCTAGACAGCTGATTGCAATATCATGCTGCTAACAAAGGGTTGTCTTGGGCTATCAAATAACTGTACTTAATGGACCAATCCTCAGGGCTGCTGATAAATGAAGAATTGCCTATTAGTCATTCCAGAAGCCCTGTCTGACTCCACAACTGCAAAAGCTTACTTGACAGAGGACATGTTCCTTACACATTCAAATTGCATGGCACCTCTGGGTGCGATGTGTTGGAGACCTCAGCAGGACTGTTTATGGCACTATGGAGGTCTAAACCCCAATGATCTAGGACATGCTAGGTTCTCTGCTGTTAGGGACCAAAAAGGAACATACCCATCAACTAAGTCATGTAAAAATGGCACATTTGACCTCACACACATACATATTGTAACACCACTGACTTCATATGAGTTATATGGAAATAACTGAGGACAGAATTTGGCCTGGTAATATTGGATTCCCATAAACAGTTAACAATCTTGGAACCATTAGCAATTATCTTTGAGAACCCCTGGAGTATTGATAAAGACTGGAGAAGGGCGAACATTGTACCTATCTTTAAAATGGCAATAAAGAGGCCCCAGGGAATTATAGGCCAGTCAACACGGAAAGATAGTGGAACAAGCTGTTCAACAGTCCACTTGTAAGCACTGCGAGGATAATAGGATTATATGGATTAGACAGCTTGGATTTATTACGAACAAACTATGCCAAACCAACCTAATTTCCTTCTTTGACAGAGTTAGTTGCCTGTTTGATAGGGGGAAGCAGTAGATGTTATATATTTAGATTTTTAGTAAGGCTTTTGACACAGTTGCACATGATGTTCTTATAAGCAAACTAAGAAATGTGGTCTAGATTAAATTACTATAAAATGGTTGCATAACTGGTTGAAAGACCATACTGAAAGAGTAGTTATCAATGGTTTGCTGTCAAAGTGGGAGGTTGTATCTAGTGAGGTCCTTCAGTGGTCACTCTTGGATCCTTTTTTAGTCAATATATCATCAGTTATTTGGATAATGGACCAGAGAGTAGGTTTAAAATTTGCAAGTGACACCAAACTGGGAGGGGTTGCAAGCACTACTTTGGAGGATAGGATTGGAATTCAAAACAATCTTGACAGACTGGAGAATTGGTCTTAATTCAATAAGTCTTGAGAAAAGACGACTGAGGGAGGATCTGGTAAGTCTTCAAATATGTTCTGGACTCTTACAAAGAGGATAGTGATTATTCTCCATGTCCACTGAAGGGAGGATAAGTAATAATGGGCTTCCAAGGGAGGCTATGCAATCACCATCATTGGAGGTTTTTAAGAACAAGTTGGACAAACAGCTATCAAGGATGGTCTAGATTTACATGGTCCTGCCTCAGCACTGGGGGGCTGGGCTTGATGTACCCTTCCAATCCTACATTTCTAGGATTCTGTGTTAGGCATTACATGTCCCTCTTTAGAGATTGCCTGCACTATTTTGGAGCTGTTACGAGACATAGGATTTCCAAAATCTCTGTGGCTGCATGATAAGGTTTGACTTGGATTGGTCCCAGTGCTGTCATTGAGGAATATTTGAGTGATTGTCATAACTATGAAGGGAAGGGTAACAGCTCTCTGTGTACAGAGACTCCAAATCCTTTTACCTGTAAAGGGTTAAGAGGCTCGGGTAACCTGGCTGACGCCTGACCCGAAGGACCAATAAGGAGACAAGATACTTTCAAATCTTGGGGGGGGAAAGGTTTGTGTGTGTGCTCTTTGTTTTAGGGGTGGTTCGCTCTGGGGACTGAGAGGGACCAGACATCAATCCAGGTTCTCCCCATCTTTCTAAACAAGTCTCTCCTATTTCAAACTAGTAAGTAAAAGACAGGCAAGGCGTCTTAGATTTACTTTGTTTTCTCAACTTGTAAATGTACCTTTTTACCAGAGTGTGTATCTTTGTTTGCTGTACTTTGAACCTAAGACAGAGGGGGGTCCTCTGAGCTCTTTAAGTTTGATTACCCTGTAAAGTATTCTCCATACTGATTTTACAGAGATGATTTTTACCTTTTTCTTTAATTAAAAGCCTTCTTTTTTTAAGAACCAGATTGATTTCTCCTTGTTTTAAGATCCAAGGGGGTTTGGATCTGTATTCACCAGGAGTTGGTGAAAGGAGGGTGGAAGGAAGGAGGGGGGATGGTTAACTTCTCCTTGTTTTAAGATCCAAGGGGGTTTGGATCTGTGTTCCCCAGGGAATTGGTGAAAGGTTTCTCAAGGCTTCCCAGGGAGGGAATTCTTGTGATGGTGGCAGCGGACCAAAGCTAAGCTGGTAGATAAGCTTAGAAGTTTTTATGCAGGCCCCTACATTTGAACCCTAAAGTTCAAAGTGGGGATCCAGCCTTGACAGTGATTGAAATCAAAATTAGGGCTGGCTGGAAAACAAGAATTATGTTTTGCAAAAAAAAAATAATAATAATAACTTTTTGGCATTTTGTTTTGTTCTACATCCAGGATGAAATGTAGATTTTTTTTTTGAGGGGGAGGGAAGAGAAAACAGCATGGTTGTATAATGTAAGTTTCCTTTATCATGTGGTGGTGCTTTGTTTTCTTTTTTTCAAACCCTCACTCCTATTGTCTTCAGTGTACAATAGTCCCTGTATCCCAGCTTGAGGTACACTAAAATTGCTTACTTTTCCTAAGCTATACCAAGTAACAGAGATGGTCTGCTGTTAGTGCACATTAAGGAGATCTAAAAAAATCCTAAATATCTCCTGTTATTAATTGGCACAACTGTGTGTCACGCCAACAACAAGTTTATTAGAGGGCCCTCAAGCATGTATTTACATGACATGGATGCTTCCAAGCCATTCTGATCAATCAGGTAAATAGTGTGTTTTCATGATTGTCTAAATATGTATTTATGCTATAGACAATAATGGCTTAAAAGGAGTTGTCCTGATTTTATCTTGTCCCATTCACACAGCTCCCTGACAGATTTATTGTTTTTACACTACCATAGAATGGAAACTAAATCCTTCCCCACAAAATAAATAATAATGTGGAGTCTAATGTAAAGCTTAGAAAACCCAGGAGTTTGTGTCACAGCTTCAGTTTGGTCCATAGCCCACATGTTGTGTTTTGATGTTGAAGTGCATAAAGTTAATAGATTAGTAGAAAGATCCTCCACTGTTCGGAGTTTCTTGAAAATATTTGTGTGTAATAGAGGGAATGAGGGACAAAATGTTCCTTTTCATAAGTCTTAATTTAATAGTTTAAATTCTGAGCTGTAATTAAAGGAAAAACTTCAGTTTTCAATTGCCTTTGTTAGCTAAATAAATATATTCTTACATAATAAAAGCAGTTTTGAAACAGCGTTTAGAAATACCTATTTCTTTCAATGACTTACAAGAGTGCCAGACATAGAATGACTCTTTCAGTGGGGGCTCACATTTGAATAATACAATACTGTACCTCCTTTTCGGAAACCTAGCAGGATTTCACAGCACTGCAAACCAAAGGTTTCAAAGAAATCTGACTTTCAAAGAGACTTTATAAGTTCTATTTCCCCCCCTCACATTAATTTAACATTTTAACCACTTAATTTAGCTATATAAAAATAGAACTTACCTTGCAATCATGTTGAAATTCTTATTTCCGTTGTGATTAAATGGTACTTCAGTTTGATCAGCATAAGCTGCCTCATCAGATTCACTGATAAAATTATACTGTTAGATTTTTCTTTAAAAAATTGGTATTTAGATATTATTGTAGTGGTTTCATATCACAGTGGTGTTTCCTTTCACATTATTTCAGCACAGTTTGCTTAGAACACCCAATACAAATACAGAACTAGTTAAGACAGTTCAAGTGCATTTCCCATCAACTCAAAACATAAAAAGAAAAAGAGCAAGCCCAGAATTACAGCAAACACTACATGGCTACCAGCTAACAATTACTTGTAGAAAGCACAATCTTCATCTGACTTATTCAACATATTTGTTATCAAGTAGTGTGTGTTGGACCAACATGTTTATAAGCAATAATCTACAGTGTGGGTTTTCTAACTTTTTTTAATGTGGCTGTAACAAGCATAATGGTTATCTAACAAAGTAGTTTTGTGTTGGAATTGTAATAATTTCTCTTAGCTGGTGTGAGTCTGTACCATTGTGTTCACCCATTTTACAGGCTTATGATATATTTTGTACAAAATATGCCTAGTGAGGTATCATTTGAAAACTCAACTTGCTGACCATTATTGTCCTGGTAAAGTATGTGTGGCAACATTGTATGTAAAGTTATAATATTCCTCTGTATGGTGTAACTGAGACATATTACAAGTCTTGGGAGCCGCCAAACCAGTTCCCCAGAGACAAAAGGCAAGCTGACACCTCAGCCTGGTGTCAGCAAAATCAAATGGACCATCACCTGGGTAAGTGGCCACTCTTTCATAGGAAAAAGGTTGGGGGGGGGAATCCACATCTTAACAAAGACACAGCTTGGGGTTACTGTCCACACAGACTTTGTCTCCTGAACCTCAGCTCTAGATGCTTCTTGAAGAAGAGAAAGAATGATAAGAAGGGAGAACAGAAGCCCCAAATGATTCCTCCTTTTCTCTCTGCACACAGCACCCATGGCACCTGAAGAACAAAGGAAACACCACTGGACTGGGGGAGAGATCCTGACTGAAAGAAGTTCAGTCATTAGGACTGCTGAAATGTGGTGAGAGACACCTTTGCTTTAGATTGACTCTAGTTTGTTAAGTTAGGCATTAGTTGTGTTTTACTTGTAACCAATTCTGACTTTTCTTTTTTATTACTTGTATTCACTTAAAATCTATCCTTTTGTAGCTAATACACTTGTTTCATTGCATCTAAACCAGTGTGTTTGGAAAACTCCACTTCGGATAACAGGATTTGTGCGTATCATTTTCTACTAATGAAATGACAGACTTTATATGAGCGTGTATTGTCCAGGAGAGGGCTAGGCAGTACAAGGTGTATATTTCTGGAGAAAGTCTGCAACTGGGAATGTGCTGGTGTTGCTCTGCAGTGTAACTCAAGAGTGACTGGCTGCAGTATTTATACAACGTAACAGAGAGCATCTTACATGCTGGAGGCTGTGAGAGTGGACCAAGAGTGGTAGCTCTCACAGTGAAGCAGTGGAAAAGAGCTGAGGGGACACAGCTGCTTATCAGTCCAGATTGTACCTTGGATATGTCACAGCTGTATACATTACAGTTCCATAGCCCATAGATGGAGACACAGATCTGATAACTTTCTGTCCTTTCAGTAGTTTAATAAGGGCTATATTGTACAAAGTTTACTCATGGTGACCACTTACACAGTCCTATTAAAGTTGATAGGAATACTTGCGGGAGTAAGTTTACACCATTGTGAGTAAGGGTGGAACAATCTAGCCCCAACGTGTTGAAGAGCATCATAGAACTTGGTGGTTGACATGATTTGAAGTCTGCCTAGGAAAGGCCCTGAAATGAAATGGTAGAAGGTGCCACAAGTCAGGATTGATGTGCATTGGCAGAGGTATGTTGTGTGGCCCAGGACTGGAATAGCAGACAATGCCAAGAAAGGTGTGACAGATATGGCAATTTCCTGAAATATCCTTGAAAACCTTATTGAATTAAATTTAAGTATTTCAAAGGCCCATGGCATTAAATGCAAAGTTTATGTTTCACTTTGGGCTAGGATTGTATGTGAACCTATCTAGGTGGAGATGGGATGTGAATCCTGAGAAGTGTTGTGGACTTCAAAGGACCATACTGAACAATATGCCGGACAAGAATGGACTTTTGGGAAACAGTATCAAGTGGTTTGTCTGGGAAATCTCTAGGGAGAGGTGAATGCAAACTCCCCACCATTGATTATGCAAAAACTCAGCCTTTTGAAGCTATGCCCTGAGGAGAGGACCACTGTCTGCAGATTACCTGTTCCCAGTGTCTTAAATTCAAAGGCCCAAGCTATATAAAGGAAGCTAAGGCAGATATGAACTTGTAACCACAGCAAAAAGCCTTGGTGGAGTTTGAAGGACTGACTCCTACCAGAGTGGGGCAGACCTCTGGTAAGCTTATTAGCATGTGTATAGGTATTTATCAATGTTTTCTCTAATGTTTTCACTTTCAGAATAATAGCTCTTGTTTATAAAGAGCTGTGTGGTAACTTCTAACTACTGGCAATTACAGCTGTTCAGCCTTTGAAGAGGCCTTCTACAGCCTTTGAAGAGAAAGCAAAGCACAGATACTGGCCTGTTTAGGCAGTCTGGTTTGCTGGGAATATCACAGTGTAGGCAGGAAACTGTGCAGCCAGAACAAACCCTAGTCCAGAGAGGGGGGAGTTTGTTACCCAAGAGAGATGATGGCTGAGGATCTGGGGACCTAGGGTGAGCACCCTTGGTGGACTATGGAGAGAAAATACAGGTTCAGTTGCCCTGACAAGAGGTTCAGTGCCAGAGTTGTGTGAGGGCCCAGGACTGGAACAACACAGTGCTAAGAGTGGCAGTGCTGTTGGAAGAAACTTATACCATAATGCATTGTCTCGTTCTGTTAGAAAGGAATAATAGAAACAGACGGGACTAAGTATTCACATGGAATGTTAAGTTATACACCTGAAGCAAAAATCTGTGCATAAGTGACAGGGAAAGGGGAACCAGTAATTACTTACTTCATTTTCTTCCTGGTTATATATGCAAATGAGACAGGCAGAATCCTCTATCAGAGCAACTTGCTTTACCCCCACCATGCAAGGGTATACAATATCTCCTATAACCTCTTTGTGAGAGACATGGCTTTGATGTAACTTTTTTTTTTAAGAGACAAACTGTTGTAAAGCATCCAGTCAATTCTGAAGGCAGTGGAATTATGTTCTTTGCCACTTGCTCCCTGCTAAAAGTTCTGCCATGTTCTGTTCTTTCTCTACTACTGTAAAGTACATTAATGAACCCTGTCTTTCATGACTGACATCTCATAATCTACTCAACATCCTGCCCAGAACCTCCTTGGAGTCATTTTGTCATAAGAAGCAGACTTTTATCCCCATGGGCTGTGTAAGCACAACAAGACCTGACAGAGAAACTGACATAAGCAAGAAGAGGCGACAGAGTGAGATCTGGGTTTTTAAATGTTTTTTTTCCCTAGCACATAACTCCCTGTCAAATGCTGACTAGCTAGCAGGATGCAGGAAGGAACAACTGGCTGATCAGCTGAGGGAAATAATTGATAGGGATGGGAAGAGGTGGATTTGGGTTGGAGGAGCTACAAGAAAATAGCTGCAGCATAGTGAGAGCACAGCTCCTCTTTGATCAAAGGAGCTGTCCCTGATTGGCCCCATATGACGACAACTATTTTGGGGCTAGATTGTTACTCACAATGGCGTAAACTTACTCACACAAGTATGCCTGCTGTTTCGTCTGTATCATCTGCTGTCTCTTGGCTCATACATACCTAAATGGTAAGTTCCTTGGGGCAGAGGCCATCTTTTTGCTAAAGTTAGTACAATGTCTGCCACAATGCAGTCCTGGTCCAGGACTAGGGCCCCTAGGCACTATGGTAGTACAAATAATAAGTTTGTTGTGTGTTGTGAAAAGTGATCAATGATTTCCATGCCATAGAACAGAGGTTCACAAACTCTTTGTGCTGTGCCCCTTTTGGGGATTCAGGTCCCATGTGTGCCCCCTTGCTCTCACTCAGCCTACTCCCCCCTCTTGCAGCCCCAGCTAGCCCTACTCCCCTTGCAGCTGGGCTGTGATCCCTACCTGGCTGTGTCTATTGACTCTACTCATTGGCTTCTGCTGCTGTTTGAATCCTGCTCCCCATGCTGCTGCCACCGGCCGAGCCTCCAGGCAGTACGTGAGGTGCAGTTTGAGATGGGGCAGTAATAAGCATTGCAGGGCTGGGCTGGCTCTCCAGCTCCTAGGCCTCCCCTTGTGTGCTAGCTGCTGCTGCTGCTTTTGCCTGCAGCGAGGTGCTGCCTTTGCTAGCACAGAAAGATGCAAAGATGTGGAAATGTTCTATTTCACATCAGGTCCTTGACCCCCCAATATCATCATGCCCCCCAAGCGGAGGAGGGCGGGTACGCCCCCCAGTTCAAGAACACGTGCCACAGAATGAAAAAATGGCCTAGAAAATAAGTGCCCTGGACATTTCATTCTTTTCAATGAAGACCCTTCCGATAGGAATAATGGGGGCAGATAACATAACTAGTTGAAAGATAGAGCTTGATAAATTTATGAACAGGATTACATGATGAGGTTGCCTGTGATGACATGGCACTGCACTGGATGACCCTTCCAGTCCTGTATCTTATGTTCCTAAGAGGAGGAACCTGAAGAATCCTGATTACATAATTTTGATTTCTGGCTATGGGATCAACAGGCAATTAACCACAAAACTTTACAAACTGACTTTACTCTTCAAATTTAGAGAGATTTTTTTTTATTTAATTGGTTTTTTAAAAGAAAGATGGGATGCAGTCACCATGCACCAATGAAAGCTGAGAGCAAAACACAATTTGGTTGACATCTTTCCCTCTCAAAAAGAGAATTTTTTGAGCTTGTTCCTACAGGAACAAAGAATATTCTATGCAGAATGTTCCTATATGCAAACATCATTTGCTAAAACTTCCGACCTCAGGCAATAGAAAGGCCTGTTACAATCCGTATAATTTATCTAGATATGGGTAGCATACTGTTCCTGGGGAAGGGATGGTAGTGGTGGAAAGCATTGCTAAACTGGGCTATCTGTAGATATAAAAGACTGTACAAGGTGACAAATCTAAGAAAGGAAATAAATATTTCCAGAACTGGTTACTCATTGCTTTAGGGCTGGAGGAAAAAGAGGAGGTGATGGTGAACTGCTGTTCCTCGCTCTCCCTTTATTACCTTTAATGAAGGGGTTAGCACACCTGCTAGGAGCAGGGATCACCGAATGAAATTAATAGGAAGCAGGCTTAAAAACAAACAAAAGGACATACTTCTTCACACAACACAGTCAACCTGGGGAAACTCATTGCCAGGGAATGTTGTGAAGGCCAACACTATAACTGGGTCCAAAAAAGAATTAGGTAATTTCATGGAAGCTAGGTACATCAATGGCTAGGAGCCAAGATGATCAGGAGTACAACACTATGCTCTAGGTGTTCCTAAACCTCTGACTGCCAGAAGCTAGGAATGGGTGACAGGGGTTGGATCACTTGATAATTGCCCTATTCTCTTCATTCCCTTTGAAGCACCTGGTATTGGCTGCTGTCGGAAGACAGGATACCGGGGTAAGTAGACCATTGGTCTGACCCAATATGGTCATTCTTATTATATTGAAGGCCCACAATCAAATCCCACTCTAGGAGAGATCCAAATGGACTTTCTCAATTATTCAAAATAAATAAATACATATTCATAGACTATTTGGGTTGGAAGGGACCTTAGGAGGTCATCTAGTCCAATCCCCTGCTCAAAGCAGGACCAAGCCCCAGACAGATTTTTGCCCCAGATCCCTAAATGGCCCCCTCAAGGATTGAACTCACAATCCTGGGTTTAGCAGGCCAATGCTCAAACCACTGAGCTATCCCTCCCATAGATCAGATTTGGTTCTACTTGAACTGAATTTCTTTTCAATTTTCTGAAACTGCCACCAAATTGAAAAAAACAACGAAACAAACAAACAAAAACAAACAGTTATTCTGCCAACTCTAGCCGATCTCCTTCTGAGACAAAACTGATTTTATTCCCACTGGTACCAATGGGAGATAGTGGCCATGCTGAAAAATGGCAAATGTCCATGAGTTTCTATATAGGGCATCTTATTTGACAGCATTTGCTGGCACACAAATGTTCAGTCATGATGAGTAATGCCAGGTAATGACCCTTAATTAAAAATATTTATTTACAGAAGCTACACTACTTACCATCTTTACCAACTTTTAGGTAGACATACACTATAATTGTAATAGATACAAATAAAAACAAAGAAAATTAAAAGTTCATATAACAAAACATGTCAAATTTCACAGTGAAAGGCCACCTATGTATAAAGAAAAACAGTAATTATGCTCCATTTTTAAAGTAGGATGAGTCAGAATTCAACTATATGCAGTTTTGACCAGTGCCTCTATAATACAAGCACACTTCTGTTGTTTTCTCATATAAAGACATAAGCCAAACTGTGTTTAGTTAAAAGGGTGTGCATGGGAAAGTTCTCCCTTAAACTACTTGTATTGAAAGTGTCAGAGAGCTATGTGTTAAAGCAATGGACTAATAACAGAATAATCTGGTGTAAAGTACCACTTAATATGCCTATTTCTTCTTTTGCAAGCAAAGAAAACAGCAGAAATGGCTTGATAATTACAATGTTTGCAAAGAGTATTGCATTTTGCAAAAAATCTTGTGACAAAACAGCCATCTGAACATATGTATCAACCACTAAGTGGTATCAAAGGAAATAGTCCCCAGGTTCACTCTTCCACTACTTTTGTGACAACTTATCAGAAGGCAAATTTCAACTAAAATAACCTAAGTAATCAGTTTTTCATCAAGCCTTAGGTTTCTTGACGGTTTCAAGTCAGCAAAGATGAAAGAGGGCTGAGCTGCTGAGATGGAAAATAGGTTGTTCATTTAGTGTAGAGCCTGGGATATTATTTTTGCACTGATATCTCTTTGGATGACAATTATACAAAGATACTCCAAAATAAGAGGTTTTTTTCTCCTCTTCTGTAGCAAATTCCAGGTTATACTGGACCAAATTCTGTTCAGGATAACAGCCAATATAAATCACCCACAGGCACCTTAATGATCTAGTCTCATGAAGAAAAATGTCTCACATCTAGTGCCAGATTTGTCTCTAGATACTCCTGCCCCAACTCACTAGTGGGATGATGGACCCCTCCTGTGGAACTCCTCTTGATTGCTTTGTTGAGACGATCTCTGAGATGGACTGATTCTGCCTATGGATTGACCCAAGAAGCCACCCCAAAAATTTGGAGGAACCCCAGGTATATGCCAGCCAGGGCTGTCTGGCAGAAAGATCCGTGACCTGGGATCCCACGTACTTCCCCATTCCCCAATAGTATAACTCCAGGGGAACTTGAGGCCCCCAAGTTACTTCAATGTAAACTATACCACCTGAACTTGCAGGGTTCCTTCAGCTCTAGTTGCTAGCGGAGTGTGTCATGCTACTCTAGTTTATAAATGTCTGTTTTAATATTTCAGACTCTGTGGCTCTTGGACTAATAGAGGAAACTGACATAATTGAGAGAAAGAGGGAGAACAGGATCGAGAACTGGGAAGCTGGGAATTAGGGCAAACTGTTCTCTGTGGAGAATAAAATAAGAGGAAAGGTTTTTTCTGAACTCTAATAAAGTTATTGAAAACATGTCTGATAATGAGGACAACTGGGAGGCATGTGATTGTGCTGGAAAGAAAGTTAGAGAAGATGTAGTTGTGCAAGTATAAATGTCTGACAATGAATAGGATATAAAGCAGTGTTAGAGTTAATGTTGCCATCTATTTTTATTTCAACTACCCCCACATCTCTGTCATTTGATTGGACACCATGTTTTCCCTTGAGGCCCACATCATCAGCGTATTGGATTTCTTCCTTCCAGGAAAAGGGCAGTGAAAATCCTTAAATGGCTACAAAACTGAAATTGCACAGCCTGTATAACACAACAATGAACTGTAACATACCTGTTGAGCAACATTGTTCTGAGAGCTTCTTGACAGATTGATCACCTGAATTACTGGCCACAGGAGAAGTGAGCTTTGAAAACTATAGAAAAGTCATTTTGTACTCTGGCTTTATTGTTACTGATTTTATCAACACTTCTTGCTTTTTGATATCCATCCCGCCCTTCCCCCCCCCACACACACACACTTAGGACAAATCGTAAACTAAAACAACAATCAACTACAGTTGCCAACTTTCACACGGTAAATAAGCACCCCGACTTTCACAATAAGCCAAAAATCAAGCTAATCCCATTTCAAAACAAGGCCAAAACAAGCCAATCCCTAAGAACCCCAACACTCTATCTGACTAGATCCACCTGGTATGCAGTCTGGGACTGTGGTGGACCCGCTGTGCACTTCTGTCTCTCTCCCCCACCCCTTGCCTCTTGCCCCTGCTTGCTGGGAGCCGATCAAAAAAAGAAGCAAGAAGCTACAAGCCAACCAAACAACAAGCTACAAGCCAAAAACTAACCAACAAGCAACTCACAAGCCAATTAAGCCAAAACCAAGCCCAATGTATGTTTTTTTTTTTTTTTTTTTTTTTTTGTGGGTTGGAATGTCTGCAATCAACCTCTTCAGATGACATACAAATCATTTTAAAGAGGGAGCATCAATAGCAAAAACTTTTGACATAAGATTCTCTCTCTAACGTGTATTCACTCTTTCTAAAGGCCAGAAGGGACATTCTGATCGTCTAGTTAGTCTGACCTCCTGCATGAGAGAAGCCATAGAATTTAACCCAGTAGTCCCTACACCAAACCCATAACTCCTGGCTGATGTAGAGCATGTCTTCTGGAAAAATATTCCATCTTGATGTAAATACTTCAAGTGATGGAGAATCCACCATATCAATAGGCAAGTTTAAAACTTCTGAGTATACAGCACTTATGCATCAGTGTCCTACCTCTTATTGACAAGATGTTTCTGCTAATGATTTCTCTTCTGAAGGATCACATCAATCCATCATTTTTCTATCAGTGAATGGATTAAGATTATTTTCACTTTTCATGCCAAGATTCATATAGATTGAGTTTAAACAATCACCATAAACCTAGAAGCATTCAGACCAGGATAGATAATGTCATAGCATTTTTCAAGAAAGTGGATTTATTTGCAGTGAAAAAGCAAAAATAAAAGCAAGGAATAAGCACCCTTATTTTCTAAATAGTTAATGCTAGAAATTTTGGCTTATGAAAAAGGCATTAATACATTTGATTTGCATCAAAGTACAAAAAGGCATTATGCAAAAATCTGATGACAAATAAGGTTTGGAGTGAAATGTATTATACCATATGTTCTCCACTATCTACATGTTATGTGCATAAGCAGAAGTAGTTTGGTTATACTAAAAAAGTAAATAATTAAGACAGAACTCCATTATGCTGGAAGACATATGGTATATTTCACCATCAGCTATATTTTTTTTCTTTTCCCTTTAAGGTAGTGACAGAATTTTTTTTTTTTCACTCACCATCTCCATTAAATGATATAAAACAAAAGATAGCAATGCCCTTGTTTTAAATATGCAAATTGTCATGATATAATAATTAGTCCAAGGCTGAAAATTGGTTTTCAGGTTAAAGACCTCTCTGCTCACTAGAATGGAGTTTTGACTGTGTTGAGAAGAAGGTGGCAAAAATCTCTTTGGGACCTGGGACTCAGCCATGTGATGGTGGGGAAAACTCCATCAGACATTTGGAACAGAGCTGGGCCTGTGCCATGCCCCTCTGATTTGATTGGCTGCTTTGCAGTGCTAAGGGAGGCCTGATTGGCTCTCAGTGTGCCTAACTGGTGGTATTTAAGGAACCTCCCAGAAACGGGCCACTTCTGACTGGTGCTGTTTCTGACTCTAGTCTCTCTCTCTCTCTCTCTCTGTTCTAGTTTAGGACCATAAGGTCTACTGGATGTGGCAGTTGGCAGGGTGGGAGAGAGGGAAGCACCACTGATCACTTTACAGAGTATGGAAAGTTCCCCCCCCCCTCCCCCCCAGCCCCCATGGTATAATGGGAACAATCATGGATTTTATTTTTTTTCCCCACTTTTCTCTCAGCATCCAGTAGGTTTAGTCCATTTGAGTTCCCTTGATTTTTAAATTGTCTCAGCACTTCACAGGCTTAGAGTGTGCATTGCATGTCACTTTGGACCCCTGGACACCAGCTAGGTGCTGTACATATATTAGCTCTGGACATTGGCATTGCAGTAAGGGGAAGTGCAGTTATTGGTGTCTTGCGCTGGTGAGTCCAGGTGGCTTGCAATTTTCTCTGAGGGAACAGATTTCCTTTAAGTTTAGCTGGGATGTCTCCTGGCAGCCTCACCTTTTTTCTTCCATATGGCCAGTAGGACCAATTTAGGATTCACACTAGAACAGTTCTACTAGGTAGATGATAGGATATTTATTTCCTTTGAAATTGTCAGATAATAACATTATGGTCTCCTCTTTTAACCATACTCTAATGTTGGTATGTCATTATCTGTGTCTATGCATGAAGAAAAATATTTTGAACTTCACAATCAAAAAGTGACCTACAACATATAGATATCCATTTTATTTCGAACTAAAACTAGGGGATTTTTTTTCTAGTGAGATTAAGTGGTTTTAGTTCACATTAGCAAATGAGGACTGCCTGCCTACAATATTTTTATATTAGTAAAATATACTGCTCTAATTCGTCTACCATAGTAAAGTCATAGTTATGATCCTGGTAAATAATAGATGTGTTTGTACATCTTCCCACACAATGTCCTTGTGTATAGGGGATCAGTAGTGATTCCGGAAGTGCAGTTGCTATTTTACCACATACTAAAATAATTTACATGACTGGGCAGGTTTCTGGCTCCTGCTCTGACAACATACAGGGGCTTTTTAAAAAGCCCCCGCGCTGGCTAAGGGAGAATATTCTGGCAAAGGTCCCCTCATAGGCACCAATATAGAAAGCTTGCTGGGGGCAGAGGGGACATGCCAGAGGTGGGGAGGGGATTCCTTTAAGTGTAAGCCACTATGCGGATTCTTGGGTGCTGAATGCTTCAGAGTGTTCCAGATGCAGCCCAGGAGAGTGGCACCATAAAGTAGTAGAGCAGGTTTAGTTCACTCTATTTTATGCTGGGAGCCACATTGATTGCTGGAGAAGCTCCTAATGGGATGACTGAGCTCCCCCCCTCAGTGTCCTGGGCTGCATTTTCTGTGCTCCTCCCTCCCAGGAGGGACAGCACAGTACCCCAGTACTATATAGGACCCTCTGGGGCTCCACAACAAAACCTTGTGGAATGGCCAGATGAGAAAGAAGTGATGCCAATGGTAGACCAAAATTGCAGGGAGTTTTGAGTTATAAATCTAGATGTTTGGGAAGGGGTTTTGAAGGCCAGAGGAGGCCCCCCGGTTCTGTAAAACATTTTAATAACTATGCATTTATCTCTTTGTCCAAGAATATTTTTCCAAAGCATACTGTATATATACAGATTTTAGGAACTGTAGGGTTACCAGAAGTCACTCTCGCCTCTTCCTACTTGTAAATTATGTTGACATCCCTTTTGCCCTCTTACCTTTCAGTGAAGATATATGTGCTATTTCTGTCAAGATGAAGTTTCTCCATCATTCTCTCTTTCCACATTTTTTGTTTTTTTTCTACAGTGTCTGGTTTTCTCCTCTCCTTCTCCTGCTTGTGGTACCTGCACCCCGCTGGCTTTTCTTTTACTTGAAGGCCATAAGAGAAAAGCAGACAGAGCAGAGATCAGAGCAGAGGAAGATAGACTAGCAGTACGAGTGTAGCACATGAAAGGCAAGTTTGAGGAAGGTGGCAGAATGATATACAGGGAAGGGAAAAAAGACAATCACTATAGTTTATAGGTTAGGTAGATGTTCTCTTCTACTCCTAAAAATATGCCAGAGCTCCACTTTCCTCAATGTCAGTCACAATATTGAACCTTGTTTCTTTACATTATGGCATGAGAACAGACCTGGGTAATGTGGAGGAAGGGGGGAAATTTTATGCAAGAAACTTGTCAATTTTCCACAGAAAAAAAATCTGTTTTTCATTGCAAAACTAAAATATTTTTTGGCTGAAAATTCTTTGGTTTTTACATTTTACTTTTCTCTATAAAACTTAATCATCCATAGAAAGCAGGTACTTTTTGTGAAGAATATGGTAGATATCTGTATTTTTATGATTTGATGTACCTCTGATTACTGCCATGTCTGCTACGGGGTATAAAGAGTTAATTTAGGGCTTGTTTACATGGGGAATTATTTAGAATAGCTATTCCTGATTAAATCCGTGGATGAATGCTTGTATTCCAATATGAGTGGCTTACTCCAAATTTAGCTTAAACCATCTTTTCTCTCTGAGGCACTTCTCTTTAGCTACATCGGCCAGCAGTCTTAAGACCCAATTCCAGTAGCATTAAATGAAAGAAAATGGTATTGGCAATAGAGAGAATAATAAAATAAAAGTTGAGTGGACCTTTCATGGTCAAATACTACAATAGACATTAAGCTGTGCTAATATGAAGTAGTGTATTTTAATAATGCACAACACAGCAAGAAAGAAAAAACAACAACCCTGTCTTCTCTAACTGGTTCTTCCTGCCTGTCAACTTTAACATCTGCTCGCATGTCCCACAGTAACCAAGTCCTCCAGTGTAATTAACACCCCACAGATGTATCTCATAGGCAGTCTCTGTTTTCACTTGTATTGGGTTATACTGGTCATCTCAACTGAATGCTGAAAAAATCTTGGATATATGCCACACAATCATGTGATTTGCATATTCTGCATGTGATCTAGCAAGACTATATAATTCATGTATATATTTAAAATATTGGGACTACTGTTCACATTCCTCCTCCTGTATGGCTGGGTACCTTAGTAACTAGGAGTACAGAAGTGAGATGGAGCCATAAAATGTCTAAAGATTGCCTAAAATAACTCTTCTGAAGCTACAAATGTCATGATTTAAAAATATGGCATCTCCTGTCTGATGGCCTAAAGCCTCTGTTTCTATCCCTGTAGGGTGATAGGTATCTGGCTTCAAAATTGTGACATTTTAGTGTCTTATGTATAGAAAAGTTCTCCGTGTCTTATGACTGAATTTTGCACATTCTGTACAAAGGGTCACTGGACTAGGGGGTGGAGAGCATTATAGATTTAGGAGAGAGGAAGGAAAATATTTTTCTACCAGCTTGAGTTAGCTAACTTTAGTTTTTGGTTTTAAGCTGCTCAAAGGTTGAGAGTGTTGGAATAAATCAGAAGGAAATGGGCTGGTGGACAAGAGAGCAGGTGAGGTGGAAAGTTCATGAAAATACAATTTATCACATGGCTCTGAAATTTATTACATGTTTTTGCAACTTATCACTCTAGGTCTGTAATTATTCATTTGACACCACCTACATATATAGAATAGTACATCTAAAAATACCTAAGCATTTTTTATACATAGACTCTAAAGCTGCTAGGATATGCATATTAGCGCAGAAATTTCTTGAGGTAAAAACAAGTGTCATGCCTAGGAAGCTGTGAATTTCTCCTTTCTGTGTTAAAAATCCCCTTTCTACTTCTGGCAAGCAACTCATGGACTATCAACCTTTACATCTGATAATGGCCTCAGACTGAACTTTGCACTGGCCTGATGTCCATGAAGGGTAATTTTTTTTAAGAAGGTGCACATATTGGAGGAAGCAATTTCACATATGAAGGGGAAAGAAGAAAACATTGTTGTGGTAGGCCGACTTTCCTTTAAAACGGTGGCTGTTCTGAAGATGCTAAGATGTCTGGCATATTAGATGTAGCCCTGGGGGAGATGGATTAGTGGGTAGCATAGAAGGAAAGCTGATCCAAAATGCCATTTATCACATGGATACCATCACCCCATATGTGATGGTAGTGATATTCATGCAATAAATTATTAAGCATTATGATAAACTGGGAACTATGCAATAAATTTACATGCACCGTTAGTTTTTCTTCTCAAGTCACTCCCCTTCGTCTCATATCCCTACTCTTCTTTCTGTCACTCCTGTGTGGGCACCCACCTCTCATGCTCTAGAATCTTCTTCATAGTTCACATTACAATCTGACACTCTCTCCCTGCAACCATCAGCCTGCTGCTGCCACCTCTATGAACACCCTACACTGTTGCTCACAGCTCACTCTGCTAGTGCCCTGCTTCCACAAAGAAAATCCTCACTATTGTACCTACCTCATTAAAACAACCAGTCTATCATTTCTGTTACCTCCCACAAACTGCTGCTGCATCATCAAAACTTTCCCTTCCTCAAGAGGACTGATGTCCTCCCATATCCAGGTACCTACCCCCAGTGCACTGACTGCCTGTTTAAAATTTCCAAACACTGCTGCTTTTCCCTTTGCACTCCTCATTCATCCACTCTGACACAGCTGTTACCTGAAGGTACCCACCCATTTCCCACTGTACAGCTCACAGACCACATAGTCCTGCTGCTGTGCTGTCATGAATGTAAAAGAAGGGTGACCACCTTTCTGTATACAGTGCTATGGGGTCCCTCCGGGCCAGAGGCACAAAATCCTCTTACCTGTAAAGGGTTAAGAAGCTCAGGTAACCTAGCTGACACCTGACAAAAGGACCAATAAGGGGACAAGATACTTTCAAATCTGGGGGCAGGGAGGGAGGCTTTGTCTGTCTGTTCTGTGTGCTTGCCGGAGTCAAATCAAGGAAGCAAGCAATCCAACTCCTATAGAGTTAGTAAGTATTTAGCAAGGAAATGTGTTAGTTTACTTTTATTTTGGCTTGTGTTTTCCTTTGTGTAAGAGGGAGGTTTATGCCTAGTTTTGTAACTTTAAGGTTTTGCCTAGAGGGGAGCTCCTCTGTATTCTTGAGTCTTTTGTTATTCTGTAAAGTACTTACTATCCCGATTTTACAGAGGTAATTCTTTTACCTTTTCTTTAATTAAAATTCTTCTTTTAAGAACCTGATGGATCTTAAAACAATGAAAAATCAAAGGGTTTGGGTCTGTGTTCATCTGTACCAATTGGTGAGGCTATTATTCTCAAGCCTTTCCAGGAAAGGGGGTGTAGGGGCTTGAGGGGATATTTGGGGAAGGTATGGCTCCAAGTGGCCCTCCCTAAATATTTGTTTAAATCATTTGGTGGTGGCAGCGTTACTTAATCCAAGGTATAAGAGAGAAATTGTGCCTTGGGGAGTTTTTAACCTAACCTGGTAGAAATAAGCTTAGGGGGTCTTCATGCGGGTCCCCATGTCTGTACCCTAAAGTTCAGAATGGAGAGGGAACCCTGACATGTGCTAACCACACACATTGAGCTGCTTCTCACTGGCACTGCCTCCACCCCACCCATTCATCACTCTGCTGGATGTCTCACTCCAGTGTATCTATCTAGTTCACTCTGCTAGTACCCTCCTATCCCACTATAGCCTTCTGCTGCTAAAAAGTCAGCATGCAGGTGCTGTTGATTTCTTCAAGGTCTTAGTGGGGAAGGGTGTTGCTTCCCCCCTAGCACCTTACATATGCACAGTTCTCTTGCCCCATCGAGTGCAGACAAGATGCCACTGCTTCTACCAGACATCTTCCATAAGCACTGTGAACCCCACCAGATCCCCCCCATACAGGGTGCTGCTGCTTCTACAAATGAAAACCACCCTCCTCACACTTTCCTGACCCCTGGCGCACATTGCAAGGAGAGCAAAAAACAGCTGTTTTTGCTGCCACCTGACAGGTTGGGGTAGGAGGCACTCAGGTATACATTGCATGACTTCATGACTGACCAAAGACTCCTGGTTATGGAGTCTCTCAGTCAGACAGAAACTGCAAATACCAGACAGTAAGCTTAACAATGGCCCAGGATTATCTGTCCTGAGTATTTGGCCAATCCTACAACCCTTACTCATGGGCTTTACTCTCCCAGATAATCCCCATGCAGCCAACAACCACGATTTTTAAAAAATGGCTTAAACTTATGCTCCTACATCTGGACTTGGGCTCCTAAATAAGTGTGGTGATTTTCAAGAGTCCTGAGTAGGAGCTGCTGCATTCTCAACCCTTCTGAAAAAATCAGACCACTTATTTCAGAGCCTATAACTGGATTTAGAAGCCTAAAGTTAGGCTTCCATTTTTGGAACTCTAACCCAATATGGCCTTTACATGATATGACAGAGTGCTGAGGCTAGACAGATGAGTCAGCATTGTAGCCTCAATTGGTTTCCCCAGTGACAGCCTCTTTCAGGAATAGAGAGGAAGTAGCTAATCATATAAGGAGGCTGGGTGAGTTACAGAATTAATTGGACCATGCAAAGGGTACACTCACTCACCACAGGTGCCACCTCATCCTGGGGATTAGCTCTCTTCCAAGTCCAATGTTTCCCCTTGCAGTCTCTCACATTGTTTTCTCTCTCTCTCATTCCATAGCCCCTCTTTCAGTCTGGTCATTGCAGTTTCCTCTTCATGACCCAGCCCTCCAGCATGGTCACTACGTGATTTTCCCCTTCTGATTTATAGAGTCTCCTTGCACCTACTGTCCAGGCAATGCTACTCAGTCAGTAGCTGGTAGGGGAACCTGGACCCACCCAGTACTACAGGTTCCAGTCAAAGGACCCTATAACATGTAGCCAAGGTCTGCTCACTCCCCAACCTTGCTGCTCCCTACTCCTCCCACAGGCTTTTTTCTCCAACCTTGTCTCTTCTGGGTCTGCCCTTTCCTAAAGGCCAGGCTCCCAGGAGTCCTACTCTTCCCCTGGGTTTCCTCCCTCCTTCTTGCTCCAGCGCACAAAGGATAGCTGCACACTTTCTCACTGTTACCATTTCTGTTGTCAGCTTCCTGGTTTTATACTAACCTGAAACCTGCTCAGTTGAACTTCATCTTCCTCATGTGTGGCCTATTACACTAAATGGTCCTGTCTCAACTTCCTTAACCCTTTCAGAGCTGGTGTGGGGTGAACACCACAATACGGCCCATCAGCTGACTAGCTTGATAAAAGGCAGGAAGGAAGTGTTAGAGGTAAGAGGACAAGGCTAGCTGAGCCCAACTTGAAGAATCACAACACAATTTAAGGCTATGCCTATATTACAGTGCCTGTGACACATTTATGCTGACATAGTCCCTAGTATAGACACAGTCTATACCAACAGAAGGAGTTTTTCTGGTGGTGTAGGAATACCAGCTCCCGATGTCATTAGCAACAAGAACAGAAGCTCTCTTCTGTCAACCTGGGGGTTTTGGTTGCTATAGGTATGTCGGTCATTGGTGTGTTTTTTCCACACTGACTGACTGACACAGTTATGCCAATATAACTTACATGTAGCCCAAGCCTGAATGAATCAGTGCTGGGTGACACGGACGTCATTTCATGCTTCCTAAATATACTACACTCAAAGAAGTGGCACCCATCCCTTTCTAAAGATATCTGAAATAAACAAAATCTTACAGTGTTTGTGGATCTCTGTAATTCTGTCCTTGAAGGTACTTCAAGTTTGCTGAACCACTTTTCCATAAATGTCTGCCTTGATTTATACCACCATAATTTAAATATTATCTAGGTGGTATTTTTGCAAGGTGTCAGTGAATGGGTAAAAGATAAAAATCAAAGCATAGCAGAGCAAGTTTATTTCAAAGTCATAAATCTGTGAGGGTAGGAGAATTTAACTACACTGGGAGATTATTAGTCATTGGGATGATATAGGCCATGAAGCAACATATTCTAGTGATTAATCCAAGAGACTGGAACTCAAGAAATGTGTGGTTGATTCCTGATTTTCATTGACTTGCTATATGAGCTTGAGTAAGATGCTTAGGGGAATTGAAGCATGAAGATCTTGTCAATACTATTGAGGTAATAATACCAATCTCCATAAAGTGCTTTGAGCTTCTCAGATGGTAGGAACTATATTATATATTCAATATGGAATAGATGGTACAGTATGAAATAAAGTTGGAGTTTGACGTATCCATAATATTCGTAGATTCCAAGGCCAGAAGGGACCATTGTAATAATCTAGTCTGCCTCCTATATATTGGGCAATAAAAATTCCCCAGAATAATTCCTAGAGCAGATCTTTTGAAAAAAAATCCAGTCTTGATTTAAAAATTGCCAGTGATGGAGAACCCACCACAATCCTTTGTAAGTTGTTCTAATGGTTAATTATCGTCACAGTTAAATATTTATGCCTTTTTTCAACACTGTATTTGTCCAGTTTCAACTTTCAGCTGTTGGATCATGTTATTCTTCTCTCTGCTAGTTTGAAGAGTTCATTATTAAATATTTCTTTTACCCGTGTAGGTACTTATAGGCTGTAAAAGTCATTTCTTAACCTTCTTTTTAAACTAA
The DNA here is from genome assembly GCF_002925995.2 of Terrapene triunguis. Taxonomy (NCBI): domain Eukaryota; kingdom Metazoa; phylum Chordata; order Testudines; family Emydidae; genus Terrapene; species Terrapene triunguis. The sequence goes on from NW_020664530.1 coordinate 14,678,130, forward strand.
ATAGATCAAGCTCCATGAGTATATCACCATAAAGCATATTTTCTAAACTTTAATCATTCTCATGTCTCTTCTCTGAATCCTCTCCAATTTATCAACATCCTTCTTTAATTGTGGACACCAGAACTAGACTCAGTAATTCAGAAGTGGTCGCAACAGTACCAAATACAGAGGCAAAATAACCTATCGACTTCTATGTGAGATTCCCCTGTTTATGCATCCAAACACTGTGTTAATTCTCATGTCTATAGCATTGCACTTGGAGCTCATGTTCAGCTGATTACCCACCACAACCCCAAAACTTTTTCAGATTTGCTGCTTCCTAGGATAATCCCCCATCCTGTAAGTATGGCCTACATTCTTTGTTCATAGATATATATTTCCCGTTAGCCATAATAATACACACATTGTTTGCTTTTGCCCAGTTTACCAAGAGATCCAGAGATCTGTATCAGTGACTTGTCCCCTTAATTATTTACCACTATCCCAATGTATGTGTCATCTGCAAACTTTATCAATGATGATTTTGTTTTCATCCAGGTCATTAATAAAAATGTTAAAGAGCATATATCCAACAACTGATCCCTGTGGAAATCCATGAGAAACACATGTCCTTGATGATTCCCTGTTTACAATTATTTTTGGGGACATATTGGTTAGCCAGCTTTTAATCAATTTTACTGTATGCAATGTTAATTTTATATGACTTCAGTTTTTTAATTAAAATGTCATGTGGTACCCAGTCAAATGACTTAAATTGTCCAAGCATATTACATAAACACTATTACCTTTATCAACCAAAGTTTTAATTTCATATAAAAAAGAAAATCAAGAGAGTTTGATAGGATCTATTTCACATAAACCCATGTTGATTAGCATTAATAGTATTAATCTCCTTTAACTCTTGATTAATGAAGTCTCATATCAGCTGCTCCATTATCTTGCATTATCAGACACATAGATGAACATGATTTGTTGGGGAAGACTCAATATTGCTTTCATAAAGGAAAATCATGCCTCACAAATGTATTAGAATTCGTTGAGGGGGACAGAGAATGTGGACAAGGGTGATCCAGTGAACATAGTGTAGCTGGACTTCCAGAAAGCCTTTGGACAAGGTCCCTCACCAAAGGCGCTTAAGAAAAATAAGCAGTCATGGGATAAATGTGAAGGTCCTTGCATGGATCAATAACTGGTTAAAAGACAGTAAACAAAGGGGAGGAATAAATGGTCAGTTTTCAGAATGGAGAGCGGAAAATAGTGATGTCTCCCAGGGATCTGTTTGGGACCAGTGCTGTTCAACAGATTGATAAATGAGCTGGAAAAAGGGATAAACAATGATGTGGAAAAAAATTGCAGACAATACAAAATTACTCAAGATAGTTAAGTCCAAAGCAGACTGCAAAGCGTTACAAAGGGATCTCACAAAACTGGGTGACTAGGCAACAAAATGGCAGATGAAAGTCAATATTTACACATTCACAGTAGTGCACATTGGAAAACATAATCCCAACTATACACACAAAATTATGGGATCTAAATTAGCTGTTACCACTGAAGAAAGAGATCTTGGAATCATTGTGGATAGGTCTCTGAAAACATCCACTCAATGTGCAGCGGCAGTCAAAAAAGTGAACAGAATGTTAGAAACCATTAGGAAAGGGATACACAATAACAGAGAAAATATGATAATGCCACTATATAATTCCATGGTACACCCAGACCTTGAATACTGCATGTAGTTCGGGTCAGCCCATCTTAACAAAGCTACCTTAGAACTGGAAAAGATACAAAAGAAGGGTCAAGAAAAAAGGTTAAGGGTATGGAAAATCTTCCACATGAGGAGAGATTAAAAAGACTGGGATGTTTAAACTTGGAAAAGAGATTACTAAAAGGGGATATGATAGAGGTCTATAAAATCATGACTGGTGTGGAGAAAAAGTGTTATTTACTTTTTAACATAACACAAGAACCAGGATCCACCCAATGAAATTAATAGCAGTTTTAAAATAAATGTAAACAAGTACTTCTTCACACAATGCACAGTCAAACCGTGGAACTTGTTGTGAAGGCCAAAACTATAATGTGGTTCAAAAAAGAATGAAGTTCCTAGAGGATAGGTCCGTCAATGGCTATTAGCTGTGATGGTCAGGATGCAACCCCATGCTCTGGGTATCCCAAGCCTCTGATTGCCAGAAGCTGGGAGTGGACAACATAGGATGGATCACTCAATGATTGCCTATTATGTTCATTCCCTCTGAAGGACCTGGGCATTGGCCACTGTTGGAAGACAGAATACTGGGCTAGAGGGACCATTGGTCTGACCAAGTATGGCCATTCTCAGGGCTGGCTTTAGGGCAATTCATCTGATTCCATGGAATCGGGCCCCGCGCCCCTAAGAGGGTCCCGCAACGTCCCGAAGGAGCTGCCCCCGAAGTCCCGCCATTGTCTTCGGCAGCAGATTAATCGCTGCTGTGGAGGAAGGTCCCTCTGCTGAAGTGCTGCCGAAGTCCCGGCACTGTCGGCGATGGCAGCTCTGTAGCCTATAGGACTAACCTGCTTGCTTATATACCTTTTCTTATAGTTTAAGTATTTGGTTTATTGTAATAGGTTTATAGATTTATATTAAAGTAAGTTTGGCTGTAATGCAAGAAACCTACAGGCCATATCCTGTATGTTAAGCTAAGGGAAAGTTAGCATATCTATATTAAGACCTTTTACTCAGAAAGCAAAGTTGACCTATAGCTTGTTACCTAAATAGAAGAGTACCCACGTCTATGTCTATGACCTTTTATCTAGACCAATGGACAATGAAAAATGGCATAGGGGGGTTTTCCCACAGACTTAACAAGTACACCACAAGAGACTGATGTGCGTACATACCTGTCATCAATATGCACATACATACTAGCCTATGGGGTAAGTGTACCCTAACATTTCTGTGGGTGAGGAATGAAATTTGGGCATAAGAGAAAGGAGGTCCGGCATTTGCCCTATAAAAGAGGTAACCCACCTCAATAGAGGCTCTCCATTTCTCCGTTCTCACTTTACTCCATCTCCATTTCTCACTATCTCCATTCTCACTTTACTCTATTCTCATTTACTTCCTCCACTCTATCTATCAATGATGACTGCTACTACTTGTAGGCTATATTTGTTCTTCTTAAACTTTAAGTTTCAAGGAACTAGGTTAAGCTTGGTTTCCCTACGTTTTATTCTTAGTTTGTTTATTAGGTTTTTATTTAAGTTTAAGTTAGCCAAGTAAACCCTAGTCAGCTTTGAAAGTGCTTAGCATTTTCTAAGCACTGCATCCCTCACTCAAAAATTGAGAAACCTGAACCGCAAGGCTGGTCCTGTGTATCTTACCACCAGGTTATCAAGGAAGGGTGTAAGTATGTTAACCAAAGCTTTGTTGCATGTAATACTATATTATCATATGTATCTTTTGAATAGCAGTCATGCAATTGTAACTTTGTAACTCTGGGTATTTTACCATGTACTTACCATTATTAATTTTAATAAAGTCTTTAAGGCTATATCTGTCTCAGTGTGAGCTTCCTGTCATACCCCCGAGGGTCCTTTATAAATTCTGTGAAGCCTGATTCAGGACAAGATCTTTTATCTTCTAATCAAACAAACTGGCGAGCCTAAAACCCATACTAATTAATATTATTAATAATAATTAATTATTAAAATTAAAAATAAATTAATGATTTAAAAATGCCCATATTATCCAAATTAATATTATCAGTACAACCTAAATCAGGCTACAGCTCAATCGTTGCCATTGTCTTCGGCGGCATTTTGGCGGAGGGTCCTTCCTCCACAGCAGCAATCGAGCTGCTGCCGAAGACAGCAGTGGGACTTCGGCGGCAGCTCCTTCGAATCGGGCCCCGCAGTGCTCAAAGCCGGCCCTGGCCATTCTTATATTCTTATGCCTGGGATCAATGTCAAACTGACAGGCCTATAATTACCTGGGTCATACACTTAACCTTTTTAAATATTAGCACATTAGCTTTCTTCCAGTCTTCTGGAACATCCCCAGTTTTCCAAAACTTATTGAAAATCAACATGAATGGTTCAGGAATCTTCTCTTTTAAAACTGTTGGATGCAAGTTGTCTGGACCTGCTAATTTACAAATTTCTAACTTCAGTAGTTGCTTTTTAACAACCTCCAGAGATTCTTGTGAAATTGAAAGAATGTTATCTGATATGACTACATCATTTGTTTCCTTCCTGCTCCAATATATAGAATTTTTTATTGAACACTTCTGCCTTTTCTGCATTATCATCAATTAATTCTACCATTTCCATCTAGTAATAGACTAATAATATAGTTAGGATTCTTTTTGTTTCTATTATACTTCAAAAAGTCCTTATTGTATTTAACTCTGGTGGCCGTAGATTTCTTCTTGTGATTTCCTCATCAAATTTTCTAAAATTCCCAGGTCCTAATTTATATTCATTACTATCAATTCCCCTTTCTTCCATTTGTTATATATCTATATTTTTATAGATGCCTTCACTTCCCCCCTAAACCAGTATGGCCTTCTTCCTTTTTGGGCATTGAGTAAAATGTTCTTAAATGATTCACAATTATCATTTGGATTTTTCTGATTAAATTCTCTCTCAGATAAATTGGCTCATAATTTTTTTCAGTACCTTTTAAAGCACCAAGTGTATATATCACTACTCAGAACATTATTCTGTCTACACATTAGGTCAAGGCATGATCACAAGTTACTATTTTTTTTTGTATTGTAGTGTGTATATATATATATTGAGAGAGATACCTATCTCATAGAGCTGGAAGGGACCCTGAAAGGTCAGTGAGTCCAGCCCCCTGCCTTCATTAGCACAACCAAGTACTGGTTTTGCCTCAGATCCCTAAGTGGCCCCCTCAAGGATTAAACTCACAACCCTGGGTTTAGCAGGCCAATGCTCAAACCACTGAACTATCCCTCCCCCCATCCCTAGTAGTGCCTAGGGATCCCAGCCATGGATCAGGACCACATTCTGCTAGACACTGTACAAACACAGGACAAAGAGAGGGTCCCAGGCCCAAGGAGCTTACATGAAGAAGGGGGCTTGTTGAAAAATATCCACACCAACTCTTGAAGTGTCCATCCCTTGAGTGCCCCTTATCTCACAAACACATCCACTCTCTTCATTTTCCTCTTGATTTTCAAAATTTTCCATTATACTAGCAAAGTCTGAACCCACTATACCAATAGGTGATTTTAAACTAACTCAAGAATGTTTTCACTAAACTGGCAGCAGATTACATTTTATTTTGAGGGAGATTTTTCCTGAAGAAAATCATTTAAAAGTTGGGCATCTAGATGGAAAAAACATAGATTAAGTTGGGATGGAATGGGGAAGCTATTTCTCTGATATCCTTTGAAGTTTTCTCTTATTAACAATGCCAGTAGTAAAACAGTCATTTGACATACCATAGTAATGTAGCTTAATATGAAGTTCTAGAGCTGACTGAACAAGGACAGCACAAGTGGTACTTGTGTTTCAATCCAAATGTCTAATCAAAAATGTTTAAACAAGAAAAGAGGAAAAAATAGTCCCGGTCTAAAGGTAAATAAAGCTCATAAATACCATTTTATATTGAACCATGATTGTTAAATTGCACTTATGCCTGAGTGGCCATTGACTTAAATATTATAAATTCATAAGTAGTCTGTTTTTCAGAAAAGACATCAGGACATGCCCTAAGGAATGTGTTGCTAAACATAAGATGGCTTATCATGGAAAGTCTCTGCAGAGAAGCCATTCATTTGTGAATATGAGGCTCAATTTGCAATTATTTTCTGTCTTGCTTGATGAAGGTGACTTCCGTGAGACTCTTCTCTCTTCTTAACATGCCTCAATCTGGCCATTATAATAATACGTTTCCATGTAGAAAGGAGGCTGAATTTTCAACTAAGGTATGGCATATGTAATCAAATACATTATGATCCACTGACTTAAGAGCAGCTTGGTATGATGTTATATAGATGAACTCCCAAAAACTAGAGCAGCTACTAATGGATGAAGCATGCTTTGCATTTAATCATTTATGAATAGGCAATATGTTTGGGAAAAAAGCCTCATTTGTTTGTGTGCTCAAACACTAAAATGTAAAGTATCTGGGAACACATTATACATTTTTATATGTGGGGGAAGGGAAGGAAGAGACTGACAAAAGTAACTCTTAAATACATGACTCAGAAATACATTTCTGTTGAAATACATGCACATATGAGTGTGAATTTCACACCTAAATGCATACTTAAAGATCAACTTGCATTTGAGAGTCAGGCTGCAAATTACCTGTTAATCTGACTGCATCATGTAAATGGTTTAAAATGGTTTTAGAGATGAGAATCATATTTGAAGTCCTCGAAGTTGAAATTGTTTCTGACTTCTGACCAGGAATACCATGGCCATCACAAATTTCCAACCAATCCCCTTACCATATATCAAGGTTCCTTCCCCACTCTGAACTTTAGGGTACAGATGTGGGGGACCTGCATGAGAAGCTCTAAGCTCAATTAACAACTTAGATCTGGTCTGGCTGCCACCACTCCCAAGCACTAATTCCCTTCCCTGGGTAGCCTTGAGAGACTTCTTCACCAATTTCCTGGTGAACACAAATCCAAACCCCTTGGATTTTAAAACAAGGAGAAATTAACCATCCCCCCTCCTTTCTCCCACCAACTCCTGGTGGATCCAGATCCAACCCCTTGGATCTAAAAACAAGGAAAAATCAATCAGGTTATTAAAAAAAAGGCTTTTAATTAAAGAAAAGAAAGGTAAAAGAAAATCCTCTGGGAGAGATTAGCATACCAGCTACTCTCACAGACAACAGATTCCAAACACAGAGGATGTTCCCCTGGGTAAAAACTTAGTTACACAAAAAATACCCAAATACCCAATTTGATTATTCCTCTCATTGCACAAGACAAGCTACAAAGAAATAAACATAAACCTATTTATTTCCTTCACTAATACTCACTACTTTATAAGATAGGGTTACCATATGTCCGGGTTTCCCCGGACATGTCCGGCTTTTGGGTCTTTAAATAACCGTCTGGGGGGAATTTGTAAAAAGCTAAAAATGTCCGGGATTTCCCCCGGACGGCTATTTAAAGACCCAAAAGCGCTGACAGGGCAGCCGCGCTGGGGGAACCGTGACAAGCCGGTGCCGCCGGCGCCACTCACCTTCCCACCCTGGGGCAGAGCGCAGCTGAGCTCCCAGCGCGGCGGTGTCAGCCCACGGGGCCCCCCACCCGGCCGGCAGGAGCCTGCAGAGCGCAGCCCTGCCCCTGCCCCCGGCACACAGAGAGGCAGGGAGGTCTCACTCCCCTGCGTGCTGCAGCGGGGCGGGGCCTGTAGACTCCAGCAGCAGGCAGCGATCGCCGGGCAGAGAGCCCGCCCCTGCCCCCCTCCCCTCGACCCGACCCGACCCTAGGAAGGGGCCAGAGGGACTGGGAGGGACCTGCCTGCTGGATGCTTCCTGGGAGCCGCTCCAGGTAAGCACTGCTGGGCTCACCTGGCCCCCTGGCAGGTCCCTCTGGGGGGGCTCCCCTCAGACCCACTGCCCTCAGGCCCCACCCTGACCCTGTTCCCTCAGCCTCCCCCGCAGTCCCTCCCCCCGATCATTTCACCCGACCCACTGCCCTCAGCCCCCACCCTGACCCTGTTCCCCCTGTACCTCGCACCCCGAACCCACTGCCCTCAGTCCCTGCCCCCATTCCAACAGCCTCCCCCACAGTCCCCCTGCTCCCCGCAACCCACTGCCCTCAGCCTTGCCCTACCCCAAATCTCTTCTTCAGCCTCCCCCGTCATCCCACCCCCAT
>NW_020664530.1:14686079-14687509 GCF_002925995.2 Terrapene triunguis
TCCCCCCAATCCCACTGCCTGGACCCACCCCCGTCCCACTCAGGACATGCATGAAAAAGAAGCAATGGGCTTAAATTGTAACAAGGGAGATTTAGGTTAGACATTAGGAAAAACTTCCTAACTGTAAAGATAGTTAAGCACTGGACAAATTATCTAGAGAGGTTATGGAATAGCAGTCATTGGAGTTTTTTAAGAGGTTAGACAAACACCTGTCAAGGATGGTCTAGTTGTTATTACTCAGTCCTGCCTCAGTGCAGGGGTTTGACTAGATGACCTGTTGATGTCCCTTCCAGTCCTACATTTCTGTGATTCACACTGAATTGCCTTGTGCCACTGTTTAGTAGTAGTGGCACACAGTTCTCTGACATGCAGGTTTATAAAATTGTAGTTAATATACAGTTTAGAGCATAGCAATTTTAAAGCTCTGCATGTTCAGACCAACTGAGCTGAAAATTGTGATCTTGTATTCAAAACTATTAAGATGTGGGCTGAAATAAAATCAGCATGAATTGCTCAACAATATCAATGGAATCAGCATTGCGCTGCTATATATTGTAAAACATTACAGTGAAATCTTGCAAGTATTACATAGCACGCCACCTTGCCCAAGTGGTAACTAAGCACAACATCTTCCTGTTTCAACATTCTTAACTTGTATCCCTCCTGGAAGTTGTTTTTTTTCAAACACTGAATGCTGCTAAGTTATGAGTTTTAACAGGTTTTTTTTCTTTTAAACCACAGCACTGAATGTTATTCTAAAATTGTTTTCCAAATATTCTTAAACTCCCAGTTTATCTCCTGCTGATGTTCATTGTGAAAAGTATTGCAGGTCTACTAATAATATTTGGCACTTCTGTAATTTACTGTCCAACATGTGTTTTGTGCCCTCCTCTGGTGGATTTTTAGAGGATAACTGTATAGCTACAGGGAGTTATATCTTGAACTCAAGTAGTAGAAGCTCATGCTTTTAAGTCTGGATGGCTCAGGTTCAATCTTTGGTGACTAGCTATGATGGAGGTTGCTACACTTATAATCCCTTTAATCAGAAGTTCTGAATATGCTTTGTTGTGGGCAGAACTAGCCTATAGTTAAGCAACCGAAAATTTAGAATGGGAAGTGTTGAAATGTTGGGAAGCCTTATAATTTTGCCAATCTGGAACGAACATCCCATCTGAGGGATGGGGGCGGGGAGAGAGGAGAGTGAGACAGGACCAGGAAACTGGGACAAGGAATCCAGAGTGGTAGTGGGGGGCAGTTGAAATCAGATGAGGAGCTGGGGCGGGTTAGACAGCAATAGGATAGACATAGACTGGAGGGGACGGGGAAGAAGGGTCTTTGACTACTAGAGACCACTCCGTTCTCCGAACATTTGATTCGCGGGACGCAGGGGAGGGGGAAGAGTAGGGGGCGAAGCGTTCAGGGGAAGGGGC
>NW_020664530.1:14687909-14768663 GCF_002925995.2 Terrapene triunguis
CTAGAGAGGTTATGGAATAGCAGTCATTGGAGTTTTTTAAGAGGTTAGACAAACACCTGTCAAGGATGGTCTAGTTGTTATTACTCAGTCCTGCCTCAGTGCAGGGGTTTGACTAGATGACCTGTTGATGTCCCTTCCAGTCCTACATTTCTGTGATTCACACTGAATTGCCTTGTGCCACTGTTTAGTAGTAGTGGCACACAGTTCTCTGACATGCAGGTTTATAAAATTGTAGTTAATATACAGTTTAGAGCATAGCAATTTTAAAGCTCTGCATGTTCAGACCAACTGAGCTGAAAATTGTGATCTTGTATTCAAAACTATTAAGATGTGGGCTGAAATAAAATCAGCATGAATTGCTCAACAATATCAATTGAATCAGCATTGCGCTGCTATATATTGTAAAACATTACAGTGAAATCTTGCAAGTATTACATAGCACGCCACCTTGCCCAAGTGGTAACTAAGCACAACATCTTCCTGTTTCAACATTCTTAACTTGTATCCCTCCTGGAAGTTGTTTTTTTTCAAACACTGAATGCTGCTAAGTTATGAGTTTTAACAGGTTTTTTTTCTTTTAAACCACAGCACTGAATGTTATTCTAAAATTGTTTTCCAAATATTCTTAAACTCCCAGTTTATCCCCTGCTGATGTTCATTGTGAAAAGTATTGCAGGTCTAATAATAATATTTGGCACTTCTGTAATTTACTGTCCAACATGTGTTTTGTGCCCTCCTCTGGTGGATTTTTAGAGGATAACTGTATAGCTACAGGGAGTTATATCTTGAACTCAAGTAGTAGAAGCTCATGCTTTTAAGTCTGGATGGCTCAGGTTCAATCTTTGGTGACTAGCTATGATGGAGGTTGCTACACTTATAATCCCTTTAATCAGAAGTTCTGAATATGCTTTGTTGTGGGCAGAACTAGCCTATAGTTAAGCAACCGAAAATTTAGAATGGGAAGTGTTGAAATGTTGGGAAGCCTTATAATTTTGCCAATCTGGAACGAACATCCCATCTAAGGGATGGGGGTGGGGAGAGAGGAGAGTGAGACAGGACCAGGAAACTGGGACAAGGAATCCAGAGTGGTAGTGGGGGGCAGTTGAAATCAGATGAGGAGCTGGGGCGGGTTAGACAGCAATAGGATAGACATAGACTGGAGGGGACGGGGAAGAAGGGTCTTTGACTACTAGAGACCACTCCGTTCTCCGAACATTTGATTTGCGGGAAGCAGGGGAGGGGGAAGAGTAGGGGGCGAAGCGTTCAGGGGAAGGGGCGGAGTTGGGGTGGGGACTTTGGGGAAGGGGCGGAGTTGGGGCGGGACCGGGGGCCCTTGGAGTGTCCTCTTTTTCCAGGACTGCAATATGGTAACCCTAGATAAGAGGCTGAATTCTGGGGCTTTTCCCTTCGGTCAAAAGTGAAACTGACCCAGACAAAGGGAACTTCTCTCCTTCCTTTTGAACCATCTTATCCTCCCATTGGTTCCTCTGGTCAGGTGTCAACTAGGCTAGGTGAACTTCTTAACCCTTTACAGGTAAAAAAGGCATTAACCCTTAACTATCTGTTTATGACACCATACAGGTCAGGATGATTACTGCAGGATTTCAGATCCCAGTCTTACTTTATGGAGTTATTTTTATATCTATCTATATCTAGATAGATAGATTAGGAAAGTTTAAAAAAAACTAGGAAAAGGAGCAAAATTGTTTTGAGACACTTAATGGCATCTTGGGATCCCATATTTTTACAAAGTCACCTTTCAGAGAGGCACACTTAAAGCACATTTGAGAAAACATAATATAGTTAGCAGCTGGTGTAAATTTAAAAACCTTAAGGAGCTAATAGGCACATTCCCTGGATTGCGTATTTTAGGTAAAACAAACTACTTTAAGAGCACATAGCACTGAAGGTAGGAAATGCCAGAATTAAGGTTGCTCATGTGACCTTAATTTGCTTCCCCCTCTCTACCCCCACTGTATATGCATTATGATAGTATGTGTAATTAAAAACTTTTTTTTTCACAAGATAGACATTTCTATTTAATGGTGTCCACTGTAAATAGACTTTTTTCATATTTTATCACACCTTAGATTGCAATGTGGGATCAGACAAAAAAATCAACCCGCAAATATATGGGTACAAAATGATGGGAACTGGAACTGCTAGAACAGGTTTTTTTTAAAAAGCTGCATGTGGTGGAACAGAGTTTCACACAGTTATAGACGCCATAATTTGACAGATCAGAATACTACTTTACGCTAGCGTACAAGCCACAAAAAAATACAGTAATATTGCAAGATGTATCTTGGCCACTTGAATGCTGCATTATTTTTAAAACTATCGGCTGATCCATATTTTAGCTTCAGGACTAAGATACTTTTCCTGCATGGTGTGCAGAAAGATATGAAAATTGGTGGTTTATAGACATTATATGGTGTATTTGCAAAGTGGTAAATAATGTAACCTTCCATAATCACATACAGAAATTCCAGTTTCAAAATGCATTCCTGTTAGCATAAATGCCCATACACTGTGCTGAATATTTGCCACTCTGCTGAATGGTTGTCAAATAACCTATGGCTGCGACCATTGCTTTGTTTTCACTGTACAAGAGAGTTGAGAAAAAGGTGATTCAACATTAGAGTAAAAGGGTGTAATCACAGCCCTAGTCAAGTCAATGACAGAAGTCCCATCTACTTCAATGGGGACAGGATTTCACTCAGACTACAGAAGGAAAGATAAACATAAAATAGCAAAAGGATGTAAAAATAAGGGAGGAGAACATTACAGATGAGAAAAGAAAATAACAAGGAGATTGACACTTAGCAACTGAGGCAAAGACAAAAAGCCTTCATCTGAGACTAAATATAGATGATATTTAAACAATAAAACTCAGCAGTACTTATGCTGTTATAAAGTTCAACATGCTTGAATCAGTGGTCAATGAGCCTCATGCATCCAGCCATCTGAGAAGTTCTGATATCTGTGCACATTTATACTACTTTTATTTCTCCTTTAAGTCATCAGATGAACCCTCTATTTTGATAGTAGAGCAACACTCTAATTGAAGGCCATAGGTGAAAACCTCATTGAAAGCCACTTAAGTTCCTCTGTTCTGAGTCCTTCCCAACACTGCAGAACTGGAGAATGTCTTCACAAGAAAAGGGAATTACAGACAGACACTAATTCATGGAGTAGCATCCTGACATTGAGTTGCAATATTTGTGTCATGATATTTTATTGAATTGCAACAGTATCTCAAAACACTGCCATGCTATGCAAGAACTTGTGGTTGTCTATCATTATTTCTTCTCTTCAGTGTCTTTCCTGCTTCTGGTTTCTGAGAATGACCGCCCTGCACCTTTAAGTGTGGATTTTTTTGGCTGGTCTGGCCAAGTGAAGGGACCAGTGCTTTATGGCTGGGGGTGGGGGGAGATATGGTCAGACATGCTTCAGCGCAGGGTCTGGTAGGGAGCCGTGACACCCTCCCCACCCCAGAGTGGACAAGGCAAGGAGGTATGTGAACAAGGAGGTGCCCAAATTCCTTGGGACCATAGGAGGGACAATAATTTCACATCCTGGCATAGTATATGGGACAGCAGAGTTGTTTTGGGAGGATGGGGTTCAGCTGTCTGACTTAGGTGCTGTCATGTTTTTAACTGATATAAAAGATGGCATTAGGATATGTCTGGGAACCTGACTGAATGTGGGAAGGAGGCAGCCAAGCTAATTGCTGGTGCCTCCTTGTGGCGGATGTCCAGTGCAGGTACTCCATAGGAAAGGTTTACAATGACCAGATAAATGGCTTGGAAAAGGAATTAAAAAGAGGTATTCATTATAGGAACTAACGGGGGGTGGTTGGGGACTCCTATGATTGGTACGGTAGGGAGCCAACCCTCCCCCCATTCTTATAGCCCAGCTTAACCCTCCTATGAGGTGGGGTTGGAGAGTAAGGTCCCGGCAATGGATTTGCTGGAGGGACCGGGAAGGAAGAAGAGGGGAAGCTGATGGCAGCCCCTCACCCCAGGTATGGAAAAAGTGGGGGAGCTGGTAAAAAACCCCAGGTAATTATGGAATAAACACGGGGGTTACCATCCACTTATCTGCCACACCGTTCACTTATTTGCCGGGTAGTCCCAGACATCTAATAATAAAGCTGTGGCCTGATTAAGCCCATGTCAAATGTCTCCTGTTCTTCTTTTGGTATAGCCAGACAAGGAATGTGTGGCACTTCTCATCTATCCCCCCTGTTAGCTTCTTGAATAGGTAGGAAGGGATCCTGACAGCCCTGCTCTCTTTGCTCAGATTGTTTGTTGCACTGACTTGTGCATCAGGAAGCATATAGAGGATTCCCGTGATAGTCCCCCCACACATCTTGCTTGGCCTTATCTACTCTAGCATTTTTCTTATCTCCCACTATTTCTTTAATGCCAATTCACTTTCTCACTAATAGAATGGGTGGGAGCATAAGGATAGACAGGCTAACTGCATTTTAACACTGTGTTTTCTGGACAATGGTAGTAAATGTACAAGTTAGTATAGACATAGTCCTTGAGACCAGGCTCAGGCTTGAGCGCTTGACTCAGTGAGAGCTGGATATAGTACATATCTGTACAGGGCTTTGGAGCCATAAACTTAAGGCCAGTGGTTAGCAAGGGCCATCTTGGACTTCCTTAGTAGACTTACAAGCAAAATAGTAGAGATCAGGTATAAGATAAATGTAGGGAGAGAAGCACTTATATAAAAATATTCAACCAAATCCATAACATTTACTTTGTGAATCAGTTTGCTCTGTTGGAAGACACAGGAATATTAATTCAGGGATTAGGCAAACAATATCTGAACCAGGCAGTTTCAAATAAGAAATTTAAGTAGTTAGCATGTGTTGACTAATCAGATTTTACAATTTTTCAAAACCTATTTACAAATACTTTCCAAGAGTTATTATGGAAGTTGCCATCAAATACAGATAAGAGGGGTTAGACATACAGTATTTCAAGAACACATGAATATGAAAGTCTCATTTAAACAAGATCACAAAGGAGTTGGAAAATTATGCTTTTCCTTGCAGTTATGGTTTTGAGAGACTTTTCAGTAGGAATGTGTTTAGAAAAAACAACATAGCTTGGCATTATTCTTAGTTATAAGTGTAAACATCCATTCATTCGAAATATCGAGGTTACTGAAACAACAGTGTAAGCAATTTAACTGATATCAGTAGGAAATAAAATAAAATCTCTGCGTCTTAATTTGTCCCATCTTATTAAAAGAACTACATGTAAAAAAGTTAATACTCACCTACTAAAAATAAAACAAATCCTATTTACAGGCTAAAGGCATCTTTATCAAAATAGCTCCTGAAAACTGTAATACAGGTCCTATTGTTTAGTTTCGAAATTAAGGGACAAGTCCTGCAAGGTACTGAGCACCCTCAAATCCCATTGGCCTCAAGATAAAATGCGGAATATACTATCTGGAATTGCAAACAAGTGAAAGAACCATTTTTATTTCTGTGGGCTTAAAAAAATCTTTGAACAGATTTCCTTTGTCAATGCTTATCTTCTTTTAAGTCATGGCAACCAATCTTTGCCACTTTTGATACTCTGTCAACTCCATGTTGGACATTAACATACCCCTTTTAGATAGGAAAGATGATTCTCTGATAAAACACAGTATATCTTACAGTGCAAGTATGAAACAAATACCTAAGGGTCTGATTAAGAGAACAAGGCAAGAACAAAGGAGCCCATAAAAATTGGCTTTTATGAACTTGCATGACACAGAAGCCAGTCCAGTGTTTGTAGAATTGGGTCTATACAGATGCATAAGTGTTCTGTGGGATGACCATGTTATAGACTTTGCACCATTAGTACAGGCTTTACAATTATAACTTAGGCATTTACTTCATTCCAATTTTTTGGTAAGCACTCCAACTCCCCAAATTTTCATGGGTTTTATGTTTCTCAACCTGTCAGCATGATTTTACATCCCTTTCTACTGAATATGGGTGAGGAGGCAAGACTATAAAATGTCACTAGAATTCACTTGTATATTTTATATTATTTATGTAAATAATCATATATTATTTTAAAGAGAGGTTTAGTCATTAATGTGGCTGGGTCTATGGGTGTTTGATACTTCAGCAAATGAGAATGACAAGTAGTGTTGTCTCGTAAAACAAGATATAAAGGGCTAGATCATCAGCTGTTGTGAGCTTTGCTGATTTATGCCATCTGAGAATCTATTCCCTAAATTTTACTTTTAATAAAATAAGTTAAAAGGAAATTCAGATCTAGGGTTTAATCCTGGGTCTATTTAACTCAATGGCAAAATGCCCATTGACTTCAGTGGAATCAGGATTTCACCCTAGCTGTTCACAGATTCATAGAAGTGTAGGACTGGAAGAGACCTCAGTAGGTCATCTAGTCCAATCCCCTGCACTTAAGGCAGAACTAAGTAATAACTAGACCATTCCTGACAGATGTTTGTCTAACCTGTTCTTAAAAATTTCCAATAACAGAGATTCCACAACCTCCCTAGCCAATTTGTTCCTGTGCTTAACTATCCTGACAGTTTAGGAAAATCTTCCCAATGACCAACCTAAACCACCCTTGCAACAACTTAACCCCATTGCTTCTTGCTCTATCTACAGAGGTTAATGAGAACATTTTTTCATCCTCATCCTTGTAACAATCTTGTATGTATTTGAAAACTGTTATGTCCGCACTCAATCTTCTCTTCTGCAGACTATACAAACCCATGTTTTTCAATCTTTCCTCATAGTTCATGTTTTCTAGACCTTTAATCGTTTTTGTTGTTCTTCTATGGACTTTCTGCAATTTGTCCACATCTTTCCTGAATTTGTCCAATTGGCCGTGTGTTCTGTCCAGGTGGTAAGCCTCATGGGGGAGGACTCAGGTAGCCTTGTGAGTGAGAATGTTTAAGAACAAGACCAGGAGGGGTGGGGGTTAGTTGAGAAGATCACCCTCCTTGCTAAATTGGTAGTGGAACAAAGTCTGTGCCCATGGAAAAGGATCAGGCCCAGACAAGCAGACAGGCAGGCAGAGAAGAAAAAAAATGGAAAACCGGTTGGAAGCTCTTAGGGGCATGGTGGCAGGACTAAGGGAAAGCAGTAAGTAGAGGCATGGGGAATTTAACCCCCTGGAACAATAATTTGAATGGTAAAATCTGAGTTGAAACAGGGTGTCTATTGGAATTTAACCACCCAACATGTATGAAAGGAATGTCAAGGAAAAGAACATGTGTAGTGTATATTGTAAAAGGGGTAAGGAAAATGCAAATATGCAATGCTACTAATAAAAATCCTATTCGGCTCCAAGGGGCTACAATAGGTGGTGTTTTCCTTTTTGGATTACTGTGTGTTTTTGAAAACAGGAGTTAAAGGTAACAGGCAATCAGAACTCTGGTAAAAATTAATTGTGTCCCTTTTAAGTACAAGTTTTAACCTGTGAATGACTCTGGATCTAAAAGCGAGCCAGAAAGCATCTGTGTGGTAATGCAAATTGCCTAATTGATAAGGTAGAAGCCACTGAAACCTGGCCTGCCTATGAAACAAACACAGAAAAATATGGGGGTAATTCCTCTGTTTTGCCTGCAATCAGCAAGGGTATTTGTATAAGAAAGAAATATTTTAAACAATGACTGATTGCCCCAGAAGGGGTAGAAATATGTTTTTGTCTTTTAGAAAATTAGAGAAAGCTAATGCCAGTTAAAGAGCAATCCAACATACCATGCATTTACTGGCACAATAGAAATTGTGTTCTGTGTCCTTGTGGTGTTTTGTCTTGTGGCTAAAATTGTTTTGTTTAATTTTCTACAGGACAGCCTAGTTCAAAACCAAATGGAATGGTTAGAGCTAAATGCAGATACTTGTTTTATCCAACGTGGAATACAAAGTGGTTTGGTTACTATCAGGAATACTAAGGTTTTAATATATGTGACAGAGGCTGTGCCAAAAGCTGAGAAATGTTTTTAGAGTGCTGCTGGGTGCACTTTACACCCTGATCACCTTTGGCTCTCCCCGGATGGCCGTCTGGTTGTGCCTCAGCTGCTCTTGCCCTATTTCGAGCAAAGGGGGGGGATGATCTCTGCAGTTAACGAGATTGGTATGCACCTAATTTTAACTTGCCTGGTAGTTGGTGTTTTCCATCTCTGTAGTCTTAGATCTGCTGTTTTCCTTCCTTCTGGCCTTGCTATTTTGCAGGCCTGTGCAGCTGGATTTCTTTTGGGCACATTCAAGCCTCCATCTTTCTCGGCTGTCAGCCAAATCTTGACTATAAGCAGTGTCCTTGGGCGGAAGCCAGCATCTTATCTTCGGACTAAGTGTTGATTTCATTCATTCTCTGCTCCTTTCTTCTTCTTCTCTTCCCCCCTCGACCTCTCGTACCTGCAGACGAGGCTTCCACTTTCCACTCACACACCTTGACCCTCCCCAAAATGCTTTGTGATGCTTGCAACAGTGTTAGTCACATACAGTGCTGATCTGCCTTTCCTGGAGACTCACTGAGGGAAGGGGGTCAGCAATATAATATTGGAATAATACTGCCAGCAACATAATATTGGGAAAGCAGTTAAAGCTAGAAAAGCAGCACACCCCCTTGGGGACCTTTTGCAAATATTCAGATTGATTTTATTCAAATGTCTAAATGTTGTAATTATGAGTATGTGTTAGTTGTAGTTGATATATTTTCAAATTGGGTTGAGGCCTTCCCTTGAAGAAAGGCAGATGCCAAGACTGTTGTGAAACTTTTGCTTAAGGATTTTGTACCACAATTTGGCATACCTGTATTAACAGTGATCGTGGAACTCATTTTACTGGACAGATTGTAAAGGAGTTATGTGCAGCCTTGCAGATTCAGCACAACCTCCACTGCCCCCACCATCCGCAGTCTGCCGGGACAGTGGAACGTCAAAATGGAATTTTGAAAAAATAAACTGGCCAAGGTTTGTGCTGAGACAAACGTAAAGTGGCCAGATGCCCTCCCATTAGCATTGATGAATATGAGGGCCACTCCTAATTGAAAGACTGGACTCAGCCCTCATGAGATTCTAACAGGATGCCCGATGCAGCTTCCAGCGGCACCTCCACTGACCCTTACCCAGATGGACATTTATTTAATAGATGACATAATGCTTAATTATTGCCAGGCACTAATGAAATTTGTCAGGTCTCTTTATACACAGGTAAAAGAAGAACTACCCAAGGATCCTGAGCAACCCTGCCATTCGCTGGAACCAGGAACTGGGTCTACATACAGGTCCATCAGTGAAAGACTGCCCTGGCCCCGCGCTGGAAAGGCCCATATCAAATCCTGTTAACTACCAACACCGCTGTGAAATACCAAGGACTGACTGCCTGGACCCGTGCTTCGCACTGCAAAAAGGCCTCTCCACTGTGAGATGGCTCTCCAACTGTTGATCAGCCTGTCCCTCCTTCTGGTACTTCTTTTCCTCCTTCTGGACAGCAGGAGAAAAGGACAAGGTGAAGTGCTGTAACCTCTCCCTTGTCCACTAACAGAACCACCATACATTCACCATCTGCTGGAGGAACCCATTTATTACAGGGTGATGTGCTGGTAACCTCTCCCCTGTATGATGCTGAACCACGACTCTTCCAGGAAAGAAAAAGAAGGTATGTTCGTTCCGCTGAAACCGCCAAAGTCCAGGGATTCTTGACTACAAAAGACATTAAGAATTGGCCCTGGTGGAAGAGACAGAGTATTGTAACCTGGCAGGGAGGAACTTGTTGGAAATGCGCTTGGGACTGTGGTATTGAGTGGTGACTTGGGTTTATTCCGGGAACTGGGCTCTGTGCTTTCGGACAAGTACCTTCAGCATGTATAACCCTCCTTAATTGGCTTTCAGATGATAAATACCAAAGGCATCTTGCTGCCACGACCACTGTCCCCACCATTATCCTCATTACCACCCCTGTAATACATCCTAATACAGACAATACCATACACTCTGATGAAACCCAATGGCCAAGGCCTTTACACCTCAGTGATCCCTATGGGATGGTGCCAATAGTGCAGTAGCAAGTTGGAACATTTACAAAGGCCAACAATATGATGAGAAATTAGAGCAACTGGAAAAGGCACTGGTCTTATTATTGGAGCACAGTTAACCCAGGTACAGGCTGGGGTTGGTGAATTACATGTTATTTCTGCCCTTAGTTCAATGACCCAGAAGCTCTTGACAGAGATGGTATTGAATATCACTGAGGCAGGAAAGGGATTGCAGTGGGATCTGGCATGTTCAGAAATTCAGGATTTTCTGAATGACCAGCTCATGGCCATTTGGAGTGATCTTAAGCATCAGGCTTGGCCCACTGCCCTTACTAGTGCTTCAGGAATGCCATCTGATCTGTGGCCCTGGAAACATACTTGGAGATTTTCTGGGTGGAAGTGCAGACATTCGCAATGCTCCTTCAAACATACGACCGACTGGAGGGGTGTGGGCTCCCACATACCGAATCCTGCCGGGTCCGTGGGAAGGATGCATGTGGGATTGGATAATTCACTGTGATATTTGGGAAATTAAACCACCTGGTATGCCTAGCCGATTTATAGTCAGTGCTCCTGGAATAACGCCTGATGTTTGGATAGCGATAGGAAGCCAATGGACATTTTGGCCTTTAAAGCCCCTGCAGCTTCAGTGGGTACAAAAGCTGAAGCTAGGAGAAGTTGTCACTGTTTATGACAATGTTTGTTGGGAAGTATGGGACAAGGAACTACCCTGACAGGACACCTGCTTTTCCAAGCTAATGACAGCTGTGTGTATGTTAAGGCCACCACTTTACAAGACATACATTTTAATCTCACCACTGCTGCAGGCAATAATATTATTTATTGGCCTGCGGATAGAATTTTACAATCAGCCCTTAGGTTCCAGATACCCTTTCATTGGACTGCCTTAGTACCTGACCGGTTCCAAAATTTGCTTTCACTCCTACCAGAGGTCCAGTAAATCTCTGAATTACAAGGGCAGATTCATATGCTCCAAAATATATATCAAATTGAAAAGTATGCCTTTCATACAGCCTATAGATTGTCTATTTTATGTACTAAGTATGATGTATTGTGTTTTGTGACTAAGGTTATATAACAACCCCATCATATTATTATAATAGGAATGTTAATGCTTTTATTGTTGTTGTTTAGTTTAGGGTTAGGTTATTGTTGTTGTAAAGGATGTTCATACTAACCATGCATTATTGTTGCATCCAACCAAAACCAATGAGGCTGAACCATTTGATCTAGAATCAGAAATACAAGGTTTGATGAACATGGAGGTTTAAGATTGATAGTTGTGCTGGAAGCACAAAAGGGGGGAGTGTGGAAGTAGAGAAAAGGATAAAGGGAATTTGAATGCAGATATCCTAGTTTCTAGGAACAGAGCAAGAGTCAGACTAACACTAGCTCTAATAATGCGAGATTTCAAGGCAGGGCCTGGGCAAGTGGAAAGTGAGTGGGGAAAAAACTGTAAGAGATACTGTTTTTCGACCTTGCGTTAGATAACAATAGAATACTAACTGTAGCAGGAACTGCTGAGAAAAGTAAGATATCAGAAGGAATATGTATAACAAAATGCAGGTGTTGCTCATTATTGTATGTCACAAAAGGTATAAATGTTTGCCTAATTGTTTACCTAACGGAGACCTGCCTAGGGAGGAGACCTGCCCGTGTGTACTCTCCCGTGCATATTGCAATTGCTCAAAATAAAACTGCCTCTGACTTGTTGCTTCAGACTCAGAGTGAGGACATTGTTTTCCTTCCACAGAGGTTAATGAGAACATTTTTTCACCCTCATCCTTGTAACAATCTTTTATGTATTTGAAAACTCTTATATCCGCACTCAGTCTTCTCTTCTGCAGACTATACAAACCCATTTTTTTCAATCTTTCCTCATAGTTCATGTTTTCTAGACCTTTAATCATTTTTGTTGTTCTTCTCTGGACTTTCTTCAATTTGTCCACATCTTTTCTGAAGTGTGGTGCCAGAACTTGACACTACACTCCAGTTGAAATCTTACCAGTGCGGAGTTGAATCAAAGAATTACTTCATGTCTTGCTTACAAAACTCCTGCTGATACATCCCAGAATGATTTTTGCAACAATGTTACACTGTTGACTCATATTTATTTTGTGGTCCACTATGACCTCCAATTCCTTTCTCCAGTACTCATTCCTAGGCAATCATTTCCCATTTTGTACATGTGCAACTGATTGTTCCTTCCTAAGTGGAGTACTTTGCATTTCCCCTTACTGTATTTCATCCTATTTACTTCAGACCATTTCTCTAGTTTGTCCAGATGATTTTGAATTTTAATACTTTCCTCCAAAGCACTTGAAACCCCTGCCAGCTTGGTATTATCTACAAACTTTATAAATGTACTCTCTATCCCATTATATAAATCACTGATGAAGATATTGAACAGACCCAGACCAAGGACCAATCCCTGTGGGACCCCACTCAATATGCTCTTCCAGCTTGACTGTGAAACACTGATTACTACTCTGTGGCAATGGTTTTCCAACCAGTTGTATACCCACCTTATAGTAGTTCCATCTAGGCTATATTTCCCTAGTTTATGATAAGGTCATGGGAAACCATATCAAAAGCCTTACTAATGTCAAGCTATACCATATCTCCCACTCCCCCACTAGCCCCAAGGCTTGTTACCCTGTCAAAGAAAGCTATTAGTTTGGTTTGACATGATTTGTTCTTGACAAATCCATGTGGACTGTTACTTATCACCTTATTATCTTTTAGATGCTTGAAAATGGATTGCTTGTTTTTTTACTCCATTATCTTTCCGGGTACTAAAGTTAAGATGACTGGTCTATAATTCCACAAGTTCTCCTTATTCTCTTTATTTATGGTTTTAATCTTAGCAAATGGAAAGACTCTTAATCCTCCACCATCCTTTGTACAGCATTTTGAGTGATTTTTTCAGAAATAGTACCAATTAGAGCTGGTTGGGGGAAAAATGTCAGAACAGTTTTCAATTGGAAAATACTGATTTTACAAAATCAAAATGTGTTATGGAATGTATTATTTTGTTGAAACTTTTAATAGGAAATTATCTCAATTTTGCTTTGATAAGGTTTAACTGTTTTGTTTGACTATTGTTTTGACTTTTCTATAATATAACGATTTAAAAGTTGAAAAATTGACTGTTGTACTGTCCAAATGTTTTGGCAATGTTGAAAAAGAATGTTTTATGAATATTTCATTTTGTTAAAAAATCAGAGACTTTGATTTTTTCAACCCGGTTCAAGATGAAACCAAATTTTTTAAATCTTGGAAATTCCCATGGGATGGAAATCCTGTTTATAGCCAATACTTGTATCAATACACTTAACTATTTTTCAGAATAGGTCCCTCATTGAAAGATATCTTCAGTAGCAATGAGATTATTCTTTGTATAAATGCAGAAATAAAATAGCAGAGTTATTAAAAAAAAAAACTTCAGCAAGCAGAGAAAACATATGGAATAATTGTTAATAGCCTTTTCCCTACACTTTTGCTGATAACCACTATATTTGTGACTGAAGCACAGGGCTGGTAATCAGAAGACAATGACCGAAAGATTCAGCAAAGGTGTGCCTGAATTAGGCTTCTAGGGCCAGATTTTCAAAAGAGCTCAGCAGCCAGTAGAAACGCTTAAGGACAATGGGGTCTACTCTAGGATCTTATCACTTATTAAAAGACATCTCCTGTCATAAACTGGGGTGTGAGTGGTCATGCCCAGTGGTAAGAGTTGTAGGTGGTTAGACTTGAGGGGTCAAGCAAGAGTTGGTAGCCAGAGTCCAGAGCCAAGGATCATGCCAAGGTCAATAGCCAGGGTTCAGAGTCCAAGGTCATGCCAAGGTCAATAGTCAGGAGCCAGAGCCAAGGTCGGAATGGAGCTGATAGCCAGAAGCCAGAGCAAGAGGCAGGAACCAGGAACAAGGCAAGGGAGCATGAACAACGAGGGGTCATCCTTGTTGTACAGACAACTTCCTGGTACTCTTTCCAGGCTTAAATAGTAGGTTTGAGCTAATCAGAGGTAACAGGAGGGGCTGCCAATCATTTCTATCATGGGCAGCACTTCCCACAGTGATTGGTCTCCCAGGATATGTGGTGTCACTTTATCAAGAGTGACTTACACAGCGACACACAGAAAGTCTATCAAAGCCAGAAAGTAAAAGTCAGCCCTATTTTTGTTCTAAATAGAAGCCTAAAATTAGGCTTATCTCTATATTTATGTCTTCAACTGGTGGAGCCAGCACTATGGTGGCAAGCCATCTAAAATATTTCACTTTGTCTAGCAGTACAATCTGTCTGTCCAAGGTTATGAACCTGCTTTTCCTCATCAATATGTTGAGTTTGACCAAACACCAGAACAGCAAAGTCATATGATGTTATGAAAGACAGATGGAGTTGTTTATCATCTGCATATTAGCAACTGAGCTCACAAAAAGCTCATGTTTCTCATGGTGGCTCCATGTCAATGACGAATATGTCAAGATAATCTGTGAACCATGAAGTGGGAAGAGAGGAAATGATTGGTTTTGATTATGCATCCGAGGCCTTGTCAACATGGATTTTAATGGCCTCTGGAACAAATAAGCCTGGGGAATTTCTCATCACAGCTGCCTGGAAACTGGAATTTCTGTTCAGTTGGAAATTCTGATATTTTGGGGAGAAAAGAAAATCTTTTCAATCTGGAACAAAAAGCCAAAACTTCCTGCAAAATGAAAATTCCAACAAAATATCAATTTGGGACCATCCAGTCATTTTGTTTCAATAATGTCAAATTTCATTTTGACTTTTATATTATATTAAATTAAAACTTTTCCAGTAGAAAAAAATTGACCAGTTCCATTCACCATCATCACCAAAAGCATCAGTGTCACCATCTTCCTGAAACCTTTGGCGTTTTGAGTAGATGAATGAAAAGTACATGTTGACTTTGTCTCTGGACTTACATCCTCAAAACCTGGCTTAAGTGGGACATACATTGTACATAATCCTTTGCACAAGGTTGAATTTCCCTCTTAGCAATGGCAATGGTTACCAGCCTAACAAAAATCTATGCATACAATGCGCTTGCTCCTACACTTCCCTTGCCATTTATCCAAGCACCTCTTAAATCCAAGAAGATTAATTTTAAGGGACATTAGGCAATTTTTTCCTCCCTTACTCTCAGTCAGATCATGGACTGTGCAACATTTCATATTTCAAATTGGAATTTTTTATTTGTAAGAATGGAACTGTGGGTTTCTAATCCTTTTCACCTTGAGCCTTGGTTGCTCTTACATGTATTATTGTACAAGATATACTTTATTACTGACTTTATGAATTTCTAATACATTCTTGATAATTTTACTTTTTAAGATCCCTTGAGAACACTGAACATGTTGGATAAATGGCACAATATAATATTTTTTGCCAATCATATTCTCCTGCCTATGCTAGTTTTATTCACGTGTTATTCCTCCCACTAACTCTGTATTTCAAACACTGTTTAAGAGCTTTCCATCAGGTTTATGGCTGTATACTCTAAAGTGCTGTGGGGTTCAATGTATAAAGGTCATTATATGAACTAAACAATTCGATAGACAATAGGAAATTAATGTTTGAAGAACCAAGATACAAACATAGCAAACTAGTAAAAAAAGCTGACATGAATGTAAAATGTAATGAGAGCTGAGAATGGCATAGAATACTAAAGCGATGAAAAGCTGTAGCTTTCGTTGCTGAATATGCATTATTTTGTAGGGGGATATGATTGACAACATAAATATTATATTATGCTATTTTTCCAAAATTTGTTAAGTGTTCCCAAGGGGACTTAGAAAGCACAGTGATCCAGAGCATGTTGAAAATTTATAAATTCAGGTAAAATGCACATCTTGCAAAAATATAGAAATAAACAGCAACCAAAGCTCCTTTGAGGTGGAAAAGAGTCCTCACAAGTTTACTCTGAGAAATCAAAAAGCAACTCCAAAAGATTCAGTTTTGCCCAATCTGTACCTGACAGCAGCTAACTCAAGGCAGAAAAATGTCACTAATTATCTCTGAAGATAGATCCCCTCAAAGGCTATTGCTCCATTACATAGAAGAACCTTTCCCAGGAAACCAGTAAAAAGATAATTTAAGCAGAATTATCTACTTCTAAGAGATCTGGTCTTTTTAGGTCAGTATTAATACCATGTTTAAGTTAGCACTTACATAAAATCACTGATTGACAAGATAATTTCCCACTGTAAGGAGAGCTCAGATACCTTACGGTGTTCTCAAACTAAAAATGTTGGCATGGCTTTCAATTTCCTCATTGCTGGGGCAGATTTTGTGGTGCCATACAAGGGCCATGACAACACTGCAAATTCCCCCACAAAGGTACATCAGCCCTACGCTGTCCTCTTTGGAAGCCCTGCTCCAGGACGTACCCCAGTGATGGACCCCTGGGTAGCCTGGGTATAGTTGACATAAATTAGAGAAATGGATACTAGAGAGGGATAAAAAGCATGAGGCCAAAACACAAAAGATACTCAAATACTTACCTTGGTTTAGTCTCACCAAAATAATAATAATAATTAATTAAAAACACAATGATTTGAGAATCAGTTAGATTATATGACTGTACCAGTAACAGGAGAATTTGAAAGAAACTTCTAAATTTCTTCTGAAAACCTTCTAAATAACATTTTGATTTAAAAAAAATAGAATGATGTAAAATTAATGACAAACATTACATGCATTAAAAACTGGCTAACTCATAGGTCTCAAAATGTAATTGTAAGTGTGAAATCATCACCAAGCAAGAGTGTTTCCAGTGGGATCCCACAAGGATCAGTTCTTGACCCTACACTATTTTACACATTTATTAATGACCTAGAAGTAAACATAAAATCATCACTAATAAGGTTTGCAGATGACACAAAAATGGGGGCTGGTGGTAAATAATGAAGAGGACAAGTCACTGATTCAGAGCAATCTAGATCTCATGGTTAACTGGGAGCAAACAAACTATGTGTTTTAGTACAAATAAATGTAACTGTATACATCAAGGAACAAAGAAGGCAGGTCATACTTACAGAAAGGGGGGACTGTACCCTGGGAAGCAGTGACTGAAAAAGATTTGGGGGTTGTGGTGGATAATCAGCTGAACATGAGCTCCCAGTGTGCCATTGTGGCCCAAAAAGCGAATGCAATCCTGGGATGCATAAACAGGAGAAACTTGAGTAGAGAGGTCATTCTATCTTTATAATTGGCACTGGTGCAACCTTGTCACCCCCAGGGTGCAGTCTGGGAGCCATGGGAATCGCTGTGCTCCGTAACCCTCCAGCTGGGCTGGCCCTGCACAAACTGCTTTTTTTGGAGGTACAGCCAGCCTTACCAGGCCCTGTTATCACCCAACATGACAGCAGATGGCGCCACAAACCCAAACTGAGCTACCTGAGTGCTTTACCTAAGCCACTCAAAGATAGGCAGGAGACAATAGCTAATTTCCCAGCTCCTCCACCTTGAACCCTTGCTGGAGTATAAACCCAGAATTCTACTGTTTTACACTGCACAGGGATCTGTACAAAGTAAGCTCATTAATATGTTCGCTTTCCCCTTGATGTGGGAAAGATATTCAACAGCTTTTGTACACAAAGCTGAGATTTCCCCCAGACCCTTGACTTAAAGGCACTCTGATTTAGATTAAAACAAAAAACAAGTTTATTAACTACAAAGGATAGATTTTAAGTGATTATAAGGGATAGAAAACAAATCAAAGCAGATTACCTAGCAAATAAACAAAACACAAACTAAACCTAACATACTAGATGGATTGGATATGAGTTAGCAATTTCTCACAATGGCTGATGATACAATCAATCCACCAGATTTCCATACATAGGCTAGAAATCCCTTTAGCCTGGGACCAGCACTTCCCCCCAATTCAGTCTTTGTTCCTCAGGTGTTTCCAGGAGTTCTCTTGTGTGGGAAGTGAGGCCAAGAGATAATGTCACAACCCACCTTATATAGCTTCTCCATAGGGCGGGAACCCTTTGTTCCAAACTCAGTTCCCAGTCCAGCTTGTGGAAAAATACAGATACTAAAATGGAGTTCAGCACCATATGGTCTGGTCACATGCCCTGCTGAGTCATAGCAGCCATTACTTTCAGGATGGGTGAAACATTTACAGGAAGGCTAAGCTCTTCCATGGTCCATTGTCTTTGTTGATGGGCCATCTGCACTGTCTAGCTTCTTCATTTTTGTACCTGAACGGCTAGCTGTGGGTGTTTTCCAGAGTAAGCACAATTGAAATACGGATATATAGTCAATATTAAAAATTTCAGATACAAAAATGATACATGCATACAAATAGGATAATTATATTAATCAAATCATAACTTTTCCAGGGATACCTCACAAGACATATCTTGTACAATATGCATTATAACTACATCACAATCATACCATAATGATATCACTATGATGAATGTGGGGAGTAGTGTCACAACTGTGTTCAGTTCTGGTGTCCACAATTCAAGAAGGATGTTGATAAATTGGAGAAGATTCAGAACAGAGCCGTGAGAATGATTAAAGGATTAGAAAGCATATTTTATAGTGATAACCTCAAAGAGCACAATCTATTTAGCTTAACAAAAAGAAGGTTAAGGAATGACTTGATTAATCTGTAAGTATATACACGGGAACAAATATTTAATAATGGGCTCTTCAGTGTAGCAGAGAAAGGTACAATATAATCCAATGGCTGAAAGCTGAAGCTAGACAAATTCAGACTGGAAATAGAGCATAATTTTTTTAACAGTGAGAGTAATTAACCACTGGAACAATTTACCAAGGATTGTGGTGGATTCTCTATCACTGACAATTTTAAAATCGAGACTGGATTTTTTTCCCAAAAGATCTGCTCTAGGAATTATTCTGGGGGAAGTTTTATGGCCCACGTTATACAGGAGGTCAGACAAGATGATCACAATAGTCCCTTCTGGCCTTGAAATCTATGAATAAATAACCACCACCACATTACTTGACAGAACATGAAAAAATATTTTTATTATTACTTTCCCCCTCAAACACTCCCATTGGCTTAAGTTTTATCTACTTTTTTAATCCCTTACTAAAATACAGCTGTTGAAGTTTTATGACAAAAAAATCAAGCTGTCTCTTGTTAATGAATTTAAAATACACTACTAGTCATTAAGTAAAAGTGCTAATGTATCAGTTAACATAACATTCAGTGCCGTGCACAACAAGAGTATGTCTACACTGCAATGGAACATCCGCAGCTGGCCCGTGTCAGCTGACTCAGGCTCATGGGCCTTGGGCTACAGAGCTATACAATTGTGGGTCTATAAAATTCCTCGCTCTCCTCGTGGAGTCCCAGAGACCTGGCTCCAGCCCAAGCCTGAATGTCTACACTGAAATTTTATAGCCCCACAAGCCCGAGTCAGCTGATACAGGCCTGCCAGAGGTGTATTATTGCAGTGTAGACATACCCTAAGACTTTTATTGTCTAGAGGAACAGTGTTCTTTAAACACACTTTGAATTAAATTTTCCCTCTGGTTTCTTCGCCCTGTGTTCATTGACAAACTCTGTAGGAACTATTTGGCGAGTGTGTTATGCAAATTCATGTTCTATGGCCTATGCTATACAGGAGGTCAAACTAGATGATCACAATGGTCCTATCTGACCTTGAATTATAATAGTGCTTGTGTTTCCCCGGTATTCTCCAGTATTCTTTACAAATGAATATGATGTAAAGAAGCTACTCCAATTCCAGGCTCTCTTAAGGACTGAATAAATAATTAGGAAGTAGAATGGTAGAAGGAGGAACACACATTAAAGAGATCAATGGGCCTGAGAAATTATAGAAAATTTAGAATAGGATTTTCAAAAGTGCTGAACAATGACTTAATTCTGCTCCCATTGAAGTGAAAGTGAGGGGTGGGTGTGGAAGGGAAGGGAAAAAAAATCTATTTATAGACATGAATGCCCCAATTCAGGAGAGTACTTAAGCACACAGTTAACTTTAAGATACTTAACTTTAAGCATGTGCTCAAGTGCTTTCCTAAATTGGGGACTTGTAGAACAGTATTGGAAAACTTATACTTCCATATGGATAGTATTTCAGTTGCTAATGCTGTCACTATAGTACTTTTCACTAATAACAAATTCCTTGAAATTGCGATTGCATTTTTAACCAAAAATAAAACATTGTGGACAGTTGTATGTCTTTGCTTTCAGGCAGCAGATTTCAGCTTTTATGAAACCCAGGGCAAATTACACATAAAGTGCTGATCTCTTACCTATTGAATTATAAGCGAATACCAGCTGTTCTCAGTGATCTAACTATTGAAGGAAATGAGGAGAGGGAAAAAAACACATTATGATCTCAACTTGTCCAGACCACTCAGAGAAATACAGACAAATGCTGTCACGATTGCTTACGGTTATCTGTGTCCACATAATTTGTGCTGTGTATTTGGTTAACTACAGAAGAAGCTATATGTTAGAAGCTGGAATCATATTGTGGGGAGTAAATTCAGAAAGAGCATTTTGACCAATGAGTCTGGCCTACATTTTTCAGGACTATGATGTACAGAAGCAAAGTTGAGGTAAAACTAAGAGCTAAGTGCTCAATGGGTCGGAACACAAAACGCTTCACATTCCAGTCACATACATAAAAATAATTGTACACTGAAAGTGAGAATGATAATAAATATAATTTTATGCCACCTTTCATCTGAACATTTTAAATCATCTAAGAATTATATATTAATCTTTACAACACCTGCAGGAGGTACACTAGGTAAAACATATTATTCCAGTTTTCAGAATGAGTAAACTGAGACACAACAGTTACAGATTTGCACAAGGTAATATTCTATGTCATGTACAACCCTGGACTACTAGCAACTTGTCACTCTACTATCCACTTAACATGACATTTTCTAAAGAGACTAAATGACTTAGGAGCACACATCCTATTGAAAGTCAATGGGACTTGTGCTCCTAAGTCATTTAGGCTCTAAGGACAATTCCATTCTAAATCATTGTTGTGAAATCAGCTGTGGGATTGTTGCTCATGCAAATTCTCATTTGCCCAAACAAATGCAAGATTTGTTTAGCCCTAAACTTACAATATTTTAAAACTTTAAATATGCAAGGCAAGCATTGCAGAGGCCATTGGTGGGACTTTTGTTTATCAGTTTTGATAGTATATTTTCATACTTAAAATTAACATTGCTATATTCACCCTCTTAATATGCATGTTTTTCTTCTTTACATTAATGGGAGTTGCACATGTTTTTGGAGAGGCAAGGAAGATTAACATAAATAATCCCATGAAAGCAAGGCAATTAAAAGTTACGCCTGAAATGAAATTCCATCTTTAACACACTCCATTGTGTATAGATTTAACAGCACAGATGGTTCAGTACTTTAGATCACTTCTCTTCTGGTGTCATCTACAATACTGAATCAAATTTCAATTTTGGGGGAAAAAAGGCAATCTGCCTGTGGTTTTCATTTTTAATTATGTAAAGTATTTTAAGGATGAGTTTCATAGTTAATGTTTTTGATAATTGTCAAAGACAGCTGTCATGATTATATTACAACTTTGGTTCAATAATATTAGTTAGAATTTTTGTTATATAGTACATATTATGATATTACCTCATATTTATGTTGTCTTTAAAATTTGTAATTCTGTAGTTCATTGGTTTAAAAACAATACAGAAAAACTATTTGAATGTTGTGAAGAATCTGGAACACTGAAGACATCAGTCACTATAGCCAGTACCTGAGGTTAGAAAATGCCTGGTTAATTTTATTTATTTTGTCTATTTTCTGCAAAATGCTGATAGGAAAATCCACAGCTTTTTGAGCCCCATCCCAAACAATGAAGTACTGAACATCTCGCAGGAAAGACTGATCTCCTGAGATATTTAGATGAATTTATTAACCTATTCAATTTGGATAGGTTCAGTACTTTTGGATGTTTATAGGAACCAAATTTCCAAATGTTTGGCATTTTCCCAATGTGAAGAAGAATCCCAAAGGCCTGATCTTCATCAAATACTTGACCAAATTTTGGGGGGTCTGTGAATTGAGCTGGAAA
The DNA here is from genome assembly GCF_002925995.2 of Terrapene triunguis. Classification (NCBI taxonomy): domain Eukaryota; kingdom Metazoa; phylum Chordata; order Testudines; family Emydidae; genus Terrapene; species Terrapene triunguis. The sequence goes on from NW_020664530.1 coordinate 14,710,060, forward strand.
TCTTATTAGTAAGGACTTCATGAGATTTCTGGCTGTACAGTTTTTTCTGATAGATTACAGTATAATGTAGTAATAACTTATAGAATAATAGTATCATAGAAAAGTAGGACTGAAAAAGACCTCTAGAAGTCATCAAGTCCAGCCACCTGTGCTGAACAAGTAAACCTAGACCATCCCTGGCATGTGTTTGTCTAACCTTTTATTTAAAACATCAAGTGATGGGATTCCTCAGCCACCCTTTGAAGCCTATTCCAGATTTTAACTCTCCTTATATTTAAAAAGTTCTTCCTAATAGCTAACCTAAATCTCCCTTGTCGCAGATTAAGCCCATTACTAATTGTCTGACCTTCAGTATCCATGGAAAACAATTGAACACCTTCCTGCTTATAACAGCCCTTAACACATTTGAAGACTGTTGAACTGTTCTGATCATAGGTGCCTACTTCCCCTCTGCCCGGTGGGTGCTCGCCCGCCCCCGCCCCTGGCCCCGCTCCTTCACCGCCTCTCCCCGCCCCTGCACAACCCTCACCCTGCCCCCATTCCACCCCTTCTCCAAAGTCCCTGCCTCCATTCCACCCCCTTCCCCCAAGTCCCCACCCCGCCTCTTCTCCGCCTCTGAGTGCGCCGCATCTCCACTCCTCCCTCTCCCTCCCAGAAAGTCCTAAGTGCCACCAAACAGCTGTTAGGTGGCGGGGGGTCAGGAAGCACTGGGAGGGAGAGGGAGAAGTGGGGACACAGTGTGCTGGGGTGGGGGGAGAAGGAGACGAGGAGGGGGGGGAGATTGGCTGTCGGTGGGTGCAGACCACCCACTAATTTTTCCCCGGAGCACCCATGGAGTCGGCGTCTATAGTTCTGATGTTTCCTCTCATTCTTCTTTGCTCAAAACTGAACATGCCCAGGTTTTTAAATCTTTCTTCACAGGTCAGGTTTTCTAAACTTTTTATTATTTTTGTTGCTCTCCCCTGTACTTGCCACTTTGTTCACTCCTTGCTTGAAGTGTGGTCCCCACAACTGAACACAATAATCCATTTGAGGCCTCACCAGTGCTGTGCAGAGTGGGACAATTGCCTTCTGTGTCTTACATATGATAAACCTTTTAATACATCCCAGAATTATTAGCTTTTTTTGCAGTTGCATCACAATGACTCATTCAATTTGAGATCCCACTATAACCCCCAGATCCATTTCAGTAGTACTACCACCTACTCAGTTATTCCCCATTTTGTAGTTGTGCATTTGATTTTTCTTTTCTAAGTGAAATACTTTGCACTTGTCTTTATGGAATTTCATCTTGCTGATTTCAGTCTAATTTTCCAATTTGTGGAGGTCATTTGGAATTCTAATCCTGTCCTCCAAAGTACTTGCAACCCCTACCTGCTTGGTGTCACCTGGAAATTTATCAACATGCTCTTTGTTCCATTATCTAACTCATTAATGAAAATATTGACTAGTACCAGACCCAGGATTGACCGCCCTAGATATGGACCTTCCCGTCTGACAGCAAACTATTGATGATTACTCCTTGAGTATGATCTTTCAAGCAGTTATTTACCCACTGTGACATACCACATTACAATCCAGACCAGTGGGGGCAGTATCCTCCCTGTCCTACAACCTTGGATGCCTTACAATGCCTAGCTGAAGAGGTTCCCACCTGGGTGACTCACAAAGAGTCTTCTAGCATGCAAGGCACAACCTCCCACCCCCAAGTGTCTCTGTGTAATTGCAGCCTGCCAGTTACACCCTGACTCTCACCAACCTTGGTTATGCTGCAGGGTGACCCCAACACACCTGCAGTCCTGAATTTTCCCCGATAAATGTATGTCCTGTATTGCCCAGCCCTTTCCTCAGCTGTATCAATATTTTTGCCAGCTTATTACCTTAATTAGAGTTACCCAGATACTTCAATTTAAACATAAAGGATTAGATAAAACAGTAAAAACTAGTTGATTAACTACAAAGAGAGATTTTAAGTAACTGCAAGTAATAAGGTATAAAAGTCAGACATGGTTACAAGAAAAATAAATATAAAATATTTATTAATGTTTAACTTCACAAACAATACTAGAGTCAAGCAAAAAATTCTCACCACATGCTTTCAACCAGGTTAGTGACCAAACTCTACCCCTAGTTTGCTCATGAGAATATAATTTGTTCTCGACAGATCCATGTTGGCTATTCCTTATAAGCCTGTTAGCCTGTAGATGCTTACAAATCGATTAATAATTTTGTTCCAGTATCTTTCTGGGAATCAAAGTTAGGCTGACTGATCTATAATTTTCTGGGTCTATAATTTTCTATGTTTTCCCTTCTCCAGACCTCTGGGACCTCACCCATCCTCCTTGAGTTCTAGAAGATAATCACTAAGGGCATGTCTACACTGTAATCTTAAATTGACCTATGTTACGTTGACTTATGGCCACTGCAGTGATGTCCACACTACCCTCTTTCTGTCAGTGGTGCACGTCCTCACCAGGAGAGCTTCCACTGACTGAAGAGAGGCAGTATGGGGGGCTGAGAGCCAGGGCTCTCACCTCTGCGCAGCTCCTCGCCAGAAGCCCAGCTGCCCCCTGGGGCTTCTTGCCTCTCTGCTCCCAGTCAGGAAAAGGGGGGAAGCCACTTGTGGCTTCTCACTTCTGGTGGGGAGATCATCACCTGGAGTCCAATGGGCTGCCATACTCCCTGTGAGGAGTGGGGAGCCATGAGCCAGGGGGCAGCAGGGCTCCTCACAGGGACCCTGGGTGGCAGCCCAAGAAGGAAGCCTGAGTGGCAGCCACCTTGGAGCAGATACCCTGCCTTATGTCAACCTAACTCTGTAGTGTAGACCAAGCCTAACTGTTCCGAGCTTGCTTCAGCTTGGTTCCTGAAGTACCCTAGGTTGAGTTTTGTCCAGTCTTGGTGACTTGAATACATTTAACTCATCTAAATATTCATTGACCTGTTCTTTCCCTATTTTGTCTTGTTTTCCTTTCTCTTCATAATTAGTATTAATTGTGTAGAATATTTGGACACAGTGAAGACTGAGGCAAAATAGACATTGAACACCTTGGTCTTCTTGATATCATCAGTTATTAGCTCTCCTTTCCCGTGAAGTTGAGGACCTACACTTTTCTTCATCTTTCTCTAGCTCTAATCTATTTAATAAACCTTTTATTGTCTTTTGCATCCCTTGCTAAGTGTAACTCATTTTGTCTCTACATACTTGTGCTATTCATTTATACTCCTCCATGTTTCCACTCTTTGTAGGACTGCTTTTTGATTTTTAGGTAAGTAAAGAGCTCCTGATGGAGACATATTGCCCTTCTACTATTTTTCCTACCTTTGCTTTTCATCAGGATAGTTTGCCGTTGTGCCTTCAATATTGTCTCCTTGAGAACTGTCAGCTCTCCTGAACTCTATTTTTCCTTAGATTTTCTTTCCATGGGACTTTACCTACTAGCTCTCTAAATGTGTGAAAATCTGGTTGTTTTTTTTAAAATAAATTGCCCTTATTTTGCTGATCTCACTCTTTTCTTTCCTTAGAATCAAGAAATCTATCATTTCATGATCACTTTCCACAAACTGCTTTCCACCTTCAGGTTCAGTCTCAATTTCTGCCTGATCAGAAACAAGTCTACAGTGGCTGTCTCCCTGGTTACTTCCTCCATTTTCTGAAACAAAAATTTGTCCCCAGTGCATTCCAGATTTTGTGTTTTGCTGTTTTAGTTTTACAGTGGATATCTGAGTAGTGCCCCATTACTACCAGGTCTTGTGTTTTGAATATTTGTTTTATTTGTTTGAGAGATGCTACATCCACCTCCTCTTCCTGATTTGGTGGTCTATAGTAGACCTCTACCATGACATCACCCCTATTTTTTTAGCACTTTTATCTTTACTCAGAGACTTTCAACTGATCCACCTCTCACCTCCTTCTAGACAGCAGAACAAGTGTATATAGTCTTGATGTGTAATACAACACCTCCTCTCTTGTTATACTGCCTGTCCTTCCTGAACAAGCTATACCCCTCTATACCAATATTCCAGTCATGAGATTTATCCTACCAAGTCTCTGAGACTCCAATTATCATAATTTAGATTAAGTACTAATACTTCCAGTTCTTTCTATTTATTCACCACAGTTTGTGCATTTTTGTATATACCTCTAAAATGCTGAGCAGATTCCTCCATCGTTTTTACTCGTGTTGCATCTATGATCACAATGTAATTTTACATGCCGCCCCCCCCCCCGCACCCAACATCTAGCGCTATGTTAAGGTTGCCATTTTTTTATGCTTACCTGTGGGCTTTTCTCGCCTGCCCTCTTCAAACCTAGTTTAAAGCCCTCCTCACTCGGTGAATGATTCGGTACACAAAGATGCTCTTCCCTTTCTTGGTCAGGTGGACCCATCTCTTCCCAGCAGATCTTCTTCCACGAATAGCACCCCATGTTTGAGGAAGCTGGAGTCCTCCCATCAATAGCATGTGACAGAGTCTTTCTTTTCTGATCCTGGTAAAAAAGCAGAAAAATGAATACTTGCTTGAATATTCAACAAGCCATTGGATTTGGTTGCGGTCTTAGAAAAAAAAGCTGAACAATGTCAGAATGTTGAGATTGCTTCTATTTTATAGACTTTGAAATTGACTGATTTTTAGTTTTTACATAAAAAGCCAGGTTTTAGGCAAACAAAACATTTTTGCTACAGTTTGGATAAAAATGTCAATTTAAAATGTTGAGAGTCCACATTTGTGAATTTTTCATTTATGAAAAAACAAATTAAATTTAAAATACAACTTGTATTTGAATACTTACAAACTAGACTGTAGGCAAGTCATTTAATGTCTTAATTCCCCCTCTGTAAAATGGTGGTAATACTCATTTAGCTTACTGCATATATGTCTGGTGGAATTTTTAATTTATCTTCATTCCCTTGATAGACTTTTAAATAATATTTAAATTTTGAATTATTTTGCCTTCTGGGTGGGTGACTTGGGCAATAAACACCTGTCCTAAATTAGCACAGTTAATCAGCAGCCTTCTACTCACAGGTAGAGGTTATACTTTAAGAATTATACCCAGATAAGACAGTGATATTTTGCTATGCACACAAACTTAATAGAACACAATATACAGCTGAAGTGAAACAAAAAAGTTACTGATTTATATTTCAGAGAATACAATGTAAATCAAGGACCTGTCACTATTCACTAATAAATATGTTCTAAAAGTCAGCAGAACCTCAGAGGAATTTCTTGTGCATTTCATTGAAGAAATTACAAATGTAATTCCAGCAGCGAGAAAATCATTATCCCTAGTTTAGAGTCCTTCTGCAGCACTTACCTCTGAGTCAATTATTAAAGTCAATGGTTATCTCCTTGTGGTATCCTACTGTATTTTAATTGAATTCAGAAGATTTTTTTAATTATTAGGCTCTTCTGGACTCTTGTTCATTCAATCAACATTGATCTCAATACAAATAATAAGGAATTTATCAAAATGTTAGTGTCACAAAGGGGAAGTACAGCACTTCATTTGTGATAGGATGTGTGAGCTCCATCTAAATCAACGAAAAACTAAGTACAGTGGAACCCCGCTATAACGCGATCATTGGGGTCCAAAAAATTCAATCGCGGTAAATGCGGGGTTGCGTTACAGTGGGGTTCCACTGTACTTGTGTTCAGCTTCTGCGCCCTGGCTAGGGGGAGGGAGGGAGCGGGGTGAGAGAGAGAAGGGGGGTGGCCAGGGCTTCCTTCAGCTGGGGCGCTGGCCACTCGGCCCCTCCTGCCGCCAGGGCCCGATTCCTGGGGCAGCACTTGGGATTGCCGGCTGGGGGGGAGGGAAGGGGAGTGCGGGGCTGGCCGCGCTTCAGCCGGAGGTCCCGCTGGGAGAGTGGGGCTGCCGCGCTCCGGCCGGTGCTCTGGCCAGGGGAGCGGGGCCCCCCAAAACGACCGCCGCCGGCCTGCCGCACCGACTGCCGGGAGGGCTCCGCGCCATTCTCCAGCCCGTTCCCAGCAGGGCGCTCCCCTCCTCCTCGCTGCCGCCCCCTACATCGGTTGGCAGGGAGGGAAGGACGCGGGCTGCAGCGGGCCCTGCCGGGGACAGAGGTGAGAACCCCAGGGGCACGCCGGGGCTGAAGGGAGAGTTGCTCCTGCTGCAGCCGCTGGGGCATGGATCCCAAACGCCCGGCACCTGCCAGACTCGCCCCGCACCTGCTGCAGCCGCTGGGGCCAGACTCGCCCCGCGTTATAAACGAATTTGTGTTATCACGGGTTGCGTTATAGCGGGCTTCCAGTGTACATCCACTTTTTATTTTGTGCAAGTGTTAGCATGTACTATTATGTCTTAAACTGCTTAGAGGTTAGGAATGAGTAATTTGGTTTAATAAATAAAATTTGTCTCCTCCAAAACCTTTCCCTGTTTCTGGAATTTAATTTGAATCAAACCTTGAGAAGCTTCTGAATTATTCAAATACATTTTTTGTTTTTTGCTAGAGTCCTGCAATTGCCAGGAGTGTTGATATAACACAAAAAAGCCCTCATGATTTTCACTTATGATAGGGAATCCCAGAAAGTTCATGACATTCAGTTCTTCGTGGATCTCTAGCCTATTTTCTCAAATTGGAGAGCTTTGGGTTTTTGGCTCTGTAACTTCTCTGATCCTAGAGACAGGAGAAACTTTGGATCCACATCTCACCTCTTGACGGCTTTTCCAAACCGAACTTGAATTCTTTTAAGTTTGTTCATTAATAGTAGAAATGGAGCACTATTCATAACAAATTATTGTATTTAATATCATAATACATTCATAGATATATGTTCAATAATATTGTTACCTCCATTTTCTAGAACATCAGCTTTCTAGATTTTTTACTTTCTCAGCTCCCCCTGAAACAACCTTCTTGCTTGAATGCACATGAGATGGATTTTTCAAAACCACTGAGCAGTAGCCTAACTTGTCTCCTATTGAAGCTCATGCTGAACATTTTAAAATGTCCATTCACAGGTGTTTGTTATTATGGTTAATGTGTTTCACTTCTACAGCCTGTAGCCCCCCCAACTCACACATACTTTAAAAAAAAATGTGTACCCAAACAGAGCTCCGTAATTATTTTGTTCGTCTAAACCATGCTCTGTGATTAAAAAGGTAATTCCAGTAGAGAACAAAGGAGCTTCATGAAATGAGCAAGATAATACAAGGGAAAGGAATCCATATGATATGCTATAGTCATTCAGTCATGTAAACAATTATCTGTTCCAGCTGACAATTTCTCAGTATGTGAATCTTTAAACTGCATACCCATTTTGATTTATTCAGTCTTCTGTCCTGTTTCTATCAGATACGAAAACAGCAAACTGAAAGCAAAAGAAAGCTTTCAGATCTGAAAGTTTTATGTTTCTGAGCAAAATCTGAACTTTGCTTCATGAAATTAACATAACTGTGTTAATAAAATTGTGAGAATAAATCATATTCAGCCACTTGTTCAACTTATGAATAGTATAGTATTTCAGAGGGAAAACATGATTTGCAAGAGAAGGCCAAACAGGAGATATTTAAGATGATAATGACACTGCCGCTTACGGCTGAGAGAAAGGGAGGGAAGACTTGCAAAACTTCATTTAATCTTGTCTTGCTTCCAGAACAGGTAATTTTCCTTGTGTTTCCCTTTTCTTTTGACAGCATGAATCAGAACTTTTATTCATAGCCTATGATCCTCACAAGCATGAATTCTATCATGTAATGGAAAGAATTGTAGCCACTAATTTGAAAGTCCTTATGAATAAAAACCAAATGTTTAGCAAAAGAGAGAGAGACAGAGAAATACATTGGGTGTCATGACTGTAGAAAATTAAAAGACAAATTTGCCTAAATAATTGTTAATTTTCCCAGCTTAACGCAGCCAGCAGCCTCAATATTGCTGCTTAATTTAATTTTTTTAAAGTTGAATTATAAAGCTGAGTTGTCAAGCAGAGCTGTGCAAAAACACCAACCCCCGCCCCCACACACACACAACTCATACCAGAGAAAACAGCAAAATATTAACCACATGTATATTAAGTGACATGTAGTTTTGCCTAAAGTTTTTCATGACAATGATATTGCTGCTGGAAAAATATTTTACATATGAATGCTCAGCGGGAGCCAAATTCTGATCGCATTGAAATTGATGGCAAAATGACCATTGACTTTTTAGGCACTAGGATATGGGCCAGAGCTAAATTCAAAAATTTCTGTGGAAGATGGAAAGATTCTTCTAAATCAGCAGTGGGAGTACATCAAGGATGATGAACTTATCCCTTTCAATATCCAGTGCCATGGAATAGTATAAAGGGTATAACTAGGAACAAAATCCTTAAGGGACAAATCCTGTGTTCTTTTAGGACAGAATTCTACAACTGAATCCACTTGTTGAACTCTACACCCTCATAGGGCACAACCCATATAGAATTAACTGTAGGAAGTGGAAGGTTCAGCAATATGACTTTAGATTTTGTCAGACTGTTTTTTACAGCTTAAGAAATATTTACTTTTTTGAAAGACTGAATGAAAACAAAAAACAGCATCGACTTGACCTCTGGGAACTAAATATAGGCAGGTGCTAGGCAAGCTTCCACTTCCCCATAGCTATGTCTGGGAATATAAATTTTAACAGGATATGCACAATTCTGGGCTTCTCTTTGACAGAAATATGTGCAAACTAAATTTGCGATCAACATGGGTGAATATTTAAAGGTTCGGTTCTATTTGGAGAGGCATCCAAAAATTCAGACACTTAAATAAGTAATCCAAGCTGAGACTCTTACAGAGTCATAGTTTATCATGACCTCGGGTACTGTCTACTTATTCCTGAAGTAGAATTCATATGAAAATAACCTAGCTAATGGTGTTTCGGCACTTCAGCTTCTGATATCAACAAGAGGAACATAGTGCAAATGCAAACACAAATAAAAGAAACCAAAATAGAAACTGTATATTCATCTTCTGAAATAAATAAATGGAGCACTTTGAATTTGGGGTGAAAGGTTCTGATGTTATGTCAGCTTGTTCACTCAACTCCAGTTAGGTTAAATGTACCAAACATATTGCCACTTGTGATCAGAGTCATGATTTCAACTCAGATTTCCAGAATAAAAGGCTACTGAAGTAACTATCTTTGGCCATGTAGGTCCCATAGGTAGGTACTATATCCTTTCTGCCCATCCTGTAAATACACATTTTTATGTAAATCAATAGGACTTCCACCAAAGGTTGAAGGAAGCATATGACTTTTAGATCTCAAGGATTTTGGGGAACCATCTGCAGCTTATCTTTTATCTACAAAACATTTGAAAAGTTTCTTGTTTTCACTCTACTTTGTTTCTATTGTTTTTTCCAATGCCTCCAACAATTTTGTTACTGTATTCTTAATAATTTCATTTGAAAATATATAAAACATTTCTTCTCATACCACACTGTTCAAATTGTTCCCTAAGAGTTGTGTATTGAATTACAAGAAAAAACATAATTTCAGGGAAATTAAACACCACTATTAACAATAAATTGGACCTCATTACATTTTCATAAGCCTTGATTTACGATGATTATAAAATTATAGTTTAATTGCTGTGGGTGTAAATGTTTTCTTCTTGGATATTATTGGTTTCCTACCACCCCCCATGTCCTCTCAAAGAACAGCATAGTTAGTAAATTATAGGTGCCTAATAAACTGCTTGTTTCTTATGTACATATTAAGTTAATAGATGACTAGTAAGAATATGAGATGCCCATTAGTTTAATTATTTTAATTAATTAATTTAGGGGTAGCGTTTCTTTGAATAGAATCTTATGCTATCCATTTGAATGCTACCAACTATATGCATGCATGTATTATAAAAGAATAGCGCAATCACTTCTACACCAAAAAGTCAAACACCCCATTCTCTTGCATGCTCCATTTTGTGAGTACACTGCGGCTGTCAAAAAGAGTGACTTTAATATTTAAAACAAAATATTCCTCCCCATTCACAACTTCTCCAAAAGAAGTCTTATCTATTTCCATATGCTCTTTTGTTACAAAGAGAAGTTAAAATAATGTATTGAAAAGAATCTCATTGACATATTAGGCAGTAGAAAATACTTCAAGCACAAAAGTCATGATGCCCTTGAATCTGTAATGCCATCTCTCGTGAGGCATAAAGGCACAGATCCTCAAAAGGTATTTCAGTGACTATCTCCCACTGAAGTCAATGGCAGTTAGGAACCTAAATACTTTTGAGGATCTGGGTCTAAAAGCCTTCAACTCCTATTTAGTACATTGGTAGCTGAGATCTCCACAACTGCCAGGAGGTTCTCAGCATCTATCAGATTGGGCCCAAAGGTAACATTCAGAACCAGATCACTTCCACCATTTGCTTTTTCTTTTTATTGTTGTTTTAGCCAATGATTAACCCTCAAATACAAAGAAATATAGAGCATGGGGACACCAAATGGACACTTTCAAAATAACAGTTTGAGCATCAAAGAGGCCTGATGCTGCAGACATTAATGCAAATATCCTTCGCAATGATTAGTCCCAATGGAATCAATAGGATTACTCACATGAGTGGGTTTGGAAGAATGGGTCTTTAGAGGGGAGGAGGAGGAGAAAACAGCATATGAATGCAGCTCCTGGAGAACATTTTACAATGAGTGTTTTTTCTTTTCTTGAGCATAAAAATGACAGTCAAAAGAGGTCAAAATATGAGGTGAGTCCCCCAATAATTCATTTCAAGGCTTTGTTAGTAACAGAGAGAAGAAGTTCGAAGAGTAGAAGAGTATGGATTCAGTTGCAGACCTTTTCCCAGTTCTTTTCTTTTTCTTAACTGTTTAAATATGACCAGTTAGAGAAAGGAGGATATATGAATTTGTAGGCTCAGAACAAACGTCTATGTTGTAATTTATTTTTGCTTTTTCTAAGTGATGTGCCAGTGTAATTTACGTCAGAGCCTTGCACTGCTCTTAATAGTGGACAAAACTCTTGTTGACCTCAATGAAAATTGGTCGTGTGGACAGAGATTGATAAAGAGTCCCTAATTCAGCAAAGCACTTAAGCATGTGGTTAACTTTAAGCATGTGATTAAGTCTATCTCCATTCATCAAAGCATTTAAGCACGTGCTTGACTTTGTTGGGACTTAAGCACATGCTTAAGTACTTTGCTATGTATGGATGCACTAAGTACATGCTTAACTTATAATATGTAAATCAAACTGTATGTGCCAGGCCCCGATCAAAAGATCATTGAAGTCAAGGATCATCACCTATTAACTTCAGTGGGCTTTGGACCAGGGTCTGAGAGTGAAAGTGCATTAAGAATATACCTAAAGATATTCATACCCCTTATTGCTTGGTATGCTCTTTCTATTGGTGTAAAGACTACCTTACAGCAATATATAGCTTATTTTGCTGTCCATATTGGAATAAGCTATATTGTTATAGTCATGTCCACACCAGGGTTATTTTTGCTCCTTTAAGTGGTCTAATTAGTGCAGCAAAGCATTCCAGTGTAGACAAACCTGAAACTACATAAATTAAGTTAATTAAGACACTTAGAATTTACAATTTGACTCAATCTTCCCTAATTATGCTAGCCTCTTGTAGCAATATTCCCACTGTTTTGTGATTGTAGACAATTTCTTCCTTAGGTTCATTGATTTTTATCTTTATAATTATACATGATGGGCCTGACCCTCAGCTAGCGTATACTGGTCTACATCCATTAATTTCAGTGGACCTATGGCTGATTTACACCAACAGAGGAACAGGGTTGCTATTTCCTTCTTTTTCTTCTTACATATAATTATTTTTTAAAAATACTGTCCTCCAACCTGAAAAAAAAATTCTTCCTGGCAGGTTGAATTCCATTCAATAACACCAAGTTCTTCTTTTTAAATAAATAAATCACTCAATCAAATAAATACATAAAATATAAGATTCCTCTCTAGCATCAGGGCATGTGAAGTTTTGAATGGCTAGTTCTGTATGTGCTCCACTGCCATTTCATACCATGCAGATGCACACACACATATGGAAAAATAAGGGAAAGGAAGTTCATCATCAAAATGAAATATTTGTTTCTGTGCTGTGTGTTAGAGAACCTTAGCCCAGAACCTTATTGGGGGAACTCTTGGCCCCACTAAAGTCACTAAGAGTTTTCAAATTGATTTCAGTGAGGCCAGGATTTCACCAAGCAGACCACATCGTGCCCATATCTCAGTATCTAGAGTATTTCCAAGCAGATTCTCCGCAGGAATAAAGGCCATGTAATGTCGCCTCACTCACAGTGCTATATCACTGGAAACTAAGCTATTCAATGACCCATTTCATTTTGGTCACTGTTACATGTCTGTCAGAATACAATGTTTCAAGGACTTCCATAAGTCACCTTGAAAAGGTTTAGTAGAGCTTAAAAATGGCACCTTCTCAAAACAATTCAATTTAGGAAAGACCATATTATTCTAATGCCTTGATTTGGTTTTGCTACTATTTTTTATTTTTGTATAACAATTTTTACTCTGTTCTGAAGGTGCTATATGAGCATTTAGCTTCCACATTGTTGATACAGGAGAATTTTGGTTTTTCATAGTCTAGTTATCCTACATATGGACATTTTGTAATATTTAAGTGGAAAAGTTATATGTAGGCTGATGAGATCCGTCGATTGTCCAGGGATTGAATCTTTGGATCTTCTTGAATTTTTGTTTGTATATTTTAGAGGCAATTTCATAAATTCTTTTGTGAATTTGTTTAATAAAATATAAAATAAAAATAAATTAAAAATAAATTAAACAATTAAAGCAAATGTCCTTTCAAATTGTTGTGCATTGTATAGACAAAAAGATAAAAGCAATCATTTGTGGTATTACAATTTTTTATCTCTGCATTCCTTTCTGAAGTGACATGCACCCAGTCAATATGGGGATAGTTGAAATGCTCCATTATTATTGAGTTTTCTATTTTTATGCTTCTCGAATCTCCTAGAGCATTTCACAATCATCATCACCATCCTGGTCATGTGGTTGGTAATACAGCCCTACTTCTATATTCTTATTATTCAAGCATGGAATTAGATTCTATGGTAGAGTTTGATTCATTTAAGATTTTTACTATATTTGACTCTAGGCTTTCTTTCACATATAGTGCCAATCCCTGACTGGCATGACCTATTCTGTCATTCCTATATATTTTGTACCCTGGTATTACTGTGTCCGATTGATTATCATCATTTCACTAAGTTTCTGTGATACCTATTATATCAATATCCTCGTTTAATATCAGGCACTCAAGTTCACTCATCTTAGTATTTAGACTTGTAACATTTGTATGTAAAACTAAATTCCATAAGCACTCCCTTTACCATAAAGTTCCTTATGAGAGTAAGAGAGAAAAATTACTTACATAGTTAAGTGTTGCACAACCCCAATGAGCAGATTTCACACTTGTTACAGAGTAGGAAAAATAATGGCAATTTACATCTGTAGAAAAAAATAATATTTGTGAATACAGAAATTGTTCAACTGGAAATTGCAAATATTAATTCCCAACTTTTAAGAAACACATGGTGGAAGGTGGCAAACTTTTCAGTGTTTCTTGCATCTGGTTGGGCTAGATATACCACTAAAATCTTCAAAAGTGTAGATGTGCTTGACAATGAAAACTAAGGAGAAAGAAGGATTAAAACATTTTTGAGCCATGAAAAAGAGTTTGCTTTGAGACCACATCTAACAATCGGGAAAGATAATGGTCTTTTTTTTCAAAACAGGTTTGCCCTGACAGCATGTGTTAGAAGGTTTTAAGGCATTAATAAAGACCATTCAATCTAACTAGCTTTTATAAACTTCCATTTGTAAATGTTCCATTGCCTACTGATGCCAGCTAATTGTTCCTTTAATAATGCAATGTTTTTGCTTAAGTAATCTTGCCTGGATAGCCATTATACAGCTATGATGATTCTCTGTAGGCTAAATGTACTTTCTGATATATATCCTGATTTTTTTCCCCATTGCTTTTCATTCTACTATCTCTGCATTGATCACTTAAACCTCTGGAGACTCTATATTTGCATTTTTCACTTACAATAGATTTGTCATGCATGATTACCACTGTTTTTCTAGTCTTCCTCTAATGAGGATACTACTTGGTAATACTAATTTCTTCCTCCATCAACTGGTTGATAAATATGCATTTGTTGTGTGCCTAAAACCTCTACTGATTAGATTTACAATTTTGGGTGTACAAGGAAGGCATTATCAAGTCTGTAATTTCAAAGGTGTTTCTGAAATTGTATTTAATTTGGGATTATCTCCAAGATTCATATTATACATGCAATATAGATTTTTCCCATAATGTTGTCCTCATTAATCCTTTGTTTCCTGTCACTGGGGGAGTCAGAGATACAGCCCTGAGTTTTCATTAATGACTAGTGATTTTGTATGCCTCAGTTTTGGAGTGCCCAACTTGATATACCTTAAAGGAGCTTGATTTTTCAGTGGACTGATGGTGATTTAAATAGGGTTGCCAACTTTCTAATCACACAAAACTGAACACTTTAGCCCCGCCCTTTCCCTGAAGCCGTGCCCTCCCCCCCCCCCTTTACTGCATTCCCCGTCCCTCGGTGGCTCACTCTCCCCCACTTTCACTGGGCTGGGGTGAGGGCTTTAACTGGGAGTGCAGGCTCCAGGGTGGGATCAGAAATGAGGGGTTCAGGGTATGAAAGGGGGCTCTAGGCTGGGGGTTGGGGTGTGGGAGGGGGTGAGGGCTACAGCTGGGGGTGTGGCCTGTAGGGCAGGACCAGGGATGAAGGGTATGGGGTTCATGAGGGGGCTCCAGTCTGGGGGTGGGGCGGAGGGGTTCAGGTTGTGGGAGGGTGCTCTGGGCTGGGACAGGGGGTTGGGGTGCAGAGGTGCATGAGGGATGCATCTGGTGGTGCAGGCTCTGTGGTGGGGCTGGGGTGAGGGGTTTGGGGTGCAGGAGGGGGCTCCAGGTTTTGGGGGGCTCAGGGCTGGGGCAGGGGGTTGGGGCTCGGGTTTGGGGCACAGGCTTACCTCCGATGGCTCCTGGTCAGCAGCTCTGCAAGAGGGCTCAGGCAGGCTTCCTGCCTGTCCTGGTTCCACGCTGCGCCCAGGAAGCAGCCAGCACCAGGTCCGGCTCCTAGGCAGAGGTGAGGCAGGCGGCTCTGCGTGCTGCTCTCGCCCACAGACACCACCCCCACAGCTCCCATTGGCCATGGTTCCTGTACAATGGGAGTGCGGAGTCGGTGCTTGAGAAGGGGGCAGTGCACGGAGCCCCATGTCCCCCCTACCTGGGAGCCGGACCTGCTGGCCACTTCTGGAGCGCAGTGCAGAGCCAGGACAGGCAGGGACTAGCCTTCCTTAGCTTTGCAGCACTGCAAACTGGACTTTTAACTGCCCAGTCAGCGGTGCTGACCAGAGCTGCCAGGGTCCCTTTTTGACTGGGTGTTCACCCTAGATGTATACCATTAGAAGATCTGGCCTACCATGCATGGAGAAAGGACAGAGGGTAAAATTATCAAAAGTGCTGTAGTGATTTGGGAGCTGAAGTCCCCTTTCAGACGTGACTTAGGCACTTAGAAGCCAAAATCTAATTCAAAGTGCATTGGACTTAGAGGTTTACCTACTTAGTTCTTTTGTAAATCCCTTAGGCACCTATAGTCATGTTAAAGGTTTAACCATTGCCCTTTCATTTAAGTTAGCTATAAGAGACCATTAAGACCAAAACAAAGGGGTTTATGAGTCTGCTCAGGAATTTGAATGATCTGGATGGAGGGTGTGTGTGTGTGTGAGAGAGAGAGAGAGCGAGAACAGAAAGCAACTACCTCCTGTTGTTTGGTCCCTCTTGTATTCAAAGAAACAAAACCTCATACATGCTTTTTAAACAGAGAAAGAAGATTGCATCAAAGGTAGCAGACTCCATCAATTTCTCCTCCTGATCCGAACAGCCTACAAGACCCTGAATTTTGGCTAGCAACTCATGTAGGTACCTAAATACATTTGTAAATCTGGCCCTAAGTCACTTCTGAAAATGAGATTTAGGCTTTTAAGTCATGTAGGTATTGAAAATTTTACTCAGATTAAATGATATAATAGGTCTTTTTCATCTCTAAGTACTGTGCTCCTATGAGTTGTGCTAACATTTTTCTATTAAAACTCAAGCTTTAGAAATTGAGAACTCTTGTTAGGGAAAAAATCATTCTGGATGAGCCCTTAATGTTGAGTTGCTTTTTAAAAATCATTGCTGAGAGAGGTGAGTTTCATCTATGGCATTTTGCAAATCTTCAGAGAAAAGCCAAATAAACTACAAATTAGACACTATCTAATAATTCCTGGTATATTCCATGGCATATTTCATGAACACTACCAGTATATGTACTAGGTCTCATGAATCAACATTATAGTAAAATATAATTTTCACCCTGTTCTGCAACAGAAAATATGAAGTTTTTATCTTCCTAAATTATAGTGTTATTATTTGTTTCTTGATTTTCAGAATGAAGAGTTTTCCTCCATTAACTCTCTTGTGTAAAGTATACAGTTTGAAGGGGCTAGTTTTGCAAGCTGTGATAGGGCCAAGTTTAAATTATTTGGACATCAGTGAAAACTGGAATTTATCCAGGTATTTCCACCCCCTCTCCCCATGCTTAAAATCTTAGGAGATGTGATGACAAGATTTTATTTATTCACAAACAAATTCCACAATAATTAAATATAAAAGTGTAATAAAAAGGATTTGAGAGTGTGGGGAAAAGAAGATTGTGTCATTGCAAATTGAGTTGCCCATGTTTATATTTAGGCCTGTGGTTAAGTATTTTGCTGAAATGGGACCTAAAACAGGAAAGTAGCTTATAGGATGTATTAGCCTAAATTTCAAGGTCATTTCTTATCCTCCTTTATCTATTTACCTCATTAGCATTTTCCATTTAAAAACAAAACAAAAAAGACAAGGCACAATCACTAAGCATTTTTATTAGTTAGATGCCATGTTATTAGTTGATAAAACATTCAAAGCTGACTAATCACACAAACTATCAAAGGCTGATTTTTACATGTATAATGTTGATTTTGATTGGAACATTTTCTTTTGCTGGAGAAAGGTTGTGTGTGTGTGTGTGTGTGTGTGAGAGAGAGAGAGAGAGAGAAGTAAATCTAGCACAAACCTCAACTACTGTGGGCCCAGTGCAGGATGTTGTTTCTTTGGATCTATGAAAATTTCCTCTTCTTATTAACCAGATAGACCAAGTGAAGTGTATAGATAAAAATTCAAAGTTGCTCAATATTGGGTCTGTCACTGCAGAGAAGAGCTCAGTGGCCCACAATATAAATAAGTTTGGGTTAAAGTATAATTATAGTCACACCTGAAACAAAATGCACTTGAGTCAATGGGAATTTTGACTGTGTGAGGACTGCAGGATTACTCAATCTGCTTAAGCACAATAGGTGCCTAACTGTTGTTGAAAGTCAATGGGAGTTGGGCACCTAGCTCACTTACGCTCTTCACTCCTTATCATTAAAAACTGCAACAGAGAACCTGGGGATTGCTCCTTCTGTCTCCTAACCTTACAGTCAGGATGATCTTCTCTTCCCACTAGATAAAGGCAGTTTGAAAGTCTCTTACATAAGATTCTCTCTAAACCAGAAAAAATGCCAGACATTGGGTACTAGACAATGATAAAGCTATTTAATTAGGAAATCCATTTTAATTGTAGAGATAATAAAATCCCAGTGTTAAAAACATGAAACATACTGTATAGCAGGCACATCTGTCATCTGTGCACATATTGTACTTAGTCCTGGGCATTTATATACTTATATTTAAAACATTTTAAAAAATGATACAAAATAATGAGAAAAATACAGTTAGGTTTTTATGCTATTATATCAGAACTGATTATATTATCAGAACTTGCATGTATTATGACATTAATCCACAGTGTTAGAGTACAGCTTTTTAACCACTGGCATCATTATACTAGAGCACGGGAAAGCTACAGGTTGTTCTGCTCATTTGCAGCTCCATAGTGATTTTCTCTTCTGAAGAGCTTACTGTTTAATTCATCTCTCTCTGGTTACAAGCAGAACAGCAACCTGCCAATTCCTCTATACTGTGCGGGTCAGGGTGTCATGGATCTTAGGAGACTGAAAAAACTGCAGGCCCTGGTGCATTTATACAGACAGGATCCAGACCTCCTGAGGGCTAAGCAGCTAAGTTTACTGTGTGACAATGTGAAGATCATAGGAGATCCCATATCTCTTCTTCAATGCAATACCTCTGTAGAGAAGACAGCCGAGGAGGAGGAGGAATCGCCAGAGGCAGCTGAGAGTGAGGAGAGTGATTTGGAAATTGAGGATGATGGTGTTATTGAACCAGATCTGGATGATCCCCAAGGGATGGGAGATGAATATTTGGAAATAACAAATGAGATGATAGAGCAGGTCAATGAAAAGAGGGAACACACCTTTGCCGCCCTGAATGAAGGTGAATTTCAGAAAGCCATTGATTTGTTCACGGATGCTATCAGGCTGAATCCTCACTTCAACCTCTTGTACATTAACCGAGCCAGTGTCTTTGTGAAACTACAGAAGCTGAATGCTGCCATTAGAGCCTGTGACAGAGCCTGTGAGCTTAACCCCAATTCAGCAGAGTCTTACAAGTGGAGAAGGCAAGCACACATGCTCCTGGGGCATTGGGAGGAGGCAGCCCAAGACTTTACCTTGGCATGTCAACTGGATTACAATGAAGACACTAATGCCATGTTAAAGAAGGTGCAACCAAGGGCTGGGAAGATTGCTGCACATCAGGAGCAGTATGAGCAAATACGTGAGTTAAGGGAGATACAGGAAAGGATGGAGAGGGTGAAATTGGCCTTGGAAGAGGAAGAAAGAATCCAGAGAGAGGAAAATTATTGGCAGGACATTATTAGAAAAAGTCACAGACAGCTGACATTTTTCATAACCTTACTAGATCCAAAAGTTCTGATTGCTTTCCTGGATGTAGTCTGGAACCCAAAAAACATTTACAAATACCGTGACACACAAAAGTTAATAAAGCTTACCTGCAAAACAGGACTGAATGTGGTCATCCAGAAATGACCTATTATTCAAATTAAAACCACAACCTGTGACGTGATGTGTGCATTCCTTTTCTAGTTTTATTTGCTTCAGTTTTATTTATAATGAGAACTCTCACTTTTGGCTTTCTGTGAGCCAGAAGAAAATGTTTCTGGGGGCAAATAGCAAAGTAACTCCATTCCCTTAAGCATGCATTGTTGCAATGCAACAATGACTTGACTTAGGAGATGGGTTTCTGTATGGGAGAGCAATCATGTAGAATAGCAACTGAGTGTACAAGACAATGAATTTTAATACTCCAGATTATAACAAAACTGGCGGAACTATGGGGAGGTAAATAGGAGCTGATGATGACGGCAATCCACGAAGATATGTCTTGAACATTTAAGATGTTTTATCCAAGTTTGAATATGTCCACACCCTGTGATGCTCTTTACATGAACATACAAGGATGGCTGGAAAGGAGTTCAAATTCCTTTTTTTTTGTACCTTGCCAGGAAAAAGAAGTGAGCAGGTGAGGAATTAAAAGTGAGCATGAAAAAAAGCAAAAAGTTGACACACACATTAGAGACTTGCCAGTTGACTCATGGGGAGAGGAGGCTCTGGGATGGCTTGATTTTCTAAAGATAAATTTTAATAGCAATATTTCATTACAGTCCTATTTGCAATTATGTCTACACACTATAAAGCCAGTAAGCCCAGGATTCCATGCAATCATTTCCGCGTAACTCTGTCCTTGATCTTTTTTTTATTTTGTATTGCAAATAGCTTATAATAAAATGCAGGAACGTATGTACACTCATTGAATTTTATATTTGTACTTTCTGGCACAGCACTTTAAGCACATGCGTTACTTTAAGTATGAGAGTCCCCTCGTTGGCTTCAATTGGATGACACGTGCTTAAAATTTTGCCCACAATTGAGTGCTCTTCTGAACCGCTGCCTTTTGGAGGCATGATACGAAAGGATTTGCACAGTAAAAGTGAAAATTTGCATGAATTCTAATCAAGATTTGGAGTACACTTCATAATGCTGAGTGGAAACCTGGACTCATTCAACATTAACTGGGGAAAAAGGATGTAAGCTGGTTTCTTTGAGAGTCTCTGGATACCTCATGTAAGCTAGTGTTGAGCAGACATGACATGGTCAGAAGGGTTCTGTGAGAAATGGGTGGCAAGCAGTCAGAATGTACCTTAAAAATTGAAATCAGCCCAAAATGAACAAGATACAACATTATACAAAATAAATGGGAGGAGGCATGGTTCTTTTGAATTTTTTATATCAGGTATGCTGGACTAGTATTGAGGGAGGCTCTATGCTACAGTTCAGAAAAGCTCATCTTCCAGAGATTCACAAGCTGACTAAAATGATCTTAAAGGTGCTAAAGGGTCTGACTAAATCTTGAGAGGGGCCTTGATTAAAAATGATCAGACATAGCACATTCATAGGTGAGGGGAAGGAGGTGTCCATATACAACCCTAAGTCCTAATACTACAATTTCCCTACTTCAGGATGGAGAGAGCATAGATTAATTTAATTAAATATTTAAATATATTTAACTGTAGTGGATGGTGCTCAAAATAAATGTCAGGACTGAGGTGATATTTAGACACACCCTTCTCTTGAACAATACATTTCTGACTCCCTATCTCCACATGCACACATACAATCATTTTTCATCTTCCAAATAAAATCAATTAACCAATTTGTGGTTCTTCCCTGCACCCCAAATAGCTCCATTGCTTCATCTCCCTTCTGAAAATGAGCACAGCCTCCACTTACACTGCTCCCTGATTCATCTTTGCTGCCTTCAACAAACCCAAAGCCTCTAGCTGATCTGCTTCTCTTCCTCGACTCCTCCCCCCCACCCCTTCCGCTCTACGCAAGCTTGGGCTAGAAACCAACAGCCCCTTCCCTCCTCCCCAGGTAGTTCTTTCACTTAAGCTGCTGGAGAGAAGAGAGCCATCTGATTCAAGCTGTTTTGTTTAAGAGAATAAAGGAGGGAATTCAAATAGAGGTGTATTAGCCTCCTTTGTCTTTTATTATCAATCACTACTGATTGATAGTCAGTCCCAACATGGACGGTGATATGATCTCTCATTCACCTGCTAGCTGGAAGATCCTCAATTTCAAAATCAGTAGCTTCTCAGGACAAGTTCAGGCACCTAAATAAGTGGACCAATTTTAAAAAGGATAGAGCACCCCAGGAGAGCCCACTGACTCCAGGATAGCTCCTCAGAGCATTCTGAGAATCATGAACTCTTCCAAGTTCTTTTTCCTGAATACAAGTCAGTCTCTAAAACAGCAATAAACTGTGTTTCATGACCACTAGTGGTACACAAAGCACTCATTACAAAGTACAGACCCGTTTACGCGTGAATCTGCTTAACGCATCGTAGCGACATGCCTCCCAGTGCTACCTATTTAACATGCGAGACTCGTTAACACCCAGTACAGGAACTTGCTATGTGGCGCTACTAACTCTCTGCCATAGAAATCGACAGGAAGTGTGGAGAGGAAATGTGTTGTACGTCTTTACCGCCGGGGGGGGAAGGGGCAGCAACTTTAAAGCACTGCTGCGGCAGTGCTTTAAGGACGGTCCTTTGCTGTGGCAGCTCTTTAAGAATCCTCAAAGCACTGTCATGGCAAAGGACCGTCCTTAAATCCTAGATAATTGTAGATGTATATATAGATATCTTAAGATATTTCAGCATGGCCTTCTTAACCCGCGGTCCATTAACACGCGGTCGTGATGGCTTGACTCCCGATATCCATGCGCAAATGGGTCTGTACTGTACTACTGGTTCATAGAGAAAAGTCTGGTCACATGATTCTGGATTCTTCTGTTTTCAGTTACTATATCACATTTGGAAAAAAAAAAGTAAGTGCCTTTCTAAAATTGCTTTCTCCATATATGCAATTGCTATGGTAGCCAGAAGGATGTTATAGGGAGGGGAAATTATCCATGTGATTGTTTCATACCACAGGTCTGTCTACATGGACCGGGATGCTTCTCTTTTATGAAAATGAACTAGAAAGCACTGACTCTAAAACTGATTATTACTTATGTGAATGGCACACTAATGCCATTGCTAATACAGTGTAATCATTCCAAAGAGCGGTTGGACAGCATATTTAACTATGTAACATTTCAAATTTGTAATGATTTTTATCAGTGATATATTTATAGAAAAGCGAGTGTGCAGCTCTAGTGAATCTTATGAAAACATCAGAAGATTTCTATTCTGAATCAGGAATAAGTGGCTATTTCACAGTGTAATCTTGATTATCTAAATGTTAGTTGTCAGAAATTGAGTTATTCTAAAGAGGATAAAATTTCCTACTGAAAATGTATTTTATTATGCAAAATTATTCTCTGTCCTCTGTTACAGTTTACACTGAATTATCAAGTGTAAACTGTATGTATCTTGCCTATTTAGGGGTGAGGAAAATAAACAATCTGAAGACACAATGATCTCTCCATTAAAAAAAAAATGTACTGGACAGACATTACTCAAAATTAAGGAAAAAGCTTCCTTCCTTGGTCAAGAATCAATCTGCTGTGTTTTGACCCAGAGGTAATTAATAGTAAATATACTGTAGGGGCCTTTAATGGAAATGCTGATACAGCTTGGCTATAGTGCCTCAGATCTGGTGTTATAGTTACTACAGTAATCATAATAAAATATTGAGAGGTAAAATATTCTATAATCACAATAAGATTGCATGTATGAAGTCCATGCAGTTAAAATTGTTACATTACCCTCTAGATAGCAATGCAAGATCTCATATTTTTTAAAAATAAATAAAGGGATCAAACTAATCTTATTACTTATACATATATTAATAAAAGGTGATAAAATTCCAGTAAAAATATAGGTGGATGGTCAGCCGCTTTTCCCTCGTGCTTTCCTGTAATATGTGTAGTTCAGTGAATGCATGCCTGGTGATGAAATAGATAAAAATATTTTTCTGGGTTCAGATGATGTCATAATTTATGACATCATCAGAATTTATGACATAACCAGAGCTGTAATAGAGAATTTACACCTTCAAAAAAACACCATAGACGTATTTGCAAACTGCAGTATGAAGACCACAGTCAGAAGGGAACATACAAGTCTAGTTTGTTCCTCCATAGTGTAGTCTCACATTGAATTAGTAGTTAAGAAACTGCTACAGCTTTTATCTTTTCCCTCTGCCCCAACACAGTCTGTGTTGCCCAGCTCCCTTCTGGCCAAGCCACCATGGATCTGAAAAAAATTACTGAACTTCAGGTCTTGGTGGATCTCTACAGCCAGGATCCAACTCTTTTGAAGGCCAAGCAATTGAGTTTCCTGTGGGACTCTATAGAGAGCATGGGAGATACCATATTATGTTCAGTGAAACATGCCTCTGCAGAGAAGATATTCAAGGAGCAAGGGAAACAACCCAAAGCAGCTGAGAGTGAGGAGAGTGACTTGGAAATTGAGGATGATGGTGTTATTGAACCAGATTTGGATGATCCCCAAGAAATGGGAGATGAATATTTGGAAATAACAAATGAAATGATAAACCAGGCCAATGAAAAGAGGGAACATGCCTTTGCTGCTCTGGATGAAGGTGAATTTCAGAAAGCCATTGACTTGTTCACAGATGCTATCAGGCTGAATCCTCACTTCAATCTCTTGTACGTTAACCGAGCCAGTGCTTTTGTGAAACTACAGAAGCCGAATGCTGCCATTAGAGACTGTGACAGAGCCTGTGAGCTTAACCCCAATTCAGCAGAGTCTTACAAGTGGAGAGGGCAAGCACACATGCTCCTGGGGCACTGGGAGGAGGCAGCCCAAGACTTTACCTTGGCATGTCAACTGGATTACAATGAAGATACCAATGCCATGCTAAAGAAAGCACAACCAAGGGCTGAGAAGACTGTTAACCATCGGCAAATGTATGGGCGTAAGCGTGAATTAAAGGCATTCCACAAGACGCTGGAGAGGGTAAAATTGGCCTTGGAAGAGCAAGAGAGAACCCAGAAAGAGGAAAGTACCTGGCAATGGATGATTAGAATCTGGTGGAAGTACTTTGACTTTTTTACAACCATTCTGGATCCAAGGATTATAATAGCATGGGTGGATGTGACCTGGAACCCAGATAACATTTACAAATACCAGAGCAACCGCAAGTTCATTAAGTTGATTGGCCAGTATGACTGAACTCTGAGGTCAACCGTAAATGGCCTTTTCTTCAAATAAATTTAAGGCTTATGGCAAAACATGATTTTTCCTTTGTAATGTCTCTTTAAGGCATGGGCCACATATTGTTTTTGTACCAGTACAAGTATTTCACTTAATGGTGTGATTTTATTTTTAAACCAAACACTTCTATCACTACAACCCCTACCATAGATATAGTAGGCTTGATATAATTTGATTTTCTTAGAATTTCAACGGATGATATTCATGTTTATTTGCAAGCATTTTTTCTTACTTTAATTTATTTAAATTTTGGTGGGAATTATGGGGGTCAAACAATAATTACTGACAGACATTGAGATTCAAAAAAGTTAAAGCTTTATTACAATTAACACACTAATTATCTATCACATGTAAAAAATACAAAGTGGACCAATCTCTTAAATCACTCTAAATTTAAAGCATTTTTCTTACTTTGCCTATATGTAAATTTCTATGATTATCAATTGACATATTTTTTCATCTCTGTCTGTGCAAGCTGAAATCAATTTTTACTAACACTTATTTATAATAATCTTATCCTTTGAAGACTAAATAGAAAAGTACTTTATATTAGTATAGGTTATTCCTTTTCCTGCTTGGGAATAGCTATACTGGTATACAGCACCTTTGCAATTTTCAAAAGTACACAGTATTGGCCTAATTGTGCTCCCATTGAACTCAGTTGAAAAATTTACATTGCCTTCAATGGAAGCAGAGTTATGCCAAGACTGAGTACCTTTGAAAATCCCATGTTTAACCAATGAAGCATTCAGTGCTCTGCCACAATATTTAATTCAGAAACCAGACATAGGGGGAACAGAGCTTTAATGAGAAGATATCATTTAACATCTTCATATTTGAGAGAAGGCCCTTTTTTCCCTTTGTTCTCCATCATTGCCACTTAGAATTTTACCAGACTTTCTCCACAACTTTGTAAACAAATCATTTATATTTGGAAACTAAGTTATGTTTTGGTTCAGTTATATTTCCTAAGTGAATTTCCAGTAGTAAAATCTCCTCTCAGCAAAAACTTCTAATAGCAGAAGTGATCTTTCTTCAGGGAATTTAACCTTTCCCCATTAATACCAGTGATGGTTTCAAAATTGCTTATGCCATCAAAAAAAAAAAATCAATACAGCCTTTCTTTTGCTTAATATATACAGCAGAAGCATGAGCCCCTTGTAGAAATTCAGTATATCCAATATCACTTACAAAGTTTTTAACATTTGTCAGAAGTTTCCCATCACTTATCACCTCTGCCCTTCTGTGGAGAGATAAGTGAAACTAAATCAAATAATGAATAAATGGATTGGCTATCGCCCAACTTTTTACAGAGGTTAGGGATACCCTGGTCTTATCCATCACACAATGAAATCCCATTTCTATAAGTGCATTCCACACCAGGTGACAAATAATCCTGGAAGTGAAATTTCAGCAGTAGTTAATTAAACCTTTCTGGCAAAATTCAAGAACAAAGGACAGAGCATCACCCAAGAGAGCACATGAAGAGGTTGCAGAGGAAGTGTGGAAAGCATACATTGTACAGTGGTGGCTCTAGATGCTTCTGTCATTCAAAAGCACAATAGAGGTTTAGTTGTTCTGTCTTTTCTTTTTAATGCAGATAAACATTTTCCAACATTGTAAATAATCTACACTGCAATAAAGATGTGGCTGGAGGGGGATCTCATCAGTACAAGAAAAGACCAAAGAGAAGGATAACACAGCAACAGCAGCAAAAGTACCAGGGGACAGATTCTGCTACTCTTCCTCACAGAGGCCTGTGTGATGCAGAGAGTTTAAACTGGATGATTATAATGATTTCTTCTGGCCTTAATATCAATGAATTGCTGAGTACTTAATTGCATGTGATGTGGGGGCTTACTGAAGTCAGTGGGACTTTTCAAGAAAGTAAATGCTCATCAGTGTGAGAAAGAGGCTGCTCCATCTAGCCCTTAACATATTTTAAAATAAATTATGTAACTCCTGTTTTGTACCAGTGAAGGAATAAAATGGACACTGTGTAGAGTCAAGCATGTGGGTTTATTACACACAGCGCTGGCGGAGTGTCACTTTGCTTATTAGGCTCAAAGACACTGCCAAGCAATAGATTATATAGATTATCCGTGGGCGGAGGGAAGCGACAGGGTGGGAAGTCCCAAGCCCCTGGTTAGGTCTAGCAGCAAGACAAGATAAGCACAATAAGCCAATAGTCTAAAAGATTACATAATGGCTTCGCCCATGGTTTCAGGTTAACATATTAACATATAACATACTGTTAGAATACAGGTGTTTTCCCTCAAACAAGGTATAAAGTGTATAATTATAAAATATATATGTTGAATTCTGATTTGGGGTCCATAGGAATGAGGTAGCTCTTCCGGTTGTCCAACAGGTACATTCCTGGGGGTTAAAGCAAAAAGACATTGAAAAGTACATGGCCATAGAAAGTGTTTTCAGGGTGCCCCATTGTGTTCCTAAAAGCTAACATTGGCATCTAAGAGTGGGGGGGATGCATCTGTGGAAGAGAGGATATCATATCTCATACTGACATGCTTGGGCCTCTCCATGAACTCAAGGTTGGTACGTGGGGAGGGTATTAGCTATCTTCTTCCTGCATGAAGGAGTGAACATGGAGTCCCCTTTCAATACTTTGGTATGTCTGTAGCTTCTGATAAGGACACCAATTACCTTTCCCCATCTGGAGTTTTGCTGACCATGCTTATCTTAGTTAGTAAAAAGCAAGGTTGTCTCTTGTTTGTTCAGATTCTTTTAGTCAATATCGTTCACGGTAGGCCCCCAACTCAAACCAAGCTTTGGACTTTGGGCCTATGTGGAAAGTTGCTGACAGGGCCTGTGGTCAGGGTTTTACAAACACAGCGAATGGATTTTGGCCCTTCAACCAGTGAGTGATGCAGCCAGAGCTCACCATATTTTTGTACAAGCAGCTAAAGCACTTTTGCAAATTATTTGGGAAAAGGAAATGGAGAGGGATGGACAGACTTTCTGAGACTTGCTAAGAGTAAGAAGTCTAAGGAGTATTTATCATGAATGTGGAACAGTTTTATAGAAAAGTGTGAGAAACATTTTACAATGTAATTGATTTGTGGGAGAATGAGCACTGTGTCTTTAAATCTGCAGCAATAAGCCAGGCAGAAAGGAGTTTGGGGAAGTTTATAGGCAGAAAACGTTCCATGATCCAGGGAGTCAGAATACATTAGGATAATGCTGGTTCCTTATTCTAATAATGTTTCTTCTAGGTGTAGAAAAAAAACCAACCCTGTGATTCTTACCATTGTCATATGACAATTCCAAGGGTAATTCATTACCACAGGATTTATTACGTCCCATTATAGTCTATGCATTGACATTCCAGATGAACTGTTTCTTCAGATTTGCTGCTGAGAGAACTTTCTGAATGCAGTCAGTGTGCTCTGGTGTAGGACTGCAGCCTCCTTAGATTTCTTTGTGATGCTGGCTGCTTTGGGGAAACATTGTGTCCCTACCAGAATTTCAGGTGATGCCGTGTAGCTATGTTCCATCTGACTAGCAGGCAAGGATTCAGTTTGATTCCCCTGAATCTCTGCTGGACTGCAGGATCTGGTCCAAGTTCTTTGAAGTACCAGCAAACTACTTCAGAACCCTGCTAAAATTTCATTTTATACTTCAGTCTCAGAATAGAGTTCAACAATTCCAGTCTAATGGAACCCTGCTGTTCTGAGCTCATGCATATTGGTCCCCTTTTAGAGCTCTGGTTCACGCTAATATATTTAATCTGTGTCATTACAGAAACAGTGTAGCAAACAGAAAAGTGAGAAAGACTGGAGAATGGACTGAGCCCCAGAACGCATATCTAAGATCTAAGGCGTTTTCTGTGGGAGGTACAGCTAAGGTTGTGTATCAGAGAAAAGAGGAATTCCATTGGTTTTAATTGAGTTATTTTGGCTTGAGTTTGGAGAGCTTTATTTTTAAAACTGACTTTCATGCCAGCTGGATTTTCTCAAAGATGTCACTACAGCTTTGCCTAAAACCACTTGTACTGCATAAGGCTAGAAGTGAAAACGTTACCATATAGTTAGGCTTGGTTGAGGAGTCAAACAATTTTTTTAGTGATAGTAGAGAGATTCAAAAAGTTAAATTTTATAACTGATAAAAACACAAGTTGTCAATACCACATGTCAAAATATAAAAAAGTAAATATCCTGAAATCAAAGTCAGTTTTGAAGCAGCATTTTTCTTATTTTGCCTATCTGTACATTTCACTTGGAATTATCAATGGAATTATTTTGTCATTGGGTATTTGGTGTATGTTGAAATCGATGTTTACTGACATTTGCTGATAAGATCTAATCTTTCAAAGCCTACATATTGTGCTCAGCTTAAGCATCTCAATTTTTTATTGACTTCAACCATGCAACAATACAAATGGAATTTGTTAATCTCTTGATTAAATATCAGAGAGATTACTACAGCACTATACAGAATACAGAAAGAATAGGGTGGTAATGTACGGTAAAGAGCTGGCCTCTATCTCGCTTTCCCCTGTAACTGCTGGGATGTCAGTAGTTTGCACTGCCCAACCTAAATTTTCAAGCCCTCTGTCTTATATAGAGTACGAGACCAACCCCCCCCCCCCTCTCCTTTCTAGAGGGAAAATCCTTTCCCACAATTAATTTCACTATATGTTCTGTTTTGACATTTTCATTTTACCTAATTACTTATGGGATTTCTTTTATGGTATCTTTAGGTTACATGATTAATAAGATAAAGGGAATTCTAATCTGATCATTATTACTGAGAGCTATGACCACTGGCAGTTCTTTTGGAGTTAAAAATGACAGAAAACGTTTACAATAATAAGTACCTCTTATCAATCACCCAGTCTTGTTTAAACCATACTTCTGTAAACAGCTTTTTATCAGTTTAAGGGGTCTTTTCCCTAGACATTTATTTTCCCACAGACTTGGAAGCACCTGTCATAACGAAGTGCAGCCAAATACTTGATCACATGAAGTTCCTGAAAACAGGTCACTCACAGGTCAAGAACCAACACTCTGATCCTTAGAATTCAGACACACTCTTTGCTAATACTGTAAAAGATTCTGGGGGAATAATTAATATGGAAATAAATTTAGTATACAAGAGAAAGAGGAATAAGAGAGTAATATTTACTATCAGGTAATAACAGAATAAATAAAACAGTTTCCTGTTCTGTAACTCTTGTTCTTCAAGCTGTGTTGTACATGTCCATTCCACTTCAGGTGTGTGTAGGCCCAGCACACAGTTGTAGGAGGTATTTCTCTCAGCAGTACCTGTTGGAGCAGCACATGCGCCTTCTGCTGCCTTGCACCAGTGCATGCAGGTAAAAAGGACAGAGCCACCCCCAAACCTCCTCAGTTCCTTATTATCGGATATCCTCCAGTCAAAAGGGGAAGGAGAGTGAGTTGCAAAATGGACATGTGCAACACATCTTAAAGAATGACAGTTACAGAACAAGGACAGCGTAGTAATTGGTCTTTTTTAATTCAAGTGATTGCACATGTCCATTCCACTTTAGGTGACTCATCAGTGGTTCAATATAGAAGTGGGATTGGAGTCTATCTGAATAAAGATGGAAGGACCTCACATCCAAATTCGGCATCATCTCTAGATAGTTGAGTGATGGCATAATGAGAGGCAAAGGTATGGATACAAGACTAAGTTGCTGCTTTACAAATGTCCAGAATAAGCACTTGAGCTAGAAAGCTGCAGAGGTTGCATGAAATCTGGTTGAATGTGCTAGCACCTTACTCGGTGGTGTTACATTAGCCAAAGTATAGCAAAAACAAATACAAGAGGCAATCCATAAGGATATCCTTTGAGAAGAAACTGGAAGGCCCTTCATTCTGTCTGCAGTTGCCATGAACAACTGTGAACATGACCTAAATGGTTTAGTCCATCCAGGTAAAAAGCTAACGCCCTCCTAACATCTAAAGTGTGGCGTGTCTCCTTATCCCTATGACTATGAGGCTTAAGGAAGAAAGTTAGTAAATGGATAGCCTGATTGATGTGAAAGTGAGACACCACTTTGGTGAGAAATGTTGGATCAGGGCATAGATATACCTTGTCCTTGTAGAAGACCATATACTGAGGCTCAGAAACTAGAGCTCGTAATTCACCCACTCTCCTGCAGGGACCAGATGGAGCATCTCTTCCACTTTTCCAGGTAAGAACACAGAGTAGAAGGTCTGCAACTATTTAAAAACACATCTTGAACCTCCTATAAACAAACTTCCTCCTGACAAGTCAGCCATGGAGCATCTAAGCATCAGATGGAAGGCCTGCAGGTTGGGATGGAGTAGACAACAGTGGTCCTGAGAGATGAGGTCTGGGTCCAGTGGCAGTGTCAATAGAGCTCTGTCTGAGAGCATCCTCAGAGCAGAAAACCAATGTTGCCAACACCATGCTGGAGCTATTAATATGACTCAAGCATGGTCCTGCCTGATTTTCAACAACACTCTGGGTAGGAGTGGGACTGGAGGAAATATGTACAGAAGCTTTTCTGTCCCGGGCAACAGAAAAGCATCTGTCAGAGACCTTGGGCTGTGACCTGCTCAGGAACAAAAGCTAGGACACTTCCTGTTGATCTGTGTTGCAAAAATGTTCATATAGCTAGTCCCACACCTGGCAACGTTTAGGTGGGGAGACCACTTGTGGTGACTGGTGAAAGGGCTGCTCTACCAGTCTGCCAGATTGTTCTGCACACCTAGAAGGTGAGAGGCTTGGAGGTGGATTGAGTTGGTGACACAATAGTCCCACAGCTTCATTGCCTCCTGGCACAGCAAAGTTGACCAGGATTCTCCTTGCCTATTCACATAGAACATGGCCACTGTAATTACAAGCAGATTTCTTTCCTTGATATGGGGAAGGAAGACTTGACAAGCTAGCCAGATGGCCCTTAATTCTCTGTCATTTATGTGTAGAGTAAACCTGGCATCTGCAGGGATCCCAGGTGAGATCTCCAACCTAGGGCAGACACACCTGTGAATAGGATGAAATCTGGTTGAGAATCAGCAAATGGAACTCCCACACAGATATTTGCAGGGTCTGTCCATCAGTCTAGAGAGGCCAAGGCTTGTGCAAGTACCTGAACTGACATGTCTAGAGGATGTTGAATCAGTGTGTATATCGATGCTAGCCGCCCTTTCAGTTTCCTGAGATGGAGCCTGGCATGCTAAACTACATCAGTGAATGAGGCCATATGTCTTCGAAGCCTGAGGCAATTTCAAACTGTAGTAGTAGGATGGGACTTGGATCCAAAGCAGTGGCCAGCATTATCTGGTATCTTAGCTGTGGAAGGAAGGCTTTGGTTTCTATACAATCCAAGAGAACTCCAATAAACACTATATTTTGTACAGGTGACAGAATTGACTTCTCAGTGTTGTTGAGCAACCCCCGGCATCGAAGGTGGACTAGGTGACCAACAGGCTGGACAGCACCTGAGGCTAGGACCTGCCTTTGACCAACCAGTCATCCCAGTAAGGAAACACTTGAACTCCTGAGAGCTCAGCAATGCTGCCACCACTGCCACACACTTTGTAAACTCATGTGGGGATATGGACAGGCCAAATGGAAGTACTACAAACTGGTAGTGGGATTTTTATTACTATAAATCTGATAAATTTCCTGTGGCTCTGATGTATTGCCACATGAAAATATGCATCTTTTACTTTGTTGGCACTATACCACAGATTCCAGAGAGAAGATAATGAAAGCCAAGGTGACCATTCAAAACTTTATTTTCTTCAGGTATTCGTTCATCTCTCTCCAGTCTAAAATAGATCTGAGAGACCATCTTTTACTTTTGGGACTGGGCAGTACTGAGAATAAAACCCCTTCCCTCTGAGAAACAGAGGAGCTTCCTCTATGGGTCCCACTTAGAGGAGAGATTGCACCTCCCGAAGGAGAACAACCTCATGAGACTGGTCCCTGAAAAGGAATGAGGAAGGGAGAATAGAAATTAACTGAATGTTGTATCCCAATTCCACTGTGCTTAAGACCCACTGATCTGTAGTGATGCAGGACCAAGGATTTAGGTAATGGGACAGCAGGTTGGCAAACAGTGGGGTAAGAGAGTCTGACACTCTGGAAAGTGATAGACTGTCTTGAACAAACACATTAAAATGTTTGCTTAGAACTCCCAGGCTGTCTAGATGAACTTGAAAGCTGCTGCAAAAGAAGTGGGGGGAGGGGCCAGATGATCTTCTCCTATAATTTCTGCCTTTTTTTCCTAGCTAGGTACTGGGGATGAGGTATGAAAGCTGAATAATGATGAGGCTGCTGAGGTCAGAATGGCTTCCTCTTTGGGAAAGGTGTGTAAGTGCCCAAAGATTTGAGTGTCACTCTAGAGTCCTTCAGGCTATGCAGCTTGTCATCTGTCTGCACAGACCTATATAGCCTTCGGACCTCTTGAGGGAGATCTGATGACTGTAGCCACAAACATCTGCACATTGTAATAGCTGATGCCATGACCCTAGCTGCAGAATCAGCAATGTCCACATTCACTTGGAGTGAGGTCCTGCCACTAATTTATCCTTATCCACCAATGGCAAATTCCTGTCTCACCTTCTTTGCTAATGGTAGGGGCCGAAAAGGGAATGGTGCCATATGTGATGTGGCTGCAAATCAGAGAAGCTGATCTCTGAGTCCAAAGATGAATCCACCTCCTCCAACCAAGGGAGCACTCATGCCCTCAGTGCCGGGTGTTGGGAGCCTGGAAAAATGGATACTGGTGAAATCCTGACTGACTTCTCTGTGGACGATACTGCTCATAGGAGCATGTGGGAGAGGTACGGTGATGTGGGAGAGTGGACTGCCCCCAGAACCACATGCTGGGACACCACCGGTAAAGAAACAGTAGTCACCATTCCTGGGCATGAATACTTTTGGATTGTGGGCAAAACCGGCAACAGTTCCTGGGCTGCAGCACAAGCCTTCAGAGTAGATGCTACAGGAGTAGACTCTTCCTGGTTAGACATTCAGGTAGGAACTGATGAAGTAGATGGAACCACTTCAGGAGCCAGTCTCAATGAGGCTGGGGCTGGCACCTCTCCTGAACTGATGACTGCCTTGTACAGTGCCTCAGCCGGGAGTGCACTCCATTGCCTTTGTTCTTGCTGGACTTTGGTGCTGAGGACCTCCATTTCTCAGATAACATGTCCTTGGATATGTGTTTTCTGGTGCCTCTTCCTCGGTACCAGGGAGGATGATCAGCCCCGAGGCTCAGTCAAAACAGGAGAAGCATTTCTGATGGATGCACATGTGCTTGTTACCTGGTCCAAAAAGGAAAACTCTAAAGGGTGACTGCAGACCTGCCTCCATCAGCAGAAACATAAGCCTGGCATCCCTGTCTTTCTTGGTTCTAGACTTAAAGTCTCTGTACATTTGAAACTGATCACTGATGTAAGTCTCCTCGAGACACTTCAGGCAACTGGAGTGTAGGTCACTCACTGGCATCAGCTTCTTTGCAGGAGTGGCAGGGCTTGAATCCTGGTGACGGAGACATGCCCCTGCATTGGTCCCGGTACCCAGTCACTGGAACCAAAGGGATAGTAAAAACACTTAAGAGGAAAACTTTTATCAATAACTAACTATCACCATAAACTACTAAAGCTACTAAAAATGAATATGTACTATGTAAAAAGAGAAAGAAAACTTGCAATAGTAAGACCACGCGCTCCAACAACAATCACAGGCAGTAAGAAGGAACTGAGGGGGTTCAGGAGCGGCCCTCCAGCGAGGCAGTAGAGGGTGCCTGTGCAGCCCCAATGGGTACCACTGAGGGAAAAATCTGATGAAGAAAAATTTGATTTATTCTTGAAGTAAACATTAATTATAATATTATGTGCAGCAGGCAGTAAATAATACAACTATTATGATATTTTTGGTACGTCTCTTCTATTTCTGTAAGCTCTTTCTAAATAGTATGTGATGTCATATTTTTAATAAGACTAAATGTAAACAGAAGGTAACGCTTCACCTAACCATTTCTGATTAAACAATATTTTTAAAGGCAGGGGGGAAAATTGCTGAAATGCATTCTGAAAATAAGCATATTTCCATTATTGTACCACATTGCAGATTTTGGCCAGCTATTTTCTATTTAGCATCAGAGACTGGGTACCATATGTCCACCTCTCATTTAGAATTGGTATTTATCTTATTTGGAATAACAACGATAAGAACTAAATGAACAGCCACCAATTTTCTGGTAATGTACAGTCATCTTTCGTTTTTTAAATTAGCACTCTGACTCCACTGCAATCAGAAATGATTTCTTATCAGTCTCTGACTTCTTTGCTTTATTCATATTTAATAAGAATTACAAAGTGCTAACTTAGAGCCTATTATGTTGCACTCACAACCTGCTGTTACACTTTTTGGAATTCAGTGATTTTGTGTGATAACACACTGTGTCAAAAGAGATCATAAATAATGACATAACATTATAGTGACTCCAGTTTTTGTTTTGTTTTGTTTTAACTGCAAATCAGGTGCTGTATATAGAATTTACACAGACAGACTTGCAAAGATCAGATCTAATCCAAATCCTATTACACAATAGCACCAGGAATACCAAGTCATAGCAGCGGGTGGGAAAGGTATATGTGTGTTGCCCTCCTTCTTACAGATTTTCTAAAGCAAATTCCACCTTGCTGTTGTCACTGGGCTGTTAGAGTGAGAACTAGCAGATGGCTAATCAATCCCAAAATGCCCTTCAGGAGCTATAACAGCTGTGTATGGTCAGCAGTAGTAAACACATCCAGAATAAAAGTAAACTAGGAACTGCACAGCATGGAAGTACAATAATTTCCTTGCCATGTTACGATGAAATTGCCAGTGTGCAAGTGTTTCTTAAGCTTTGAACTTTCCAGTATCAACTCAGTTAGTGATTATACTATAATTCTACAGCACTCTAGTGTATGCAGTCTACATATAACATTAAAAAAACCTATTTATTAGTGGGGAGTCTATTTGATAATAATTAAATTGAAATATCCCAGACTGAACACAGTGTACATTCTGTGAATCACAGACAATATCCCGGCAGACAATAATCCTAGCAAATATTTTCTTGTCTCAAACTGCTTACTTAGCAATGCCTCCCAAATATTTATATAACCTTTGGGTTTTTCTCTTTTAATTTCTCTATTATCTGAATTTTTCCATTTCTTTATAATGTGTGCTTTTATGTCATTTTGTCTCCTGTTTTGTATAATTGAATGTAAACTCAAATATATCATACGAATCAGTGAAGTGAATAAGAGGGAACAAGAAACTAATTCTTTGTATAGAATGCTTTTGTCCTTGGGTGGGTGAACCTTCACTACATACCCCACTGATGTAAAGAAATGAACGATACTCTTTTGTAAAATGTACAGTGTTTCCTGGTTTGGCCTTCTGTTTTTTCATACACTAAAAGCCAACAGATACTTTCTGACTGAATGGCCCTTTTTTAGAGTAAGGGAAATAGCCAACCCAAGAGAAAACAGTAAAGTCTCTGTAAGAGAATAATGCATGTATTATCTGCAAAATGCCACAGCAACTCTGTCTCAAAATAGTGCCTTTCTCTGCAAACAGAGGGGCTGATGGTATAAGGCCAAATCCTGAACTCATTGACTTCATTCTTTGGAGCAGGCAAATAGTACACATAAAATAGAGGGATAACAGTTGAATACAGAATACAGCTGATCAGGGTCTAGAATTTCTGTTCCCTATGAAATTCTGCACTTTTGAAAAAGTGGTACCCTCTCACAACAACAAGCTGATGTTTCAGAATTTCCCATGATGCAAAAAAAAAAAAAAAGATGTTCCGAGTTACAGTAGAACCTCTGAGTTATAAACACCAGAGCTACGGACTGACCAGTCAACCACACACCTCATTTGGAACCGGAAGTATGCAATCAAGCAGTAGCAAAGACCAAAACAAAACAAAACAAATAAAGTTCATCACTGTGTTTAATGTAAACTACTAAACACATAAAGGGAAAGCAGTATTTTTCTTCTGCATAGTAAAGTTTCAAAGCTGTATTAAGTCAATGTTCAGTTGTAAATTTTGAAAGAACAACCATAATGTTTTGTTCAGAGTTACGAACATTTCAGTTCAGAGTTATGAACAACCTCCATTCCCACGCTGTTCGTAACTCTGAGGTTCTACTGTAATGGAATGTTGTTTTTGATTTTTTTCTCCCCTGAAAAAACTCAAGACATTTAATTTTGATGTCACTTTTCAGGTTTTTTATTTTTATTTCATATTTATATGTATATTTTATGTTTTATATTTCATTTTCTTTTTTCATTATTTTAATATAATTTTTTTGAACTTATAAAAAAACTTGGTTTTGATGTTTTAAATGAAATTTAATTGAAATCAACATGTTCCAGCAGAATCCGAATGTTCTGACAGAAATGTACCAGCTCTAGTAGCTAAATAGGCCTGTCTTGGGAATACCATGAGAACTATGAGATGGTACTTATGTTTATATGGATACGTACAAAACCAGGTAGTTCAGGAGCACACAAACATTTAAAAAACAGAAACCTTATCCACCCACATTTTCTAAATTCAGAAAGTATATAATAATGGTAAATAATAGTTATGAATAGCGACACCCTATAACTATGTAGCTGTCTATAGCTACATTTAAACTCTGATATAGGAGTGTGATTCCCCTGCTTGTGTATACATACTCACACAAGCTTTTATTGAGCTTGTGTGAGTATGAATGGAGCGGCGTAGCCATAGTAACAAGGGCAGCAGCAGCAGCAAAAACCCACCTGAAACCAGTGTGTATGTACTCGGCACAGCTCAGCCATAGGTCTGCTGCTGTTACCCATGCTATTGCAGTTACACTGCTATTTATATGCAAGCTAGCTTTATGACAGTTGGTGTGAGGATGTGTACTTGAGGAGAGGAATCATCTGCCTAGCCATAGTGTAGATGTAACCTAGATTTTTTCAATGTGCTATATAAACATCAACTAATCCTCTTAATATACAAAAAAGTTTCGGTTCGGTTCTAGTTTAAGGGCCTGTCTTATATAATCCAAACTATTTCCCCCAGCCTTCATCTTAAATGTTACAATTAAAACTTTTTTGTTGTCGTTAGAAAGAGTGGAATTTCTTATTTGAGTTTTTATTTTATTATGCACAGTTAGAGACAGATCTATTAGACCATTTCACTCAATCTCCCTACAAATACAGGAGTGCTTCCTACAGTACATTTTCTCTTGTTTACTCCAGACTAACTTTTAATGTCACATCAGATGCTTCCATCACTTCCCTTGAGAGACTACTCTGCAGCCTAATGCAATTCTCTGTTAGGAAATTTTCTATGATGTTCAGCCTAAATTTTCCCTTTCTCAGCTTCATCCCATTATTCCTTATTCTACCTCTGAAAGCAACACTACATAATTTCTCTCAAGACGTGGCATTTACATCCTTTAGATATCCGTAGACTATCATGTTCTCCATTAGTCAGCACTTAGGCAAACTATACATATCTCACTCCTTTAATCTTTCCTCTTAAGTCAATTCTTCCAGTCCCTTGATCATTTTTATGTTACATAAGTAAGGTTATCTTTGTTATTCTGAAGCTCTTCTACCTACAGTGAATGGCATATATATATATATTTTTTTACATCTTTACAAGTCATCAAGATACCCATCAATAGCATAATGATATTTGGGTATATTTTCAAATGAGGGTATATACGCTCTTTTGATCATATACAATGAGTTAACAGAGTACAACATGAGCTGTCTGCTTTGTTCCTTGTTCTATAAGTATATTCTTTATTCTAGTGATGATCAGAAATAGTTTAGCATCATGGTACAAGAGCAATACAGCATAACAAGAACTTCTCTTTGCCCATTATAGCCAATGGAAAGACCATTGGTGATATTTTTTTCTGATAGCAAAGGAAGTAAGGGGGGGGGGGCTAATGAAATCCTGAAGTAACAAGTTACATGGCCCACTTTATGGATTGTCCTTATATTCAAAGAGGATGAAATCCCATGTCAGCCCATACCTAGTCCTGACCCAGGAAATATTGCAACATTATCAGTTGAACTATAGCTACAGAGACATGAAACACAGAGGATGCTGTCAATTAAGAAAAAAAGATCAAGATAAATATGACAGGTGTACCTATTTCAGAAGTTACCATTTTATTTATGCTCTGACCCACATACATTTTGATATAAGAACACATAAGGGAAAAAACAATGGACAGGTTTTCAACTGAAGCAAATTGGTATTGGCTTTACCTTGGGTACCTGTGGTATTGGCTTCACATTGAGTACCTCACTTGGTTTCCTCTTCCTTCGTTGTGAACAAAATGCATCTTGTCTTCCAGGGTCATAGATCAGAATCTTAATTGTAACCCCTGGTTCCTGGGGAGGCTTCCTTTATAGAAGCACTTGGGCCAGACACACAGCTCCTATAAACTGATGTAGCTCCATTGACTTGCTACCCAATGTGATTTAAAAGATGCATTCAGGAAAAGATGCAGTTGCTGCCCATAGAGGTGCTTTAGATGGCAGAGAGGAGTCTGTGCTGGAATAAAGTGAGCTTTCCTATATTAGAGCTCTCAGGGTATAGTGACCTCCTGTTACATGTAGGGAAAAAATCTTTTACTTTATCAATCCCTTGGCAATAAAAAGTGTATAGAAAGACTGAAGCCAAATGAAGTGATGGCTTTGAGTAAATGGTTAAAACTGGAGCTGAGCGAATCATCTGTCTTTTGCCTCATAAGAATTCTGCAACATATGTGGCCATAATTACAAAATGTCATGGATTTTATCAGTATACAATCCAAAGTGAAAGGTCATCCAACTTTAGGCACATTCACAAATGGTGTTATTTAACTGATTTTTGCAATACATCGGTGACAACATATGTATACAGTAAGACTTGAAAAGAAAGGGAATTTCTCCTTGTCGTTCAAGAGTGCAACATGGGATAAATGGAAAGGACGAGGGATGGTAGATTAGAATGGTAAAATAAACTATGCATCTACTAAGACTCTATAGACATTAATAGAAAGATAACTATGTTCTTGAAGTCCATTCTTCCAGAGAATGTAAAAAAGAAGACCACAGAATAGTTTCCAAATCTGCCAAAAGCTGTGGTTCTCAAACTAGTACACTGGCTGCAACAAAGTGGTATGCTAGTTGGCTTTAAAAAAAGATTTTATAATCAGCAAAGTTGATCAAAAATGGTGTTTTTTGCCTCTGTGAAAAATCCCACCTTTTTTGTGAACAACCAAAAAACTAAATTTTCAGTTGAAAACCAAAAAATTAATTTAAATATACTGACCCAAGGAAATTGTGATTTGGGTGCCTCATGCCCTCATTCTTTTCTATAAACTAGGCTGCCTACTGGACTACATCTCCCATGATACATCAGAATCTCCCTTCTTGCTGAACTACTGCTGTGCATCATGGGAAATGTAATAAATCTGTTCAACATGACCCATAAAGAATGGGAGAATGAGGCATCTGAACTACAAATCCAATGAGGCAATAAGGCACCATTACCTAATCAAAATTTTTGATTTTCAGTTAAATGTTTTCAGCTGAATGTTTTAGTTTTCAGTTACAAGGTGAAAAGCTTTACATTTTTAGGGTTTTTTTAATTATAAAAAATGTAGGTAGTCCACAGAAATCTGATGCTTTTTGGGAAAAATGTTTAGTGAAAAACCCAATTTTCTGTCAAAAAACAGTTTCAGTGGAAACTATTGATTTGAAATTATCTGAAATAATCTGAAACTCTAAAGAGAGTCCTACAAAGAGTGGAAACTAGGTAAAATTACAAAGGATGAATATAAACAAATAACACAAGTATGTAGGGACAAAAATCAGAAAGGCCAAGGCACAAAACAAGATTAAACTAGCTAGAGACATAAAGAAGAAAACATTAGAAGCAAGAGAAAGACCAAGGACAGAGTAGGCCTGTTACTCAATGAGGCGGGGGAAACAATAACAGAAAATGTGGTGATGGAAGAAGTGCTAAATGACTTTTTTTGTTTCAGTTTTCACCAAAAAAGGTCAGTAACAATTGGATATCTAACATAGTGAATGCCAGTGAAAATGGGGGAGGATCGGAGGCTAAAATAGGGGGAATACAAGTCAAAAGTTACTTAGACAAGTTAGATGTCTTCATGTCACCAGGTCCTGATGAAATACATCCTAGAATACTCAAGGAGCTGACTGAGGAAATATTTGAGCTATCAGCAATTATCTTTCAAAAGTCATGGAAGATGGGAGAGATTCCAGAGGACAGGAAAAGGGCAAATATAGTGCCAATCTATAAAAAAGGGAAATAAGGACAACCTAGGGAATTACAGATGAGTCAGCTTAACTTCAGGACCTGGAAAGATAATGGGGAAAATAATTAAGCAATCAATTTGCAGACACCCAGAAGATAATAATGTGCTAAGTAATGGTCAACATGAATTTGTCAAGAAAAATCATCTCAAACCAACCTAATAGCTTTTTTTGACAGGGTATCAAGCCTTGTGGACAGGGGGTATAATCTTGACAGATATGGTATAATCTTGACTTTAGTAAGGCTTCTGATACTGTCTCAAACAAACAAGGGAAATACAACCTAGATGGAGCTACTATAAGGTGGGTGCATAACTGGTTGGAAAACTATTCCCAGAGAGTCATTATCAGTGGTTCACAGTCAAGCTGTAAGGGCACATCAAGTGGGGTCCCGCAGGGATTAGTTCTGAATCTGGTTCTGTTCAATATCTTCATCAATGATTTAGATAATGGCATAGAGAGTACCAAGCTGGGCGGGGTTGCAAGTGCTTTGAGGGATAGGATTAAAATTCAAAATGATCTGGACAAACTGGAGAAATGGTCTGAAGTAAATAGGATGAAATTCAATAAGGACAAATGCAAAGTGCTCCACTTAGGAAGGCACAATCAGTTCCCACATACAAAATAGGAAATGACTGCCAAGGAAGGAGTAATGCAGAGACGGATGTAGGGGTCATAGTGGACCACAAGCTAAATATGAGTTGTCAGGGTTCCCTCCCCACTCTGAAGTTTAGGGACAGATGTGGGGACCCGCATGAAAGACCCCCTAAGCTTATTTCTACCAGCTTAGGTTAAAACTTCCCAAGGCACAAATTCTCCCTTGTACCTTGGATTAGGTAAACGCTGCCATAACCAAGTGATTCAAACAAAGAATCAGGGAAAGGACCACTTGGAGTCCTATTTCCCCAAAATATCCCCCCAAGCCCTACACCCCCTTTCCTGGGGAGGCTTGAGAATAAAAAAGATGAGCACAGACCAGCTTTGGATTTTTTTAGGATACTAAAAAAAAAACCCAATCAGATTTTAAAAAAACCCAGAACTTTAATAAAAAGAAAAAAGGTAAAAGGAGTACCTCTGTAAGATTAGAATGGAAGATAATCTCACAGGCAATCAGATTCAAAACACAGAGGGTTTCCCCCTAGGCAAAACTTTAAAGTTACAAAAAGAAAAAACAGGGATACACATTCCCCCCAGCACAGAGAAATTCACAAGCCAAAACAAAAGATAATCTAATGCATTTCCTTGCTAAATACTTACTAATTCTATAGGAGTTGGATTGCTTGCTTCTTTGATCTGTCACACGGAACAGACAGAACAAAGCCTTCCCCCCCACCCCCCTAGATTTGAAAGTATCTTGTCCCCTTATTGGTCCTTTTGGTCAGGTGCCAGCCAGGTTATATGAGCTTCTTAACCCTTTACAGGTAAGAGGATTTTGTGCCTCTGGCCAGGAGGGATTTTATAGTACTATATACAGAAAGGTGGTTACCCTTCCTTTTATATTTATGACATGAGTCAACAGTGTAACATTGTGGCCAAAAAACAAAACAAAACACATCATCATCATTCTGAGATGTATTAGCAGGAGTGTTGTAAGCAAGACATAAGTAATTCTTCTGCTCTACTCGGTGCTGATTAGGCCTCAAGTAGAGTATTGTGTCCAGTTCTGGGTACCACATTTCAGACAAGATGTGGACAAATTGGAGAAATATCAGAGAACAACAACAAAAATGATTAAAGGTCTAGAAAATGTGATCTATGACAGAAGATTGAAAAAATTAGGTTTGTTTTGTCTGGAGAAGAGAAGATTGAGAGGGGACATGATAACAGTTTTCAAGTATATAAAAGGTTGTTACAAGGAGGAGTGAGGTAAATTGTTCTCATTGACCTCTGAGGATATGTCAAAAAGCAATGGGCTTAAATTGCAGGGAGGATGGTTTAGGTTGGATATTACAAAAAACTTTGTAACTGTCAGGATAGTGAAGCACTGGAATAAATTGTCTTGGGAGGTTATGGAATCTCCATCATTGGAGATTTTTAAGAGCAGGTTAGACAAATACCTGTCAGGAATGGTCTAGATGATACTTAGTCCTGCCCTGAGTCCCACGAGATGACCTCTCAAGGTCCCTTCTAATCCTATAATTCTAGGATTCTATTAGAATAGCCCTAATAATCAGCTCAATAAATCAAAATATGCACAGATGCACTCAAAGGATGGGCATTTGTGGGGCTCCACCTGTTTAAGATACTGTGATTATCTAAATAATAGTTCATAGGACTACACTGTTTAAAATTGCAAAGGTGACATGGGAAGTTCTTTTGAGATTTAGATGTGGAATGTTAGGTCTTAAAGTTTGA
Source organism: Terrapene triunguis (assembly GCF_002925995.2). Lineage (NCBI taxonomy): Eukaryota > Metazoa > Chordata > Testudines > Emydidae > Terrapene > Terrapene triunguis. The sequence continues at coordinate 14,753,071 of NW_020664530.1, forward strand.
GACTTGCTGGCAAAAGTGAGCAGGAAAGCTTACAAATGTGAGATCCTGCTAACCATTCATGTTTATCTTTAAAAATCAAACAGCTAAGCTTTAGAGGTTTAAGTGTTGTCCAAATACCACAGCACAAATAATAACCTATAAACTTAAGTAAAGGAAATCTTTATTCCTTTTCTTTTTCTGGTCTCTACTTGTTTGTTTTAATACTTCTTAAAAATTATTTTATGTTAGCAACTCTTAGAAACAAAAACAAATACTTAGTTGGAAACTAGAGATGGATTCAGTCCAAAATCTGAGTCCAAATATCACTAAATTTTGTACTTTTGTAAAAAATTGCTTTTTAACCATTTATGCTGGCAAAAGATACGAAAGTTGGACTTTTGTTCAGATTCCTAGACATGCTCTTTTGATAAATATGATATTGTAAACTGCACACTTATTTTGGTCATACTTCATTAGATGCATTTATAGTGAATATGCAAATGAAAGAATGATTCAATAATCCACTTTGTGATAATCTGTGGCAAACGCGATAATGTCCCCTAGTGTTGGAGGACATTCACTCTGAGACCAGTCTGAGAACTTGCTGTAGAAAATCGCTTTCCTAATCAAAGCCACAATTTATTTGAGAGTATCTAAGGCTTCCTGAGACCTGCATCACTCAGAACACTGTGGAAGAAAGGAGAGGAACAAATTCCATTGATATGCTATGTTGATTCTCTCCATACTTCACTCTTCTCCACTTTTAACTCTTTTGACACTCTCTCTCACTGCAAGGTGTTCCCTGACAACCTCCAGGATATGCTTTCTCTGCTTCTGCGGAGCATCTGTGGCAGAAATCCTGTGACCCGCTGAATTCTTCCACTGCAAATTCATTCTCTGCCATCTTCCTGTTGAAACAACTCCACTCTTCTAACTTGATTGAATCCCATGCCCACAAAGCAGCGGCCTTCTGCTGTCTTTGACTCATTTCTCAAACCCTCCCATCACTTCTCTCTCTGCACAGGTGGCACAACTCCCGTCAAGTGCCTGGCACTTGGCTGCTCACCAGATTGTTGTGGGCCGGGGCGGGTCCAGCTGCTGGATACCATGTGTTTTAAGCCACTGGAGTCTGAACAGAGTCTAGGCACTGTACCTGTCTAGGCACACTCCCGTGTGCGGATCTTTGCTCTGGCACTCCCTTCTGAGAGCGGAGACCTCATCATTAAAGGTACCTAGTCCTTATTACCAGTGCTGACTCCTCGGACTAACTTTTCCTGGTAGCTTAAACACAACTTCTGCCAGAACTCCAGCCATGTGGGAGTTCTGGCTACAAGTTTAACTCTCACAGGGCATGTGCAGTATAGCACATGAAACACACAGGACAGGTCTACACTATAAACTTACATCAGTATAACTACAGGGGTACGAATAAATCCACACCCCTGAGCGACACAGGTACTTTCCCCAGTAATTGAAATTAGAAGAGGTGTTTGAAATTACGACTAAATTGGCAACACTGCATGTAACTAGTTGACCACTGGAGCTACCACCTCTTGCAGAGGTAGATTCACAGAAGTGCTACAGTAATGTAGCTGCACTGGGATGGCATTTTAAGTGTAGGCTTGCACAGACATTTTGCACAGGATTCTGACACATTATTGCTATTTCTTTAATTCCACGAGAAATGCACAGATCTATGCAACTATAATAAACCCTACATTCATTTCCCTATCTCAATTTCCTCACAACTCAAAACATTGTTTGTACTGTGGTCTGGGTCATCTGGGGCTTCTATTGCAGTGCCTGGCTTGTGTTCTAAAACATGGAGCCTTTTTCCCCCACAGTCCCCCACAACTGAGGGAAGTTGGAGATAACTGGTTTTCTCAGTGACTCAGTTATTCTTTTGTTCCCTCCAAGTAAGGCCCATTCAGGTTCTGATCGTTCTTAAATATCAGCTATTGTGACTGGTCTGGGAAGTATATGCTCGAAGGCTTGTCAGCAATGGTGGATACACATAGAGAGGACAATGATACAGCAATATTCATAGAAAGAACTGCATAATTTCAACCAAAATGCACAAGTCATATGTAAGTTTCCCAAATCATCACAACTAGCTTCTACCAATTTCTTCTAAGAGAAAGTTAACAAGATATGTGATCTTCCCCTTCACTCAGCTTGCCTTCCCTTCTCCCTGACAACTCTCTCCACCTTCTCAGATACAGAAGTTTCTTGGCTACTCTCCTTCTCTAAACCCTCCGCTTCCCCTAGTGACCCCATCCTGTTTCCTGATCTCCCTCATGTCTACTCTCATCCCCTCCCTGATACTTCTCCTTAATCTCTCACTCTCCCCTGGCTCTTTCCTTCACAGTACAAACATGCTTTAGTCTTTCCTATTTTAAAAAGCTGCCAACTATCTCCAATTACCACCTCATTTCTCTTCTTCCTTTCATTGCTAAGATCATTGGCCATGCTTTCTACAATTACTATCTGGAGGTCCTCTCCTCCAGTTCCATTCTAGGCCCTCCCCTAGTTTCTGTCCCTTCACTCAATTGAAACTGCTCATTCCAAAGTCTCTAATGATCTCTTCCTAACCAAAGCTGGCAGCCAGTACTCCATCCTCATTTTTCCAGACCTGTCAGCGGCCTTTGGCACAGTTCATCATGCTCTTCTTGAAATCATGTCCTCCCTTGGCTCCTGTAGCTCTGCCCTCTCCTGGTTCTTCTATAGAAGAGGTCACCAATAAAATGTCAACATTTACTACAGCATAGAATAAATACTTTCCTATGTTATAAATCCAAAGTATAGTGAATGCAGCAATAAAGCCAATACTGAGCCATTGTGCGGACTTCTCACCGAATTGTATTTTTTATTAAATAGAAGTGAGAAATGAACATTAAGAGTCAGAACCTCAGCTGACATAGATCAAAGCAGTTGACTGATCAGGGCAGTTGATAGAGCTATACTGAGCTCATCCAGGGGAGTATCTGGCCCTCAGAGTAGAAATGTAAACCAGGAATAATAGTGAACCAAGACTCTTCCTTTTTCTATTTAAAACCTCTTATGAGACCTCTCCCTGTTAAATAAAGTCATATACCTAGCTCGCTGCTTGAAAGGACAGTTCTGCTCAGAAAAGTGACTCTCCACATGGCATGACATAGTTCCATATTTACTGTGTCTCAGTTACTTCCAGATCAGATTTGCTCAATTTACAACTAACAGGATGTAGCTGCAACTTTCACATTGAAAACTTAGCCTGTGATCTGAAAGGCAGGCTCTTTCATCCTGCTGTGCACATCAAAAAGAATCTACTGCTGTGGTGGCTCACAGTGTATGTGATCCCTATTCTTGTGATGAAGTTTGGGTCTTGTAAATTTGAGTAATATGTGCCTAGATAACACATTGATAAAGATTTGTAATAAAACAATAATGTTCAAAACAGCTACCCACTGTACCAGGGCTATTCATCAGTCATCAGTGGCAGCTCAGGAGAGCAAGAAAGAAAATTAAATTGTTATATATGCAAGATAATGGATGCCTGACAATGACATAATCCACTGAGTGATTTATCTAGCGCACTCTTCTTTCACTGCTCCCAGAACCGCTGACATCATATTTTCACAGCAATAAATGGCAGTCTTCCTGCCAGAACAGAGCAGCAGGGGGAGCAGCTTCCGCAGTGGAGTGTAAGGTAAAGGCTTCAGAATGTTCAGGAGTGCAAAGTAATGCACATTGTAAAACATAATCCCAACTATACATATAAAATGATGGGGTCTAAATTAGCTGTTACCACTCAAGAAAAAGTTCTTGGAACCATTGATAGTTCTCTGAAACCATCTGTTCAATATGCAGTGACAGTCAAAAAAGCGAAGAGAATGTTAGGAACCATTAGGAAAGGGTTAGATGATAAGACAGAAAATATCATGATGCCACTTTATAAATCCATGTAAGCTCACACCTTGAATACTGTTTGCTTTTCTGCTTGCCCCATCTCAAAAAAAGATATATTAGAATTGGAAAAAGAACAGACAAGGTCAACAAAAATGATTAAGGGAGGAGAGGATATTAGAAGATATTAGAGAGATATGAGGAGAGATTAGAAAGATTGGGACTGTTCCACTTAGAAAAGAGATAACTAAGGGGGACTATGATAGAGGTCTATAAAATCATGAATGGTGTGGAGAAAGTGAATAGGGAAGTGTTACTTGCCCCTTTACATTACAATAGGACCAGGGGTCACCCAATTAAATTAATAGGCAGCAGGTTTAAAACAAATGTAAGGAACTACTGCTTCACACAACACACAGTTAACCTGTGGAACTCATTGCCAGGAGATGTTGTGAAGGCCAAAAATATAAATGGGTTCACAAAGAATTAAATAAGTAAATGGAGGATAAATCCATTCATGACTATTAACCAAGATGGTCACAGACCCTATGCTTTGGGTGACCCTAAACCTCTGACTGCCAGAAGCTGGGACTAGACAACAGGGGATGCATCGCTTGATAAATTGCCCTGTTGTGTTCATTCCTTCTGAAGCATCTGGCACCAGCCACTGTCAGAGGACAGTATACTGGGATAGATGGATCATTGGTCTGACCCAGTAGGGCCATTGTTATGGTGGTTTGAAAGATGGGGAAGGGCAAAAGGAGATTTGTAACTTTTGAGTCCCTGGACAGATTAGGATCGCAATAGGGAGCAGAGTTCCTCTCCCTCCTTATACCCTGGTATGTATTAGGCTCCTGCAAAAGGATGGAATCAGGGTGGAACTAGTATTCCATCTCTTCTTTGCACCAGCCAGGGAATCTGGCTAGTCATGGAGGAGGGTGTGTGCAGCACTGTCTTCATGTGTGGAACAGTGGATTCATTGGTGTTCTGCCATGGAACCTGAAGGAGGAATTCTTGCTGTGTCACCCAGAATTTCTCCTGGAGACTCTGGCAGCAATACTGCCCTTCCACACCGTACTCTGTCATGCCTGATGGTGCTGAGGGCAAAATCTAGCCCCAAGTCTGTATTAGTGTTTTCTACGTGGTGATGAAATTCGCTGCTCAGTACTTGAAATGTGTGTTCCTCCCATCCCCTTCTGTACCCAATTCACGGAGGATATGAGTCTGATACAACTCCCAGCTATAGGAATTTGCCCTTGGCACAAGCTGCTCACTCTGAAGGTCGCAAGTAAAGCAGGGAAAATAATGATTTTTTTCACTGGCAATTAAAAAAAAACAATTTTTTTGTTTTTGCCCCAAACATTTTTTTTTTTTTTTTTGGTGACCCAAATAAATGAAAAATAATGTTTGTACGGGAAGTAAACAATTGGTTTATCTGAAATGAAAAATTTTGTTTAAATTTCAAGGTGTTTTTTTTTGTTTTGGTTTTTTTGGGGGAGGGGGAGGTTTGTTTTATTTATTTATTTACTTACTTTTACTTTTAAATTATTTTAAATAAAATTGAAGGGATTTTCAAAACTAAATGTGATTTTGAATTGATGTTTTGAAAAAGGGATCTATTTTTGACACAAACAATTCAATGAAAGTGACAGGAATTCACAAAACATTGCAGTGTAGCTGAATTTGCATTTTTTGCTCCCAAAAAAGTTTCTGACAAAAGATTTTGCCCAACTCAGTCCCAGTCATGGCCAAGATAATGGTCATCACGGTAGAACATGAGAAGCTGCATGATTATACCAGACATTCTGGGCAAGATGCTAGAGCAGCTACCATCCATTGCCTTCAAACGTCTAGGATAAAACACCAACTAGAAGAAGATAATGCTCCAGAAATAATAGTGAAGTGTTTCATTAGTTTTGTTCCAATTTTTTAAAGCTTTCTCAGGAATATGTGTTCACTTTTTTAATGTTAATGCAACATATACTTTGGTAACCTATTAGACACTAAAGGAAAGCAGCAGTTCAATTCTGTCTTCTTCTTTGAAATCAGCTGGCACTCTATCAACTACAGGCTGCCTCTGGCACAGACAGAGGTGTCAGAGATCATTGTACCTAAATATATAAGGTATTTTTTTAAATATCTATTGTTTCAAAAGTCTTTTAAATAATAATAATAAAAAAAAGTCTTTCTGTGACCTGAAGAAGAGCTCTGCATAAGCTCAAAAGCTTGTTGGTCCAGTAAAAGATATTACCTCACTTATCCACCTTGTCTCTGTGAAATGCTGGGCAGTTTAGAGCCCACTGGTATTTTTCTTCTGACCTTATTTCAGTGCTCATGGCAGTGGCATCCAGAAATTAACAGGTTTAAATAGCCCTCTTGAGGGAGCAGAGACATTTCAGCTGATGCAAATCTAACAGCAGTTGCAAACTTGGACATCCAACTGGCTCCTAAACTTAGTATTGAGTTAACTTTAGAAACAAAGCAGATTAAACAAATGTAGCTGGAGAAACATTTTAAAGATGTTTTCCCCATCTTTTTAACTCCTTTTCACAAGTTTAAAAGTATGAAGAGGAATAAAGTAGCAAACTGGTTGGCTGCCACTGGTTACACAGGTGCAAAGCACATTAGCTAACCAGCTCTCTTCTTTCACTACAATGGCTATTTTAGGGCTTGATCCTATTGTCACTGAAGTCAGTGGCAAAATCCCCATTGACTTCAGGGATTTATTAGGTAGCATGAGATACAACTAGGAGCCTGGACTCTTAGGCATGCTTCTTGCAATCTGTTTTACATGAACAGACACTTATCCTGTGCAGTGTCCCACTGAAGACAATGGGGCTCCATGTGGGCACAGGGCACCACCTGTGCAGAAAAGCTTGCAGGAACATGACATTCAGTTCTATTCCTGGCTTGCTAATAACTCATTGTGTAAGCTTAGACAAGTCACTTAGGGTAACATTTTCAAATACACTTATATTACTTTCAAAATGTTACCCAAACAATTGTTTTTTAATTGCCAGTGAAAAAAAATAGTTATTTTCCCAGCTTTACTTGCGACCTTCAGAGTTAACACACTTGTATGACTTAGGCTCCTAAGTCACTTTTGATAATGGGACATAGGGCTTGTCTGTATGGGACACTCAGGGAAGTTTATCTGAATTAGCTGTTAAAGTGGATTAGGGCTTGTCTACACTTGAAGTGCTATAGCAGCACAGCTATCTGTGGTAGCACTTCAGCGTAGAACTACCTACACCAACAAGAGGTGGTAGCTAGGCCAACAAAAGAACTCTTCGATTGACCTAGTGCTGTTTACACTGGTAGTTTGGTCAGCCTACCTACGCCTCTCAGGGGTGTGGATTTTTCCCACCCCTGACCAACATAGTTAAACTGACCTAATTTTCTAGTCTAAACCTGGCCCAAATGCTTATCTAGACGAGCCCTGAATTAAGCTAAACAGAATTAAAGCCTCTTCAATTCTGAATAAGAGTGTCCCTGGGGGTTTCATGCAGTTTAGCTAATCCACTTTAAATTCACACCTTTAATTAATTCAGATTAGTTTTCCTGATTGGTCCCATGTAGACAAGCTAAATCACTTATGAACTTTTCAAAATTTCCCCTTAGTTCCAGATTTTTTTTAAAAAAGTGCCTGCTAATTTTGGCTCTCTCAGTTTTCAGGTTACAAACTGGAGATACCTAGATGTCTTAAGCTGGGGTTCCAAAAATTGAAGCATCCAATATTAGTGTGCACCTTTGAAATATGTTGGCCTTAACCTCACTATGCCTGGAGTTTCTCTCTATATAATATAACCCATGACAATCTCTAGCTCACAAGGGTGTTGTGAGGCTTAATCAACTAATGTTTGTAAAGTGCTTTGAGACATTCAAGTTGAAAAACACTATAGAACTGCAAAGTATTATTATGAGCCATGATGAGTGAAAACAAATTAGTGGAAGTATATATATATGCGGTTGCCTTGTGATTCATTCTAGCTAAATAAACCTGAATGCACAGATATCAAGTGTTTATTTTTTTTGTTTTTTTTTTAAGAACCCTCACTACAGCATGGGTTCCTACTTAATGGAATAAGAATTTTGCTGGCATAGAACTATTTGGAATGTTCAGACAATTGGCTGCCAAAACATATTGTGGTTTTTTTAAAATATATGAAAGGGTGTCCTTGCTAATTAGGTTTGAAGCCCCTATGGCTAAGCCTGTCATAATTAATTTTATTTCCCCACTGTACAACGGGTCTAACAAGTCCTGCAAGCCCTAGGGTCTTGGCATGTGAGGTGGCCTCAGCAGGCTTTTCTCCTAACTCACTGAACTGGAGGCACAAAGGAAGCAATGAATATTTACTCTCAAGGACCAAAGGGTCATTGACCATGAATATTATTCAAGTCACAACTTTAAAATCTGGCATGGCTCACATGTAGTGATTTCCAGTGTCCAGCTTTTTGTGCATATTCACATATGTTATGTTCTCTCTTTCTTTAGTATCTGTAAGCATCATCAAATATTCTTGGATTTGGAGTCTTGGGGGCTCTCGAGGTTAATTTCAATCCATAAAGGTCTATGCTGTTAAACTTGAAGACAATGGGCCAGATTCTCCACTGCTTTGCAATACCATTTCCACCTATGCAAAGGGAGTGTAAAATGCTACCAATTACTTTGCACAGTGCCTACAAAAGGTGCAAAACAGTGAGGAATTAGATTCATTCACTACAATCCCACTTATTTATTAATATGTGTTTATTTTTTAATTGATGCTAAGATTCTTTTATCAGTGAAATCTGATGTCCCCCAAACATGGGCCAAATTTGGTAGTTCTCACTGAACACATTCTCAGGCCAAAAGCCTCACTGAAATCATTGGAGATCTTATATGAATAAGGGGAGGGATAGCTCAGTGGTTTGAGCATTGGCCTGCTAACCCCTGTATTGTAAGTTCAATCCTTGAGGGGGCCATTTAGGGATCTGGGGCAAAAATCTGTGTGGGGATTGGTCCTACTTTTTGCAGGGGACTAGATGACCTCTTGAGGTCCCTTCCAACCCTGATATTCTATGACATAAGGAGATCAGGACATAGAACAGCTGCTCTCTGATCAGACAGCAAGCTTAGTCCTTAACCCTGGACAGACAGTACCTTCTTCCAACACATGGGTGTAAATTTACTTGTGTAAATTGGCATCACACAACACCAGCTGCAGACTTACTTTTGTGTAATAACTAAAAGTGGGCCCAAGTAGCAATGTCTACTAAACCACTAAAACAGAATTGTGTTTTCCATAATAGTGCGTCATTATACATTATTCAATTAAATAAGTAATTATAAAAGAACACATGATTGGTGCTAACTAGAGTAGACCATGTGTTTGGGAAAAAAATGTTGATTAATTTAATAGTATTAACCAAATAAATAGCTTGAACTGCTTTAGTACATTCTAATTGGAAATCTCAGCAGGAAGAGCAAAGTTTGCATGAACAAAGAGACTGGGTTGTCATTCCAGTTTGCATCTGGTCATTCCAGGTGAAAGCTAGAGGCCTACTGATGGGGCTGAGTGGAAGGGATTTGCACTGCCATTGTTTGTGCTGTATCCGGTCTATGAAGAGAGGATTTCTGTTTCTAAAAGCTGCCAGTCTCTCACTTCGCATTACTACAATATTCATTTAACTCACTGCTCCCTCTCTTTATAGAAAATCCTATGGGATTTAATAGAAAATGCTAATCTGTCTCTAGTTTCTTTGTCCCATTCTATAGAATTTATCAGAAAATGATATCCCTACTACAGAATTCGATAAGATGGCTAAGAAAAACCATTATAGGATATCATTCTCTATTTAACTCAGTAGAATTTTTGAGTAATTTCTATAGAATCCTATTACATTTCATCCCTATTATATTTCACTGGACTTTTCCAGGAATTATTAATACTAATACTATTGTTTATTCGGCAGTTACCCTTAAAGATTTGCCATTTTGCATTAAGTAACAGATACATTTACTTCAGTATTTCCAGTATTCCTTATATTTACTATATAGAATACTACAGAGAATACTATTTAGCTATGAGGCAACAGCAAGTTTTCAAAGATGACCATTATGCCTTTGGTTGCTATCTGAGACCCCAATCCTGTGAAAATGTACACACCAGAAGTGAATGGTACTAGCCACACTGTGTGAAGTTAAGCATGTACATAAGTCTTTGCAGGATCTGTGACCTGACTTCATATATATTGCAACTGTGTTTTTTGTTTTTGTTTTTTTTCAGTAAGAAGTATTTTCATCTTAAAAGGAACCAGCAGCACATGATGACAGTGTTGTTTGAGTGCATCAAGAAGTTTTAAGGCTGTTGTTCCCCAGGTTCAATAAAAACTGTGTCCGGCCTCTACAGTATCAATATAACTCTATATAAAACCTCCTTAAAATAATATTTTTACTTGTATGGAATATTCTTCCATTTTATGAAGTTCTCTTTATAGATGTCCATTTAGATGACAATAGTTAAAACAGATTGTTTTCTCTTCATTAGTGTATGTAACTTGTGTAGGACTTTTAACCTTAAATATTCAAAGTAGTATTCAGGGTTTTATCTACAAAACTCCCATTATGGTTAAAAGGATTCAGGCTTCTGTTTTATAATAATAGGCATTACTGTCCAATTGCAATTTGTAATGGTTCTGTAATTACAAGGCCATATTCAGAGCCATTATAATATGAAGCACAAATTCAATTTTGATGACTATGCACTCATTCCATTTATCATTATTAAAATTGTATGGAAAAATAACTAATGTGGATACTAAGTAACCAGTCTTCAATTCCAAATATCTAAATCATTTTAAAACAATTATTTTTTTCACATTACCAAAAGCACTAGCTTGGGACAAAATAGCTTTTGTAACTACAGTTCCAAACACCATCTGAATAAGCTGATCATAGGGAAAACACACACTCTATATGCTAAATGTTAGCTTATCTTCAGAATGATTAGAAAGTAGAACTATCTTAGACATAAACTGTAGCAACTTTCAGCATAAACTTTCCAGACATAAACTGGAGCAACTGGTTACATGTCACCATGAGCTCTTCAAAGATTGTCACCCTTGGAATGCTATAAAGGCCAATATAGCATGTTGGATGCAATGAAAAAACTGTAACATGCAATTGCTATATTTGAACATTAGAGGGAGCATTTTGGATTCCCTTGTTTATCAGGGCAGTTAATTCAAACCAACTGCTACTAATGCAATTGAAACAAAGCTATTACCTGTGCTCAAGGCCACTCTCTCTGAAGTTTGTATTTTGAGCACTACTTTAGTGACAAAACTTACAATCAAAATAGAGGATGATAGTCTAGGGTGACCAGATGTCCCGATTTTATAGGGACAGTCCTGATATTTGAGGCTTTGTCTTCTATGGGTGCCTATTACCCCCCCCACCCCCTGTCCCGATTTTTCACACTTGCTCTGTGGTCACCCTAGATGATACCCTTCAGTAAATGGGAGAGTGGTTCCTTTTGACAGGAGACCGTGTAAGAAATTTTTACACTAAGTAGTTTGGCTAACAAATGCTCTCTCCTTTTCGTTCATCCAAAGAATGGAGTAGTTTCTCTACAAAGACAATGTGGGTGAGGGAATACATTGTATTGGACCAACTTCTGTTCGTGAGAGAGAGAAACATTTTCCAGCTTACACATATCTCTTCGGGTCTGTGTAAGCTCTAAAGCTTGCTTCTCTCATCAACAGGGTCCAATAAAATATGTTACATCACCCACCTTGTCTGTCTAATATCCAAGGACTAGCATGGCTACAACAGCACAAGTTTCTCTAGGTAGCTAAATGGTTTAATATGGCAGGGGTAAAGGATTTCAATAATTTTCTGTAACTGGAACAGGTGTACATGCATTCTCTTTTCTGTTAATGGCCTTTCTTATCACCAGTAGCTCTCCATTTCTTTCCAGTCTCTTTACGTCTCCACATCTTTCCAGTGACCAGAAGCTGTCCATAACTTTCCATAGCCTCATGCTAATTCAGATCTAGTCCATATCAGTCATGAATGATAGTTATTACCACCTGATAACTGCCTTCTAGTTCCTTTAAAATACATAGGTGGTCTTACTGTAGTGTAGGTGTTATAAATTATTTGCCTGACTCTAGTTCTATAGAGGGAAAAAAATGTTTTTCCCATCCCACAAAACATTTCAAGATTTTGTCTGTATCTGGATGAAACAGAAACCTATTGAAGTGATTGGGTTTTTTTTGTTTTTGTTTTTTGGTGGCAAAACCAAACACACAACTCCCCCACTCTGCCTGCAGCAATAAGGCTTGGAGCCAGGTCAAATTTTATTGTGCTAAGAGTACATAATATTGAAGAAACTGTTTTTTTACATAGTAATTGTATGGGAGAAAGGAGGATGCCTCCTCAGGGATGAGTGGTATAAGAGCCCTAAGGGGCACTAACAGACTTAATATGTCTGAGTTGCAGAGTGAATAAATAATTTTAATCACTTTTGTTAAGTCTTATATTGCCAGTCATGGGAGAGTCTGTACATCACATTAATTGTAGCAGAGCAGAAAGATCCCTTTGGGTTTGAATGTACTTTGTTTCAACAGAAGGCTAATAACCAGCAAGTTAACAGCAAAGATTTAAAGAGAACAGCAATGAATTGTTTGCTGTTACTGTGCAATGCTTTAGAGACACAGCACAGGTGAAAAGCAGAGCAGCATGAACTAGTTATAAAGGAAATCAAGAATATTGCAAAGCAGGCAAAGGACCTCACTACTAGGTGATCTTGAGCAGGTTCAGAATAGGAAGCGGTGACTTAGAAGGGTTGCCCTCCATCTCCAAAGCAGTGCCCAGCTATGGAAAGAAAAAGCTTTGCCATATGAAGATAAGGATGAGGAACTTTGAGATTGTGATCAAAAACTGGAGATTCATAATACAGATACTCAGAATGAGTTGGTGAGCTTCATGACCTTTTATGTGAAAGGAACCAGAGTTTTAGTACAGAAACTCCTCTTTTAGAAGCTGATTTGATGGTTTTGGAAATAAAGGAAGACAGTTTTTTAGGGAGACTTTGTCAGAGACTAGACCTGTGGCTATGATTTCACCAAGCTATAAACTGGTAGAAGTACAGGGACAAATGTTCAGAGCACAAAGATTGAGAACAAGCAGACTCTGACACAGAGAGTAGTTCAAGTCCTAGTCATGACAGCTTGGTTTGTGAGAAGACCTCTGGTTTTGCAGCTGGACCATCAGGAGTCTTTGTTCCACATTTTAGAGTGGAGAGTCCTCAGTACCAAGAACAGGGTAGTCTTTGGACCCCGGGAATGCCAAATGCCCCTTCCTTTCAAAGGATAAAGATTTTTAAATTTTTTTTAGCACCACTACAACAAGCATGTTGCAATACATTACTATTTGTGAAACAGCAAGGGCATTGCTAGATGGGCAGAACAGAAGTGGCTTTCCTAACCCTTTGTATGCAGAATCTGGTACAGAGCAAGGCAGATAGTTCATCTTCAGCCCCCTAGCCTATCTTCCACAGATGGGTATTAAACAGCAGTACCTCAAAAGCTGATGGTGAAGATACAGAGGGATCAGATGAGGAACCTTGTCCTGTGTCAATAGTGGATATTAAAACATTAGATTTAGTAGCTAAAAAAGCCGGTCAGTTAAAAAAGGGTGATTTAATTTCTTTGTATGCTAGGCAATTTGAAAGTAATAGTTGTATGTTTCAATTGGACAATAGGGACCATTTAAAGGCTTTGGAGTTAACAGTGTATCCTTTTTGGGGTATGCCATCCAGATCAGATTTTCAGTCAGGAGCTAAGGATTTTGTTGACACACTAGGTAAAAGGGAACAGATTTTATATCGGGACAGGCAGGGATTGCACAGTTAGCAATATTAAAGAAAAGAAAGATGAGCCTCCTCATGCCTATCATCAAAGGTTAGCTGCAGCCTGGGATAGCACGAACATACAAGGAGATGTTGGTTGTCCTCAATATGTGGATTTATTAGTTAATAATTTGTTGTTAAAAAGAAGGTAGATTTGCACATGCACAAGGAATCAATACTGAACCAGGCACTGGAACTGATGACTAAAGCTGCTGAGACAATAGCTGAAGAGACTGCAGTCAACAAGGGGTAAGAGAAGAAAGCTTCCTGTAGCTGTAGGCGGTGTCCAGGTTGAAGGACCCAGCTGTGCCCCTGCAACCAAAACCTCAACAGTGGAGCAGAGGTTTGACCCCTCTCAGTCTCAGTCTAGAGGGAATGCTCACAGTCAGCCCCTGTGCAGGCCCCTGCCAAGGTTTAAAAAACAGGAGTTGAGGGCACAGAAACTCTTTCATTCACCTAATCAAGTCCTTTGGCTTGCTGAACCCCTTCCTTCCTGAAATCGAGATTCAAAATCTCCTCAGTCATTTTGAGGGGAAGTCATGGGAGCCCATGAATTCCTATCCAATATGATTAATTGAATCAATGGGATGATATGGAGTCAAAAATTTGCATGATGAACGATGCTTTTATAACTCAAGGGAAGGAACTGAAGTGGTTACACAGGCAATTGGATTCTGATGAGGTCAAGTCCAAAGAAATTTCAAAAAGTAATCCAGTAGCTAATTCCTCTCTAAGGGAATGTGATGCCTGATTTTCTGAATTGGTTTATCAGGCCCCCGAGTCCAGAAACCAGGTTAAGCAGGGGAGAGGATACACGTTCACCAGATGCCACCAGACCCCAATGTATCATGGATAGGCCTCCTTAGGTACAGACAGATCAAGGACACAAACTGTATCAGCTCTCATAAGGGTCCATGAGGTAATGTTTATTGTTGATAGAGAGGCAAGGTCATCTAAATTATATGACACTCATCCAGCCATGCCACCCTTGGCAGGAACAGGAGTCATGTCTCCTGAGCTTGTCACTCTCCAAGGCTGTCACACCCACTGATAACACTGGTCTACAATTTTTGAGAAGTCGCCTGCTTCAGAGATAAAATGTGCTATTTATTATGTATTTTGATGTGCTGAATTCAAATATAACAATTAAAACAACTGATTGGCTACTGTTTCTAAGATATTTAAGTTTTTACATTTTATGTCTATGTATATTGTGTAGATAGTAGAGTTTTAATCATAAATTGTAAACCTAGGTCTTTTCATGTGTTTATGGTTGCTTTACATGATAATATTTCACCTGTCCTGTTTATGTAACACTTTAAAAATCAGCAAAAGGGTTATATAAATAAAATTTATTATGAAACAAAAGGCAAAAAACTATTCTGTACATAGTTTAGTCCTATTCAGTGTCTACTCGGCGCTTCTTGGCTTGTCTCTTGTATTCATTAAATGGAGCATCAGTCGTCACTGTCCAGCAATAGTCTGCAAGCATTGATGGGCTCCATTTGCCCTGATAGCGTTTCTCCATTGTTGCAATATCCTGGTGAAATCGCTTGCTGTGCTCGTCACTCACTGCTCCGCAGTTCGGTGAAAAAAAAATCTAGATGAGAGTGCAAAAAATGTATCTTTAGTGACATGTTGCTACCAAGGCTTTTGTATGCCTTGCGGAGGTTTTCCACCAACAACCTGTAGTTGTCTGCCTTGTGGTTTCCGAGAAAATTTATTGCCACTAACAGGTAGGCTTTCCATGCCGTCTTTTCCTTGCCACGCAGTGCATGGTCAAATGCATCATCTCGAAGAAGTTCACGAATCTGAGGACCAACAAAGACACCT